>NC_031997.1:28479045-28597240 GCF_001879085.1 Nicotiana attenuata
GGTGATTATCATCCCTTATGCATGGAGAGACCAGACACCGTGCTTTTTAATCTGTTGTAGTATACTGAGATGCGATTTTTGAGGAAACTGACTTGCATGGACATTTTGGTATAGTGAGAGAAAGTTATGCAGAATATGTTGCTTTATCTACAGAAATATTGTCAAATTGACTCTTGTTTAGCATCTATGTAAATTGGTGTCAACATTGCTTACATCAAAGAATTTCTCACCTACCTTGTATCTCAAGTTCTGACTCAGCTATTCTTTTTTCAACCTGAGCAGTGTATGCCATGTTGCTTATAGCTTCAACTAGTATTATTTACTTGCTTCTTTACTAAAGAAATACATTATTTCTCCACGCGTTGTTTTATTCAACTTTACGAAGCTCCCGTGAGATGCTCACCATCAACGACTCAACAAAAAGTATTGTCGCTTCCATGAATAACCGTCTCAATGCACTATCATTCACATGAGGGAGTATTATTGGGTGGACATGAAAAAGATTAATGACATATATATATATATATATATATACATATATATAAAATAGAAGAATATTCTACAGATGCTATCAGCAAGTTCAATATCTACATTCTACCCAGATCAAATTCCGTCTCTGTTTGTGGATGTTGGGTTTTTAAGCAATTAATGCTTAAAATGGGGTGAATGGGAAATGGAGGGAAATGAAATTTTTAAGTGAAATTTTAAGTTTCCCCCCTTGATGAAGGAACATTGTCCCATATTGGAAGATGAAAAGGTTTTTGATGGGTATATAAGCAATTGCTCTTCTTCTAGCTCATAAAGAGTTGAGAAGAAGGCAAGTTTCGCGCCGCCGTCGTTGTCGCTCGCTCGGCTTCGGCTTCGGTCAAATGATCGATTGATTAATTTTTGGACCAAATTTATTTGCTAATAGTAAATATTAACAGAAATGTTATTAAATATTTATTTTAATAACAGAATATTAATATCAAAATAAATATTAATATTAAATCCAATTCAGTAATCCAATTTTCAGTTTTCTGTTTTTGTAACAGAAAATTAACTACCCTTCAATTTTTCCTCTTTATTGTTGAGTAAAGCCATTTAAGTTATAGCATTTATGCTATGGCCGTTTTGCATAAACAGCTATTCTGAAGAGTTGCACCTCTTCAAATTTCAGCCTAACTTTGGCTATAAATACAAGATTATTCTGCTCAGAATTTCCATACGAATTTTCTGAGTTCTTCTCCTTTCTTCGGCATATTTTTACTTCAAAAAAAGCAACAGTATGTGTGATTTGCTACCGAACTTTGTGTTCGCTGAAACACTGGGGTTTGAAGTACCACTACACCAGTGTGTAATTCGTTCTATCCTGGGAGGAAATAATCCATAACCTTGGGTACTAGGAGGGGATTAAATTCCTTAAGGAAACACTGTGAATTCAGTGGGCTCGAATTGGTTTTTGTTATTTCGTTTACATTTCGTTTATGTTATTTTATTTTCTCCAGAATTGTTTTACAAATATCGATTACTAACAAGCTTAAGGAATTTAATATATTTTTTGTATTTGTACTCACTGTTTCTCGAGAGTAAAACCTTTGTGGTTTTGTACTCTATTGGAGATTAAAATCTACGGGATTTTAACGTTTGTGTCATTCTTTTACAGAAATGACTAATGAAAATGTGAACCAAGTTGTTCCAATGGTGACTGCCAATGCCTCAACGAGCCGAACAACACCGGCAGCATTGGCACCGGCGGAGAAACTCGGAAAATTTTTCGGGATTGATTTCAAGCGCTGGCAGCAAAAGATGTTCTTCTACTTGACTACTCTAAGTCTCCAGAAGTTCATCAAGGAAGATGTTCCTGTGCTGTCCGATGAAACTCCAGAAACTGAACGCTTTCTCGTGATTGAGGCGTGGAAGCATTCAGATTTTTTGTGCAAGAATTATATTCTAAGCGGGCTGGAGGATGCTTTGTATAACGTCTACGGTGGCGTGGAAACGTCAAAAGAATTGTGGACTACGCTTGAAAAGAAATACAAAACCGAAGATGCCGGGTTGAAGAAGTTCGTTGTTGCAAAGTTTTTGGACTACAAAATGGTAGATAGCAAGTCTGTTATTATCCAAGTCCAGGAATTGCAAGTGATTATTCACGATCTTCTTGCTGAAGGTATAAATCAAATTAATACTGATGTTGAAAGTAGTAATCTTAGTATTTTTACTAACATAAATTTCATTGAAGGTCTTGTCATCAATGAAGCATTTCAAGTAGCACCGATGATTGAGAAGTTGCCTCCTTTGTGGAAGGACTTCTGTCGACGCGCCCTTTTTCTAAAGCGAAATCGAGTTTACGACATTTGAGAAGACAACTCTATTCCCGTTTGGGAATTGGGTTTTGGAATTGAAGAGTCGCCACCTAATGATTAAGTGCATTAGGACACTAAGGGTTTTGAATTGGAAAACCAGAGTTCGGGTAAGGGCTAGAAATTATCTCGAGGGGAAGGTGTTAGGCACCCCTCAAGATCCACTAGTGTGGTTCCCGGCCATGCTATGTTGTGACTTTAATGTAAACAAGTATACAAATAAATTTACACATAAGGGTTGCAAACAAGCATGTTGGAATCTATAATTTGTTTGAGGGAGAGTCTAAGTGCAAGAATTAGTCAAGACATTGAATAAACAAAGAAGAAAAAGTTAAAAGGAAAAGGAATAATGCAATGAAAAAATTAAAGGGGAGTTTTGGGTAATTGAAAAGACAGAATTTATTGATACTAAACAAAGTAACATAAGGAAAGGGGTCCTAGGTTTATAAATCACATGGATCATCCACACAACACCGGTAACCAATCGTACGCATGGTGTTATCGTGTGATCATCATCTCCATGTCTACCCTTCCCACCCCGTTAAGGTATTAATCGCGGAATGGTATCGCTACCTACAGCGTGCTATTACCCGTCCCACCTATCAGTCCTGGAGGCTTTTAGGACTACTAATCCTAAAGGGAGGAAGCTTGGCTTTTCAGAGGTTTAAAAGGGTAAAATTCTAAGGCGACAATCAAAAACACATAATACACTTAATGGGGAGATAAAGCAATTAAAGGCTTAAGTAGGCCTCCTCATTTAGAGAAACGAATTGTTTAGCACGTCTTACACATACTGTTTAGGTCCTTGATTAAAATTAGCGTAGGAAGAATTGATCTACCACATATTTTCCAGATAGGGAGTCCGAATTAGTCCTGCTTAGATGTAATTGCAGAAAAACTGACGATTGATTAATTATCTAACTATCTATCTGCGTTAAACAGTGTCTATATGCATGATATCTATTAGTTCAAAGACGGGAGAAGAACGAACTGATTGCAAAAAAAATATTTAAGTTACAGCATCGTAAGTTCTGCGAGCACTTTAAACGAATTACTACTGATTTTAAAGATGAGTGGGCAATTTCAGATTTTAATCGATTACTCCTATAGGCATGCTTTCTAGGTGTTACGAATCTTGTTATGCAGAGATCTTCTAAGCAGGTCATTGATATGATTGGTTTATTTTAGACCCTATAAGTGGAATTGCCTAATGACAGATGTACGTGCAAAAATGCAGGAAAAATCCTATAGGCATATTATCTAAATGATGTGCAAAATTTTAGCAGTGATTTATTGACATGGTATATATTGCGAAGTGCAAAAAACCTATGAGCATGGTATCTATGTGAAGAATGCAGCATTTTAAAGTATTAATCCTATAGACATGTTTTCTATGTGAAAATATAGAATTGAGAGAATATACACCCTATAGGCATGGTATCTAGAAAATGCAGAATTGAGAAAATATACACCCTATAGGCATGGTATCTACGTGAAAAATGCAGAATTGAGACAATATACACCCTATAGGCATGGTATCTACCCCTTTGGCATGCATTCTATCCCATCCCTTTTCACTATACCCCAGTAGTTATTACAAGGTTCATTACAAAGCTTATGACAGACCAAGTGAATCAAAACAATAAATGAAAATACACCAGTGATTACATCTACATCTAATCAGCCTAATCCAGACTCAAAGTCTAATAATATGAGACAAACCAACTTCCAGGATCGGATTTTTTCAAAGCCTTTCTCTTATTTGGGATGTGTCAAAGTTCCAAGGAACTTCAAGAGTTCCAGGCAGTGCTTACACCCCAAATATTATTGCAGAACAGATTATAGTGCAGTGTGGAAGGGCCAGCCCTCAATTGTCCAAGTTCAAAGGGAACTCAAGGTCCCAAGGCAAGGCTCACAGGAGGGGGGCAGGACTTAAGGGCTTAGGAGTAAGTGTAAGTGCAATGAAAAAGAATTAGGGGGGGGGGGGGCAGGGCAGGCTGGTGGTCATGCCTAGCACCTGGGCTGTTGGCACACCCCTGACCAGCTTGTCAGCTTAAAAATTAGAGAGTTAGGACCCTTTGAGGGTCAGGTTCAGCCATGGACAGCAATTTAGAGGCTGCCAGGCTATACCTTAACTCTATACACATAAGGGAATGGGGTTATAGGAGATTGAAAGAGGCTGGGATCCAAAGGACCCAGTCTTAATCCATGACAACAACTTTGTATGTTGCCATGTCTTAAACTACAGCCCAAGCACATAAAGGGGAATGGGGATAGGGATTCATTGCAGTAACAGATAGCCAAACATAAGTAATTATTTTAAAACTGAACTCTATAAAGCAGTAAATTAGGCATGGGCATAAAAGCTTGTAAGTAAACACATTGGATTTTGATGCTTGAATCAAAAGTAGGACATACCAGTTCAGAAGAGCAAGTAGGAAGAAACAGTAGATTTAGAGAAGCCAAATTGCAATAAAGAAGTAAGAGTGTAAGTTTTAGAAGAGAGTTGTTATGATTGAAATGGTGTGTGTGTTAATGAAAGAGCAGGGTATTTATAATTGCAAACAGGTGTAGCAAATAAGGCAAGAATCGTAATTTAGTAATAATTAAGGAACTATGTACCAATTAAAATCAATCAGCCTATAGACTTCCTTTAATTAAGGAGTCCAAATTCAAACGGTAATGGGCCGAAGTTATTTAAGGAAGGAAATCAAGTAAATACCTCGTGCAAGGTAGACAAATAAGGGTAAATACATGGTGGTACTTGATTTGTAAAACAAGGAAAGGGAACCAGTAAAATAACTAGTAAAGAATCCCTTTGAAAGCCTTGCTCGAGTCAGAAAAGAGGTAAAAGGAAAGTTTTAATTTAGGGAAAAATCAGTAACAATCAAATAAGCAACATTAAAGGAATTCAGAATCAATTAACAGTTGGCAAGACCTTTGAAAGAGAAGCTATAAAACACATAGACATGTCAAGCAAGAGGGTTTCAAAATCACAAACGCAGAAAAAGGTTCAAATTCAATTCATAAACTCGAAGTGAGTCTGAGAGTTCAAGGTTTCAAAGTAGAACCCTTGTCCAGACATAAAACCAAATTTAGCCAAAGAAAACCCCTAAATCCTAGGGTTTTTAAAGTCGAATTTGATACAGAGATGAAGAGGCAAACTATCGAGATGAGCTTAGAGACCTTTTTAGAGTCTCATGAGAAGCATACAAGCACAATAGCAAGTAGAACATAGGAACCAGTACAGGAAACAAGTTTCAAGAAAGCTTGCAAATTAAATGAGTTCAGTTAGTGTAAACTTAAAGAAACAGTCGATGAAACACATCTAGAAAGAATCCAGGCGAAGTCCGGTAAAGGCAAACAAAGGATCAAAACTCAGTAGGAAAATACAGTAGAGGAACACATAAGATAGACATGAGAGAGCATGGTGAAAAACCAGTATGAGATAGAACGGAGCATAATAAAATAAATTTCATAACAAGGCAAATATAAGAACACACGAAAGGCATGTGAGTCAGAAAAGAGCCAGTAAGAACATAGCAGGGATCGATTCATACCAAGAAAAGAGAAGAAGAAGAGTCAGAAATATTTTAAGGACTTTCCAGAAACCCTAATCGAAAAGAAGTGCTTTTTGAAAGAAAATCGAAAAAAAGGTTTAAGAAACTTAAGCAACAGTTCAAACATGTAACAGATCTAAAATAATCGGAGAGAACCTCGATATTTAGGGTTCCAGATGAACCCTAGAGATGAGAAAGGCTTCGAAAATACCTGATCTAAGTCGGATAATGTCATAAACAGGCTCAAAAGACCAAGAGCTACCGGAGCAAGGCCGGAGATGGCCGGAATCTTCGAATCAGTGAAGGCCTGGGTGAAGACCCTCGAGGTCTGGCCTCGATCCTTCGAACAATAGGCATACAGGAGCCATAAGAGGTGGATATAGGCTGTCCATGGCCTGAGAAGCCATGGACGCCGGTGAAAACATGGTGGAACAAGGTAGGGGAGGCTAGGGTTCCGGGGAGCCTTGAGAGAATTTGGGAGTTCAAGGGCGGCTGAAGGAGGAAAATGAATTAGGGTTAGGGGTCGTCTGTGAATTAAAAAGGAAATAATCAATTTGAGCCGTTGATCTTCTAGATCAGCGACTGAGATTAAAAATGGGGGATCCGGTCGGTTTTTTATGGATTGGGTCGCTTTAAAATTTGGGCTTAATTGAAATGGACGAGGCTAAATGTTAAACAGCCATTTCTTCCCTTTTTATTTTAAAAATAGTTAAAATAATTTCCAAAACCAGTTAAAAGCACTAAATTGATTAATAATCATATAAATATTAATTAAAAGTACTGGGAGCAATTTTGTAATTGCAAAATACTGTTAATCGGAAAATAGGCTATAATTGCAATTATAGCAATTTAGCGTTTAAAATACCAAATAAATTTTATAAAAATGTGCAAAAAATCACATTAATTATATCTTGGTGTAAATATGAAATAAAAATAAATTATTCATCAAAAAATGATAGTACGAAAATAATTATTGAATTTTGTACTATTAAAATAGACAACAAATTGATTTTAAAAACCTTTAAAATAAGGGAAAGATACCAAAACTCTTGGCATGCTTATATATGCATGTACATACTATTTTGAGAACATCTTGAGTATATAAAATACATAAAGAAAAATTGGGTATCAACAGCTGCCCCTCTTTACCCGGGAATGATGAAAGAGTTGTCGGGTAAAGATATGATGACCAATTTTGACCGAGAGAGACGACTTACAAAGATTTTGACCAAGCTCTGGTTTCTGAGCTGCCTACATATCCCTGGTTTTACAGGAATCAGGTCATGTGTAGTTCGGGGTACATCGACGGAGTATGCCGATGGAGGTTTTTGAAAAGACGGACGCAATATTTAGGTTAGGAAGGGTGGTCAGGGACTGATGGGTTGTGAGAATCGGAGCGAGATCGCTCCTGCTGTAATGGACGTTGCCAGCTGATGTACCTGCAATTGAGTAATACAAGCATATCGTGCAGAATTTAAACGTGATGCAAGTTCCCGTTGGACCATGAATGCTGTCTTTGGACGGTTAGGATGACGTCCTCAGACCATGACGTCCTGGGCCGTGAAGCGCATAATAAAGGATTCGCAGGCTATGAAATGATGTTCTCGGGCTATGATGATGGTGCCTCCGAACCATGATGCCTTTGGATAATGATGTGCAGAATATAAAGCGGGATCCTCGGGCCATGGCATGGCGTTCTCGGGCTATGAAAATGGTGCCTCCGAACAATGACGCCTTTGGACATTTTGGCGATCTTTCAGCCCATGAAATGCAAAAGGTGGCGATCTTTCAGCCCATGAGAGGCAGAGAGTGGCGATCTTTCAGCCAATGCAGGATTTAAATAAAAATGGCGATATTTCAGCCGATGCAGGATTTAAATAAAAGTGGCGATATTTCAGCCATGCAGGATTTAAAATAACGATGGCGATATTTCAGCCGATGCAGGATTTAAATAAAAGTGGCAATATTTCCGCCATGCAGGATGGAGATAGAGCTTAGTCTCGGAAGGCAGAAAGGTAGCCTTATGCAATGCAGAGAAATGCAGATGGAGGTAGAGCTTAACCTCGGAAGGCAGAAAGGTAGCCTTATGCAATGCAGAAAAATGCAGATAGAGGTAGAGCTTAACCTCGGAAGGCAGAAAGGTAGCCTTATGCAATGCAGAGAATGCAGATGGAGGTAGAGCTTAACCTCGGAAGGAAGAAAGGTAGCCTTATGCAATGCAGGAAATGCAGATGGAGGTAGAGCTTAACCTCGGAAGGCAGAAAGGTAGCCTTATGCAATGCAAGAAAATGCAGGATGGAGACAATGCTTAGTCTCGGAAGGCAGAAAGGTAGCCTTATGCAATGCAAGAAAATGCAGGATGGAGACAGTGCTTAGTCTCGGAAGGCAGAGAGGTAGCCTTATGCAATGCAGAAATAAAGGTGAAGAGTAACGAAATCTCTTAGCTGATAGATGATAGCTGATAGTTGATTGTCCTTGTGGTTGTTGGGGATGTTGCGTGCGAATAGCGCTTGAAAATGGGTGATGATCCTGAGAATTGTATTCCTGAAAAGTGTGAGTTTGTAATCGTATCCGAGGATTCTATGTTTTTGGGGTGCCTGCATTCAAAGAAAGATTGTAAGTTTTGTCAAGGGGGGGAGGTTAGTTCGTCTTCCCGTTGACTGCGCTCGTCCTACTCGGCTTGTTTTCATTGGGGTAGCATCGCTAAACAAAGCAATTTGATAGTAGCCATGCATGATTTAGTAAAATATGATAAAAATATGATGTAAATACATAATAGATAACAAACAAAACGATTTTCTTTTTAGAAGAACCGACGACTGTGACGTGGTTCAAGATATTGCAACCTCTTTTGCTCCGGAATTTTGAGGGTCCTCCTCAAAATTCTACCCCAGTTTACTGGGCTGGTGCCTCTGACGGCTGCGTGCGACGAATGGCCGAAAATCAACTTTGAAATTTTGAGGGTCCTCCTCAAAATTCTGCCCCAGTTTCCAATGTCGGGGGAAATGAAAATTTTGTTGAATTGTGACCGAACCCATAGGGCTGCCTACGTATCCCCTCTTAAACAGGAATCGGGTCAGGCATAGTTCAAATACATCATATAGGAAAGCATAAAGATTACACATAGTAGCGCTTGACTGCATCTGAGTTGATTGGCTTTGGCCAGACTTCTCCATCCATTTCTGCGAGTATGAGGGCTCCTCCGGTTAGAACCCGGTGAACCATGTACGGACCTTGCCAATTAGGAGAGAACTTTCCTTTGGCTTCGTCTTGGTGCGGAAAAATCTTCTTCAGTACTAACTGCCCTGGCGCGAACTGTCTTGGCCTGACTCTCTTGTTGAAGGCTCTGGCCATTCTATTCTGATAAAGCTGACCATGGCAAACTGCATTCAGTCTTTTCCCGTCTATAAAGGCTAATTGCTCATAGCGACTCTTTACCCATTCTGCATCTTCAAGTTCTGCTTCCTGCATAATTCTTAGGGAGGGAATCTCTACTTCGGCTGGGATGACTGCCTTGGTGCCGTAAACCAACATATAAGGAGTCGCCCCAGTTGATGTGCGGACGGTGGTACGGTATCCCAATAGAGCAAACGATAGCTTCTCATGCCACTGCTTGTGTTTTTCTATCATTTTCCTTAGTATCTTTTTGATGTTCTAGTTAGCTGCTTCTACAGCTCCTTTCATCTGAGGTCTGTAGGCTGTAGAATTCTTGTGCTTGATCCTGAAGGTTTCACACATTGCTTTCATCAGGTCGCTGTTGAGATTGGAACCATTATCAGTGATGATTGACTCTGGGACGCCAAATCGGCAAATGATACGATCGCGGACAAAGTCTGCCACGACCTTCTTGGTCACTGCCTTATACGATGCTGCTTCAACCCATTTGGTGAAGTAATCAATTGCCACTAGAATGAACCTGTGCCCGTTTGATGCGGTAGGCTCGATAGGTCCGATGACATACATTCCCCAAGCGGCGAACGGCCATGGTGAGCTTGTTGCATTGAGCTCGTTAGGAGGCACCTTTATCATGTCTGCATGGATTTGGAAACGATGACATTTCCGAACATACTGAATGCAGTCTGTCTCCATAGTATTCNGATATTTCAGCCATGCAGGATTTAATAAAACTGGCGATCTTCAGCCGACGTAAAGATTTAAATATAAATGGCGATCTTTCAGCCGATATAGAGATTTAAATGAAGTTGGAGATATTCAGCCATGCAGGATGGAGACAGTGCTTAGTCTCGGAAGGCAGAAAGGTAGCCTTATGCAATGCAAGAAAATGCAGGATAGAGACAGTGCTTAGTCTCAGAAGGCAGAAAGGTAGCCTTATGTAATGCAAGAAAATGCAGGATGGAGACAGTGCTTAGTCTCGGAAGGCAGAAAAGTAGCCTTATGCAATGCAAGAAAATGCAGGATGGAGACAATGCTTAGTCTCGGAAGGCAGACAAGTAGCCTTATGCAATGCAAGAAAATGTAGGATGGAGACAGTGCTTAGTCTCCGAAGGCAGAAAGGTAGCCTTATGCAATGCAGAAATAAAGGTGAAGAGTAACGAAATCTCTTAGCTGATAGATGATAGCTGATAGTTGATTGTCCTTGTGGTTGCTGGGGATGTTGCGTGTGAATAGCGCTTAAAAATGGGTGATGATCCTGAGAATTGTATTCCTGAAAAGTGTGAGTTTGTAATCGTATCTGATGATTCTATGTTTTGGGGTGCCTGCATTCAAAGAAAGATTGTGAGTTTTGTCAAGGGGGGAAGGTTAGTTCGTCTTCCCGTTGACTGCGCTCGTCCTACTCGGCTCGTTTTCATTGGGGTAGCATCGCTAATTTGATAGTAGCCATGCATGATTTAGTAAAATATGATAAAAATATGATGTAAATACATAATTGATAACAAACAAAATGATTTTCTTTTTAGAAGAACCGATGACTGTGACGTGGTTCAAGATATTGCAACCTCTTTTGCTCCGGAATTTTGAGGGTCCTCCTCAAAATTCTGCCCCAGTTTACTGGGCTGGTGCCTCTGACGGGTGCGTGCGACGAATGGCTGAAAATCAACTTCGGAATTTTGAGGAGGACGAATTTTGAGGGTCCTCCTCAAAATTCTGCCCCAGTTTCCAATGTCGGGGGAAATGAAAATTTTGTTGAATTGTGACCGAACCCATAGGGCTGCCTACGTATCCCCTCTTAAACGGGAATCAGGTCCGGCGTAGTTCAAATACATCATATAGGAAAGCATAAAGATTACACATAGTAGCGCTTGACTGCATCTGAGTTGACTGGCTTTGGCCAGACTTCTCCCTCCATTTTTGCGAGTATGAGGGCTCCTCCGGTCAGAACCCGGTGAACCATGTACGGACCTTGCCAATTAGGAGAGAACTTTCCTTTGGCTTCGTCTTGGTGCGGAAAAATCTTCTTCAGTACTAACTGCCCTGGCGCGAACTGTCTTGGCCTGACTCTCTTGTTGAAGGCTCTGGTCATTCTATTCTGATAAAGCTGACCATGGCAAACTGCATTCAGTCTTTTCCCGTCTATAAGGGCTAATTGCTCATAGCGACTCTTTACCCATTCTGCATCTCCAAGTTCTGCTTCCTGCATAATTCTCAGGGAGGTAATCTCTACTTCGGCTGGGATGACTGCCTCGGTGCCGTAAACCAACATATAAGGAGTCGCCCCAGTTGATGTGCGGATGGTGGTAAGGTATCCCAATAGAGCAAATGATAGCTTCTCATGCAACTGCTTGTGTTTTTCTATCATTTTCCTTAGTATCTTTTTGATGTTCTTGTTGGCTGCTTCTACAGCTCCATTCTTCTAAGGTCTGTAGGCTGTAGAATTCTTGTGCTTGATCCTGAAGGTTTCACACATTGCTTTCATTGGGTCGCTGTTGAGATTGGAACCATTATTAGTAATGATTGACTCTGGGATGCCGAATCGGCAAATGATACGATTGCGGACAAAGTCTGCCACGACCTTCTTGGTCACTGCCTTATACGACGCTGCTTCAACCCATTTGGTGAAGTAATCAATTGCCACTAGAATGAACATGTGCCCGTTTGATGCGGCAGGCTCGATTGGTCCGATGACATCCATTCCCCAAGCGGCGAACGACCATGGTGAGCTTGTTGCATTGAGCTCGTTAGGAGGCACCTTTATCATGTCTGCATGAATTTGGCAATGATGACATTTCCGAACATACTGGATGCAGTCTGTCTCCATAGTCATCCAGAAATAACCAGCTCGGAGTATTTTCTTGGCTAAGACAAAACCATTCATATGCGGACCACAGGTCCCTGCATGAGCTTCTTCCAACAACCTGGATGCTTCCTTTGCTTCGACACATCTTAGCAGTCCCAAATCGGGAGTCCTCCTGTACAAGATTCCTCTGCTGTGAAAGAAGTGCTTGGATAACCTCCGCAGTGTGCGCTTTTGAGTAGTGTTTGCAAGTTCTGGATACTCTCCTGTTGACAGATACTTCTTAATGTCATGAAACCATGGTTTTCCATCTGCTTCTTCCTCGACATGAACACAGTAGGCGGGTTGATCCTGGATTTTTACTGGGATGGGATCAATGAAGTTCTTATCTAGATGTTGAATCATGGATGATAGAGTGGCCAATGCATCAGTGAACTCATTCTGTACTCGGGAACATGCCGGAATTCTGTCTTTGTAAACCTCTTCCTCAATTCTTGTACGTGATGCAAATATGGGAGTATCTTGGAGTTCTTGGTTGCCCATTCTTCCCGAACCTGATGTATGAGCAAGTCGGAATCCCCAATCACTAGTAACTCCTGAACGTTCATGTCAATGGCCAGCTTGAGCCCCAAGATGCAGGCTTCGTACTCGGCCATGTTGTTGGTGCACGGGAACCTGAGTTTGGCGGACACCGGATAATGCTGACCTGTTTCTGATACTAGAACTGCTCCTATGCCAACGCCTTTAAAGTTTGCTGCTCCGTCGAAGAACATTCTCCAGCCATCATAGGATTCTGCAAGGTCTTCTCCTATGAAAGAAACCTCCTCATCGGGAAAATACGTCTTTAGAGGCTCGTATTCTCCGCCCATGGGGTTTTCGACAAGATGATCGGCTAGTGCATGTCCTTTGATTGCTTTCTGAGTCACGTAGACGATATCAAACTCACTCAGCAGGATTTGCCATTTGGCTAGCTTGCCCATGGGCATGGGCTTCTGAAAGATGTACTTCAGTGGATCCATCCTTGATATGAGATAAGTAGTATAGGCACAGAAATAATGCCTCAACTTCTGAGCTACCCAAGTCAGAGCACAACAAGTGCATTCTAGCAGGGAATACCAGGCCTCGTACGGGGTGAACTTCTTGCTGAGATAGTAGATGGCTTGCTCCTTTCTCCCCGTTTCATCATGTTGTCCTAAAACACAGCCGAACGCTCCATCCAGTACTGCAAGGTAGAGCAATAGCGGTCTACCTGGTTCGGGCGGGACCAGGACTGGCGGCGTTGACAGGTATTCCTTGATTCTGTCGAAGGCCTTTTGACAATCATCAGTCCATTTAGTGGCGGCGTCCTTCTTCAACATCTTAAATATTGGTTCACAAATGACAGTGGACTGGGCTATGAACCGGCCGATGTAGTTGAGTCTCCCCAAGAAACTCATAACCTCTTTCTTGTTCTTTGGAGGTGGTAATTCTTGAATGGCTTTGACCTTTGATGGATCGAGTTCTATTCCCCGTCGACTTACGATGAACCCAAGCAGTTTTCCGGCTGGAACCCCGAATGCACACTTGGCAGGATTTAGTTTCAAGTTGTACCTTCTCAATCTGTTGAAGAACTTTCTTAAATCCTCCATGTGGTCAGTGGCTTTCTTGGATTTAATGATGACATCATCTATATACACCTCGATCTCTGTGTGTATCATGTCATGGAAAATAGTAGTCATGGCCCTCATGTAGGTGGCCCCAGCATTCTTTAATCCAAACGGCATCATCTTGTAACAATACGTTCCCCATGGCGTAATGAAAGCCGTTTTCTTCGCGTATTCTTCGTCCATCCATATCTGATGGTACCCAGCAAAACAATCGACGAATGACTGTAGCTCGTGCTTGGCACAGTTGTCAATCAGGATGTATATGTTCGGCAAGGGGAAGTCATCTTTTGGACTGGCCCGATTAAGGTCCCGGTAGTCGACACAGACTCTGACCTTCCCATCCTTCTTTGGCACTGGCACAATGTTGGCCAACCATGTTGGATATTCCACTACCCTGAGGACCTTGGCTTTGACTTGTTTGGTAACTTCCTCCTTGATTTTCAAACTCATGTCTGGCTTGAACTTTCTGAGCTTTTGCTTTACCGGCGGACACGTCGGATTTGTTGGCAGTTTGTGAGCTACAATAGATGTACTGAGACCGGTCATATCATCATATGACCAGGCAAATATGTCCTCATATTCTTTTAAGAACTCCGTGTACTCTTTCTTTTCTGATGGTGACAGGTGAACACTGATGCGCATTTCCTTGACATTCTCTGTATCCCTTAGGTTGACGACCTCGGTTTCGTCCAGGTTAGACTTAGGTCTATTCTCAAAGTCTTCGACCTCTTTAATGACCTCTTCTGGTATCTCATCCTCTTCTGAGTCTATATCTGTTTGTTGCGTTATCTCGTCGCATGTCACTTTCATCGGTTCATCAAGATAAGTAATAGTAATGCTGTGTAAAAGTAAAATAAATGACAGAGAAAAATAATAAGAGCGAGACATATATAAGAAACTGAAATGCTTTGATAAATTCCAAAATTATTTTGAACATCGGAGCTTTTTTCAAAATTTAATGATAATACTGAAGGGAAATCAACTAGCGAAAAGTAAAAGATAATGCATAATGCTTTGTTCAGCCTTGCTACCCCGAAGCTCTCCGGGCCTTGGTGGTTCTGATGGACCAATTGTTGAGATGTGCCCTTCTGCCTAAGATGATCATGCCTGAGTGCGCGAACTAAACTTTGGGGAGGGGAACAAAATAAAAAGTAAAAACAAAAAAGGTAACAAGTTAGTGTGGATCATGAGGAGAAAAACATTGCAGTATATAAACACATAGTACAAGATAAATCGTGCCCTAATTTGGGAGCCTCGTTGTGCCCGAGGTAGGCCTAGCGACAAGTTAATTTGGAGAACTTATAATGCTAAATGCCTCATTTTATTGATAAAAATAAGACGAATCCCAAAACGACACTAAAATTGCAGGAAATAAAAAAATGTCACTAATGGCCATTGGCCTTACTACATTTAAAGCAAAAGAAAAGAATCCTATCTATTTGGTCCCAGAAGGACCTTCCCCGTGTTGAATGTTCTCGTTGATCAGATCCTCCAGCTTTTCGCTAGCCTTGATGACCCTCTCTTTCCATTCATTGATTTGGTCACTTGATGGGAGATTCCTCCACCAGGTCAGCAAGAGTGAGGGCGTGCTAACCATACCAAAGTTGGGGACTTCATCATTCATTTCCTGCAAAACAAAATGGTTAGACCCTTACCCCCACCGGACTCGACTATTTAAACCAATAATTAGCATAGCAGCATTTAGTTCTCCAAATAAATGCACAGAACGTGGTGTTGTCCGTTTGGGTTCCAGGGGAACCCAGTGGACTTTGGACAAGGCTATCTTAAAGAGTCATTATGTGGACAACATAACTGACTCGACTAGGTTTGATAGTGATGCATGAACAATTAAATAGAATAAGGTTTCTATGAGGTGCTAGACCGGTACCCTTGAGCGGACAACTCAAGAGGGAAAGGCACGGAACCGTCGACTGCACCGCTGATCGACTAGTTTTACCGCAAATATGCCTTTGCCAAATTTAGGGGGTAATAATATCGGAAGAGCGCAAGAACTCATCAAGCGTTGCTATGGTATTTTTTTGGCACGAGTGGAATATGATGTTGAAGATGCAATTACAAGAATGAAACAAATTGTCACGTATTTTCACGTTCATAATGATTACAATAATTGCTCAGAAATTACAACGGTATCGAAGGAAAGCAGCAAATGAAAGCATTAAAGAAAAAGAAACAAAAAGAAAAGTTAGTTTCGAATAAAGGTATTAAACAAAGCAATAAAGAAAACAATAAAGTCACATATAACATGAAGTGGTAAAAGCCTAAAGAATCCCCAGCAGAGTCGCCATGCTGTCGACGCCCCCTTTTTCTAAAGCGAAATCGGGTTTACGACATTTGGGAAGACAACTCTATTCCCGTTTGGGAATTGGGTTTTTGGAATTGAAGAGTCGCCACCTAATTATTAAGTGCATTAGGACACTAAGGGTTTTGAATTTGAAAACCAGAGTTCGGGTAAGGGCTAGAAATTATCTCGAGGGGAAGGTGTTAGGCACCCCTCAAGATCCACTAGTGTGGTTCCTGGCCATGCTATGTTGTGACTTTAATGTAAACAAGTATACAAATAAATTTACACATAAGGATTGCAAACAAGCATGTTGGAATCTATAGTTTGTTTTAGGGAGAGTCTAAGTGCAAGAATTAGTCAAGACATTGAATAAACAAAGAAGAAAAAGTTAAAAGGAAAAGGAATAATGCAGTGAAAAAATTAAAGGGGAGTTTTGGGTAATTGAAAAGACAGAATTTATTGATACTAAACAAAGTAACATAAGGAAATGGGTCCTAGGTTTATAAATCACATGGATCATCCACACAACACCAGTAACCAATCGTACGCATAGTGTTATCGTGTGATCATCATCTCCATGTCTACCCTTCCCACCCCGTTAAGGTATTAATCGCGGAATGGTATCGCTACCTACAACGTGCTATTACCCGTCCCACCTATCAGTCCTGGAGGCTTTTAGGACTACTAATCCTAAAGGGAGGAAGCTTGGCTTTTCAGAGGTTTAAAAGGGTAAAATTCTCAGGCGACAATCAAAAATACATAATACACTTAATGGGGAGATAAAGCAATTAAAGGCTCAAGTAGGCCTCCTTATTTAGAGAAACGAATTATTTAGCACGTCTTACACATACTGTTTAGGTCCTTGATTAAAATTAGCGTAGGAAGAATTGATCTACCACATATTTTCCAGATAGGGAGTCCGAATTAGTCCTGCTTAGATGTAGTTGCAGAAAAACTGACGATTGATTAATTATCTAACTATCTATCTGCGTTAAACAGGGTCTATATGCATGATATCTATTAGTTCAAAGACGGGGGAAGAACGAACTGATTGCAAAAAAAATATTTAAGTTACAGCATCGTAAGTTCTGCGAGCACTTTAAACGAATTACTACTGATTTTAAAGATGAGGTGGCAATTTCAGATTTTAATCGATTACTCCTATAGGCATGCTTTCTAGGTGTTACGAATCTTGTTATGCAGAGATCTTCTAAGCAGGTCATTGATATGATTCGTTTATTTTAGGCCCTATAAGTGGAATTGCCTAATGACAGATGCACGTGCAAAAATGCAGGAAAAATCCTATAGGCATATTATCTACGTGATGTGCAGAATTTCAGCAGTGATTTATTGACATGGTATATATTGCAAAGTGCAGAAAACCTATGAGCATGGTATCTATTTGAAGAATGCAGCATTTTAAAGTATTAATCCTATAGACATGTTTTCTATGTGAAAATGCAGAATTGAGAGAATATACACCCTATAGGCATGGTATCTACGTGAAAATGCAGAATTGAGAAAATATACACCCTATAGGCATGGTATCTACGTGAAAAATACAAAATTGAGACAATATACACCCTATAGGCATGGTATCTACCCCTTTGGCATGCATTCTATCCCATCCATTTTCGTTATACCCCAGTAGTTATTACAAGGTTCATTACAAAGCNAATTGCAAAAATGTTGTTAAATCGGAAAAATAGGCTATAATTGCAATTATAGCAATTTTAGACCTTTAAAATACCAAATTAAATTTTATAAAAATGTGCAAAAAATCACATTAATTATATCTTGGTGTAAATATGAAATAAAGATAAATTATTCATCAAAAAAATGATAGTCCGGAAATAATTATTGAATTTTGTACTATTAAAATAGACAACAAATTGATTTTAAAAACCTTTAAAATAAGGGAAAGATACCAAAAACTCTTGGGCATGCTTATATATGCATGTACATACTATTTTGAGAACATCTTGAGTATATAAAATACATAGGGAAAATTTGGGTATCAACAACTTCAAAAACTACTTGAAACACAAACGCAAGGAGATGTCCCTTGAAGATCTCATTGTTCGGTTGAGAATCGAAGAGGACAGCAAAGCTGCTGAAAAGAGAGGTCGTGGAAACTCAACAATAATGGGAGCCAATATTGTTGAAGAGAACAAAAAGAGGAAGAAGGCTTCTGGACCGAAATACAACCCAAGCAAGAAGCGGTTCAGTGAAAATTACTACAATTGTGGAAAAGCCGGACATAAATCTACGGAGTGTCGTGCTCCGAAGAAAGACAAGAAGAAGGGTTAAGCAAACACGGTTGAAAAGCATGATGATGTTGATGACTTATGTGCCATGCTTTCCGAATGCAACTTGGTGGGCAATCCTAAAGAGTGGTGGATTGATTCTGGAGCCACTCGCCATGTTTGTGCTGTTAGAGAAGCTTTTGCTACTTATGCTCCTATTGGACCCGATGAGACGCTTTCTATGGGAAATGCTGCAAAGGCCAAGATTGAAGGATGTGGGAAGATATTTCTCAAAATGACTTCCGGCAAAGTGGTGACTTTGAACAACGTCCTTCATGTTCCCGAGATTAGGAAGAATTTAGTCTTTGCTGGACTTCTTGTTAAGAATGGTTTTAAATGTGTTTTTGTTTCCGATAAGGTTGTAATAAGTAAGAATGAAATGTTTGTAGGAAAAGGTTACCTCACTGAGGGCCTTTTCAAGCTGAATGTAATGGTTGTTGAAAATAATAATAAAATTTTAGCTTCGTCTAACTTACTTGAGTCAAATCAATTATGGCATATACGTTTGGGTCATGTTAATTATAAAACCTTGCGGAAAATGATTAATTTGGAAGTATTGCCTAAATTTGAATGCGACAAATCAAAATGTCAAATATGTGTGGAATCTAAGTATGTTAAACATCCTTATAAGTCAGTTGAAAGGAATTCAGATCCTTTAGACTTAATTCACACAATTATATTTGCGATATGAAGTCAATACCATCTCGCGGTGGAAAGAAGTATTTCATAACTTTTATTGACGATAGTACTCGATATTGCTATGTTTACTTACCTAATAGTAAAGATGAAGCAATAGACGCATTCAAGCAATACAAAAATGAAGTTGAAACGCAACTTAACAAGAAAATCAAAATGATAGGAAGTGATAGGGGTGGTGAATATGAATCTCCTTTTGAACAAATATGTTTAGAATATGGAATTATTCATCAAACAACGGCCCCTTACACGCCCCAATCGAATGTGATTGCAGAAAGAAAGAATCATTCATTAAAGGAGATGATGAACGCATTATTGATAAGTTCTGGTTTGCCACAGAACTTGTGGGGGCAAGCCGTTCTTACGGCTAGCCGAATACTAAATCAAGTACCCCATAGCAAAATACAATATATTCTATATGAAAAATGGAAAGGAAGGAAGCTCAACTTGAATTATTTTAAAGTGTGGGGGTGTTTGGCAAAAATGCAACTTCCTAAACCCAAAAGGGTAAAAATAGGACCGAAAACCGTTGATTGTGTTTTCATAGGATAAGCGACTAATAGTAAAGCATATCGATTTCTGGTTCATAAATCAGAAAATCCCGACATTCATAATAATACGGTTTTAGAATCAGATAATGCTGAGTTCTTTGAAAATATGTATCCGTATAAAAATTCACGTGAGTCGATTGGTGAAGGGTCTAAACGACCTCGGGAAGAAACAAAAGAAAGTACACTTAACCAAGAGGATCCAAGACGTAGTAAACGTCAAAGAATGTCTACTTCATTTGGACCAGATTTTGTGACTTTCTTATTGGAAAATAAGCCTCAAACATTTAAAGAAGCTATGTCTTCTTCGGAGTCATTGTTATGGAAAGAGGCAGTCAATAGTGAAATAGAATCCATACTGAACAACCATACATGGGAATTGGTTGATCTTCCTCCTGGAAATAAACTGTTGGGTTCTAAATGGATCTTTAAGAGGAAAATAAAAGATGATGGCACTATTGACAAATTTAAAGCAAGACTTGTAGTCAAAGGGTTTAGACAACGAGAAGGTCTTGACTATTTCGATACATACTCTCCAGTTACAAGAATTACGTCCATACGAACGTTAGTAGCATTAGCTGCAGTTTATGGTCTTAAAATTCATCAAATGGATGTTAAGATAGCCTTCTTAAATGGAGAGTTGGAGAAAGAAATTTACCTGGAACAACCTGAAGGGTTTGTGGTTCCAGGTAAGGAAAAGAAGGTATGTAGACTTGTTAAGTCCCTCTAAGGACTAAAACAAGCACCCAAACAACGGCATGCGAAATTTGACCAAACAATATTGTCAAATGGTTTTAAAATAAATGAATGTGATAAATGTGTGTACATTAAAAATGTTCCAAATCACATAGTCATTGTTTGCTTATATGTGGATGATATGCTGATAATGAGTAATGACATTGCCAACATAAATGCGACTAAGCGCATGCTAACTGGCAAGTTTGATATGAAAGACTTGGGAGTTGCTGATTTAATTCTGGGAATTAAGATCCATAAGACTTCTCAAGGTCTGGCATTGTCACAATCTCATTATATTAAGACAGTACTTGAAAATTCAAGCACTTGGGCTTTAAAGTTGCAAAGACTCACATTGACGTGAATCTTGCATTAGCAAAGAACAAAGGCCAAAGCATATCACAATTGGATTATGCTCATGTGTTGGGTTGCTTAATATATATCATGAATTGTACACGACCAGATATAGCTTGTGCAATAAGTAAATTGAGTCGATATACGAGCAATCCAGGTCAATCTCATTCGATGGCCATGAAACGAGTTTTGGGGTATTTAGTACATACCCAGGACTTTGCTTTGCACTACAGTAATTATCCTGCGGTCATTGAGGGATACTGTGATGCAAATTGGATCACCGGATCAACTGATTCCAAGTCCACAAGTGGATATGTATTCACTATTGGTGGAGGAGCGGTATCTTGGAAGTCGTCCAAACAAACTTGTATTGCCCGCTCTACAATGGAGGTTGAATTCATAGCCTTAGATAAAGCCGGTGAAGAAGTTGAATGGCTCCGGAATTTCTTGGAAGATATTCCATTTTGTCCCAAACCGTTGGTACCAATATGCATACATTGTGATAGTCAAGCGACAATTGGAAGGGCTTGGAGCGTTATGTATAACAGTAAATCTCGTCATATACGACGAAGATATAAAATCGTCAGGCAATTACTCTCTAGAGGAATTATCACGATTGATTATGTAAAGTCAAGTGATAATGTGTCGGATCCACTTACAAAAGGCCTAACTAGAGAGGTAGTTGAGAAATCATCCAGGGGAATGGGACTGTGGCCGAGAACAAGTCATAGTGGCGGTAACTCTACCTAGAAGACTGGAGATACCAAGATCTAGGTTCAAGGAGATCAAACAAAGTCATTAATGACGGTTCAACATTCTCAACTAAACTTTTGGTCCATTCTCGTGATGAGACAATGTTATGTACCAAGCATAAAGCATTAAGGCTTTTTAATGATTTCTAAATTTGATACAGGGTATATTAAATAGTGTATCTACGGGATGACACGTTTAGGAATCTCCTATGTAAGTGTGAAGTGTTAGCCGCTTCAAGGAGAACTTTGGAAGGCCAGTTCTCTAAGCACTTATGAAACCAGGCGGTGTTCATGGCTGAAACGAACACAACAATAAGAACCAAAGACGGTTAAGGGTTGGTTGTGTGACTTATGGTTGTCTAGGTATACACCAAAGTTCGACGGTTCAAAGATATCAAATCTACTGATTGACCGAGTATATCCGACATAAGTTCACTACGGAAAGTTCAAAGGGAAACCTACTTATCCAGATGCAATTAATCCTTGCTTGCGAATCACACAGTTTTTCATGCATACTTCCGTGATATAGCCATTCCCCATTCATGTGGGGGATTGTTGGGTTCTTAAGCTATTAGTGCTTAAAATGGGGTGAATGAGAAATGGAGGGAAATAAAAATTTTAAGTGAAATTTTAAGTTTCCCCCCTTGATGAAGGAACATTGTCCCATATTGGAAGAGGAAAAGGTTTTTGATGGGTATATAAGCAATTGCTATTCTTCTAGGTCATAAAGAGTTGAGAAGAAGGCAAGCCTCGTGCCGTCGTCGTCGCTCGCTCGCTCGGCTCGGCTCGGCTCGATTCGGCTTCGGATTTGGATTTGGATTTGGATTTGGTCAAATGATCGATCAATTGATTAATTTGGACCAAATTTATTTGTTAATAGTAAATATTTATAGAAATATTATTAAATATTTGTTTTAATAACAGAATATTAATATTAAAATAAATATTAATATTAAATCCAATTCAGTTATCCAATTTTCAGTTTTCTGTTTTTGTAACAAAAAATTAACTACCCTTCAATTTTCCCTCTTTGTTGTTTAGTAAATAGCCATTTAAGTTATGGAATTTATGTTGTGGCCGTTTTGCATAAACAGCCATTCTGAAGAGTTGCACTTCTTTTTAGATTTCAGCCCAACTTTGGCTATAAATATAAGACTATTCTGCTAAGAATTTTCATACGAATTTTCTGAGTTCTTCTCCTTTCTTCTGCATATTTTAACTTCAAAGAAAGCAACAGTAAGTGTGATTTGCTACCGAACTTTGTGTTCGCTGAAACACTGGGGTTTGAAGTACCACTACACCAGTGTGTAATTTGTTCTATCCTGGGAGGAAATAATTCATAACCTTGGGTACTAGGAGGGGATTAAATTCCTTAAGAAAACACTATGAATTCAGTGGGCTCGAATTGGTTTTTGTTATTTCGTTTACATTTCTGTTTATGTTATTTTATTTCTCCAAAATTATTTTACAAATACCGATTACTCACAGTGGATTGGGTCCCAGCGATTGGTGGATATTTTGTTGGCAATTTACAACCTGCTCATATGGATATTTGGTTTTTCACGCTCGGAAATCTGTGGACCATTATTTCATCATTGGGATCTCATGAACAGAATGAATCTATTTTGAATTTGGTTGAAGACAAATGGGATGACCTCATGGGGAAAATGCCTCTAAAGATTTGTTACCCAGTTTTGGAACATGAAGAATGACGCATAATTACTGGCAGTGACCCTAAGAATACGTGAGGCTCTAGCTTCTCCGTTTTTTATTCCTCCTGTCCCATTTCTTTTTCCTTTGTGGTAGCACAGTTTAGTACATTAAAAATTGTTGGGCCAAGTGAAGTTTGTTTTGATGATTGACAAAGGAACTCAACCATGAATCAGGTCCATACACAGTGTACATAGACACGGGCAGATTCAAACATAAGGGATGCACGTGAAAGAGATAAGGTTAAGTTGTTATATCTGATATCTCGTGATCGAAAAGGTTGCATTAATGATAAGGAGAAGGACTCCTTACTCGAAGAGAACTTTATCCAAGATAAGGAAGGAGTTAGAAGTTGAAGATAACTAGAACTCTTCCACCGAGGAAGAGTATAGCATTGGAACTCTAGTTATTTCCTATTTTACTAACTCTATATATTTCAGGATTTTCTCATTTTACAAGTAGGCACAACGCAGAAGTTAAGCCAGAATTGAGAGCAAAATAGCAAGGCATTTTGCCAGCAATTCCTGTGTGATTCAAGTGTGCAAACTTGAAGTTACATGAACCAGATAGAAGAACCAGTTCCAAGTATCTGTCTTTTATTCTAGTTCAATTGCAATAGGGCTTTTCAAATTGTACCTTTCAGCTTTATCTAGAAGCAGCTGTATTAGATACTCTGAGTATTCTAGTTAGAGTTAGCTTGAAGTTGTCGCAACAGTTAGAGGCTGGTTGCCACAACGGGATTAGAGGTAATCCTTAGGTTTACAAAGAGTTTTGTAAATGCTGTTTTGGCTCAGTGATTTAGTGAAGTGTTGGAGAAAATCCTACTGAGTAGTAAGTCATGGTTTTTTCACCTTTTGGGCCGGGTGTTTTCCAAGTAAAAGACTTGTGTTATTTACTTTCCGCATTTACTATTTCCGCAACTGTAGTATAAGGAACACATAAGAACCAAGTCCTTCTATAATCTGTGTACGCGAAAAATTGGACTCCACACAAATAAACCCCCTCTCTTGTGTGGCATTGAAGTATAAAACATCAATTGGTATCCGATCAGGTTATCCTTGAAAAGGTTTACACCTTAGGATAAGATCAACATGAGTGCAACACATGGAAATTAGAAGGGCAATCCACTGCTAGGCCATCACTCTTTAATGGATAGTACTACTCTTGGTGAAAAAACGGGATGAGAGATCACATTATAGGAGAGAACTATGAGCTATGGGGCATTGTCAGCGATGGTCCACTCGCTACCTTGAAGAAAAATGCTGAAAGAGTAGATGTGCCAAAGACAAGAGCGGATTGCACTGCTGAGGACTTGAGGAAGTGGGAGAAGAATGCTGAAGCCAAGAAATTGCTTGTGTATGGACTTGGTACAGATGAGTACAACATAATCCAAGGATGTACCACTGCTAAGCAAATTTGGGACACACTGCAAGTGGATCAGGAAGGAACACCTCAGGTGAAGAGATCTAGAGGAACTAAACTATACTCTCAGTATGAGAGCTTTGCGATGAAGGAAGGAGAAACCATCCAGAAAAGGTACACAAGGTTCACTACACTGACAAATGAGCTATAATATCTTGGAAGGATTATTCCTGTAGAAGAAAGTGTCAAGAAGATACTGACTAGTGTTTTGCCTATCACTTGGGAGAGCAAAATCACTACCATCCAGGAATCAAAGAATATTGTCACTCTTCCACTGGATGAATTAATTGGAAATTTTACTGCCTATGAACTTAGGAGACAGACCATGAAGATGGATGTACCTAAGAAGGAATGTAGCTTAGCTCTCAGAATCACTGAAGGTTCTGATCTGGAAGATGATGAAATCGCTATGATCACCAAAGACTTCAAGAAGTACTTGAGGAGAGGAAAGGGTTCTTCAAGTAGTGGAAGCTACAACAAATCAAAAGCTCCTAAGAAGAAAACCAATGATGGCTGCTACAAGTGTGGAAAGACTGATCACCATATCAAAAATTGTCCTTTGTGGGAATTGAATGGAAGAAGGAAAGAGCTGAACGAAGGAACAGGAAGAAGGAACAGGTTCAACCCAAGAAAAGCAACAATAAAGGATCAACCAAGGCTATGGTCGCTGCTTGGGGAGATAGCTCAGGTGAAAGCTCAGATGATAATGATGATGATGAACGAGCACTTATGGCTATTGGAGAATCTGATGAAGAAGCTGAGGTAAGTGTCTCTCATCTCAAAGCCAATATTAGATTTTTGTCTAAAGAAAGGTTATCTGAGTTGCTTGTAGAGCTAATTGATGAATCTAAAGATGTAAATAATGAAAAGGAACATCTGTCAAAAGAATGTGTGGTTTTAAAAGCTAAGTGCAAAAACCTGGAACTAGGGCTAGTGAACTAAAAGTGAAAATGATGTGTTGAAGAACCAGGTTCATGAACTTGACACAACTGTCCTAGAACTTAGATCCGATAATCTAAAACTGAAATTAGGAACAGGTAAAAAGACAGCTGATCACACACAACTCACTCTATAAGAATATGTAGGAAAAATGAAAGATGAGTTGTACAAAAGAGATGAGCAGATAAGAAGCCTAAAGGAGGATCTAAGCAAAGTCAAGCATGAGCTAGACAGAACGTGTAAATGGAAGAGGTCATCCGATGCACTTTCATGGCTATAAGAACACTATCGTAGCAACAGAAAAGGACTTGTCTTTAGGAACCTGCACCTAAGTGTTATTCCAAAAGCAAGTACCTCACACTTCCTGAGAACAAGATTTGCACACACTATGGTAAAACAGGTCACAATAAAAGTGAATGCACTACAAAAGAAAAGGCAAGTCAAAAGAACAAAGAATTTGTTCAAGGGAAGAATAGGTTACCAAGTTGGGCTAAAAAAAATTTGATTCATCCTTTTGCCTATAGAAACGGACCCAAACTAGTTTGGGTTCCTAAGACTAACCCCTGATTTTCTTTTGCAGGTCCAAGTGAAGGGGAGCAGCCAAATATAGTACATGGATAATGGCTGCTCAAAGCATATGACAGGAAGAAAGAACCAGTTCCTTTCACTTGAGGACCTTAAAGGAGGTAATGTCTCCTCCGAAAATGGGAATAAAGGTGAGATCATTGGGGTTGACAAGGTAGGTAAGACTAATTCTTACTCTATTGAGAATGTCTACTTGATAGATGGACTGAAGTACAGTCTAATAAGTGTATCACAACTGTGTGATAGAGATAAAATGGTAGCTTTCACATCTACAAAATGCTTTGTGATTAATCTTACTACTGATAAGATAGTTTTGCAGGGAAAAAGAGGGAATAACATATATGTTGTGGATCTGTCCACACTTTCAGATAATGAACTCACTTGCTTAAGTGTATTGGATAATGATCCCCTCCTTTGGCACAAGAGACTCGAACATGCCAATCTAAGTCAACTCAACAAACTAGTCTCCAAGGACTTGGTGATAAGGCTGCCTAACATTAAGTTCAAGGAAGTCAAAGTTTGTGAGGCTTATGCAAGGGGGAAGCAGGTGAGATCCTCCTTCAAAAGCAAGAAAATGGTAAGTACCACCAGGACGATGGAACTAGTCCATATGGATCTTTATGGACCAATGAGAACATTGAGCAGAGTTGGTAATAGATATGTTATGGTGCTTATTGATGATTACTGTAAGTTTACTTAGACACTGTTTCTAACATCTAAAGATGAAGCATTTGACATGTTCACTTCTTTTGTTAGAAAAACTTAGAAACAACTAGGTAATCTGTCACGCCCCAACCTCGAGGAGCGCGATTGGCACTCAACCGAGTGAACCCGGTCGAGCAAGCCTATTATACACTTTCTACCCAACTCACTTATGACCAAGAGGAGGCATGTTTTCATTAATTAAACAATAGAAGGGGTGTATATATAAACATTACTAATTCATTTCATATTGCTACATCGTTGTTAAGTTTCCAAAATACATACACATTATGATTTAGTGAGACAAGAGTCCAGACACAACATAATTCATCGGACCTTTCTAGCACCCATACACAACCCACTAAATATCTACGGAGCCTCTAAAGATGCAAAAGAGAGAGTTATGACAACGCCGGCAACACGGCCCCAACAATACCTCAAAACATAGTAATAATAAAATCAATAGATACTGAACATGACCCCGTGATGAAGAGGGGGCTCACCGAGACTGCTGGGAGAAGAGGATACACCACTAGCTGCGACCAACACTATCTGCCTTGAAACCACCTACATCCATTTAAAGATGTAGCGCCCCCGATAAAAAGGACGTTAGTACTGTCGAATAGTACTAGTATGCAAAGATAAAACACCACCTTAATAGAATGAACAATGAAACCAAGAGAAGGTGGTCATAACAATCAATAAGTACTTCACAGAAATGCGAAAGAAACACCAATTAAGGATCACATAGTTTCTGATTCAGTTTTCCATCTTTCTAGGTTAATAGTCTTAGTTCCAAGTGCCACAATTCACAATGCCACCGTGTTCTTACACGAAGTCCGGTCTCGGCCCGACCGGCTAAGCCATCTCAAGTGAGACATCATCCAAACCCACAATGTAAATCAATGGATCCAACACAAGTACCACCATGTGTACGGCATGGCGTCCGATCACGGCCCGATCGGCTAAGCCATCTCACTTGAGACATCACCTCTTTCAATTGTTCACTCAATTCACATTTCTTTCCCATCTTTCATTACATGGCACAAACAACCTCATTTATTAGGTAGTTCTTGGCACTTGGACACGCTTTACAATTCAATTCCTTTCCTTTTTATTTGTTCAAATAACATCATCAACCATGTCGATAAGTACTATCACATAAGGCATTTCGCACATAAGGGAAGGAGCTTGGAAAATCATAATCACGTTCTCAAATAGCATGATGACATAGTGAACATTTTAGAACAATTATGGAACATAAATCTTTCAACCCAACACAGTAAGGCAATCAATTCTAGTATGATCAAGTCTTACACCAATTTTTCGGACACCAGGAGTTCGATTCTAAGAAGAAGAGAGTTAGCCATACATACCTTTTTTAAGCTTTCCTTAAGTTACTACAACATTCCGGAAATTCTAGCAATCCCAATCTATTTTGAGACATAACAAAATCAAACACAAATTAGGAAGATATTTATGGTTTCAGCTCATTTGAGCATTTTATCAAACAGTAGTTGTGCATTTTGATTTCAAAGCTCTTCTACAAGATTTCCTTCATTCCCCAACCAATTTCAACAAGAACAACCCAAAATAGTTCATTAATCCCACATACTATAATTTAGTGTCACATGCATGGCCTATTTCTAACCCCTCGATATATTTTTGAACTGAATCTCTTATATGTAATCTTAGAAGTAGGACTTACCCGGAAGGATAGCAAGCTAGAGATTAGCTTCCTTGATTCTTGAGAATTTGTGCAAGATTGGGTGATTAGAGGGATAGGTTCCCTCTTTTATTCTCTATATGCCCTCACCTCTCTCTAGATTCATTTGAAAATAGCCCCAAATAAAGCCCCAAAACCTATTTATCAAAATTGGATCGGATATGAAAATTTCCAAAAATGACTCCCAAAGTCAATTATGTGGTGCAATTATGCTATAGCATAATCGTTTTGTCAGCAGCAGAATTGGAGCATAGCAATTATGCGACAGCATAATCAATTATGCGATAGCATAATAGTTTGCCTGTCTCTGCTCCACTATGCGATGCTTATGCGGTCCGCGGAACCGTTTTGCGGTCGCGAAATTGATCGCATATCCAGCCTTTGGTAATTTGATCGTAACTTTTTGTAGGAATGTGCAAATGACAAACGGTTTGAAGCGTTAGAAACTAGACTCGAAGATCTTTCATTTGATAGGTTGTTCATCACATAACACCATATATATATATATATATGTGTATATATATATATATATATATATATATATATGTATATATATATATATGTATATATATATATATATATGTATATGTAGATATGCTCGTCCAAAGTTTGGACTTGTGCGAATTCATTTGGAATTTTAGCCTATTACGTAATTTTCCAACTTGACTTAGACTTAGGCTTTCCCTTAGACCCCACATTACCTATTATAAGACTTATACACTTATTACCATATCCAATTTATATACATCATAATAATTAGAACATAAAATATTATAGTTAGCCTACCTGGCTCCACGAAATCTTAAATTACTTAGCGAAATTTTCCGGGGCATTACATTATCCCCGGTTAGGATCATTCGTCCTCGAATGAGAAGTAGAGTCCACCCCAAACACTTAACATAATATATCTCTTTTCTTACCTACCTCAAGTCCCTAAATTTTGACTAACTCCAAAAATTTTCAGAAATTTCGGCATCGTCTCCTTTGTAACTAGACCTATCCACCTGTCAGAGAACCAACAAAACCATCCTAACAACACATCCACAACTCGACAAAGCACCACAATTATATATCAATAACACTACTCTCAGCATTACAAGCACTACATTATCATAATGATACCTGGACATGGGCTACACATTTTTAAATCATATCACCTAGAGGGTACCTTTCAAATCAAAACCAATTGCTATACAATCAAGCACAAATATTTTCTTTCCACAACACTTTCTGCCTCAAGGTGGCCTCTACGGCATACAGACCTCGCCATAACACATTCACGGAAACAATCCCAACCCCTAGACTTATCTAACAAGGATGACAAATAGATACCCCTCATAAGCTAATTATCCATTAACTTCACCTTCAGTAGTTTCCACGGGGATTATACACAAAGTATCTCCAACTACCTTCCTAGACATAGGCACATGAAAATATGGGGTACACGGAGGGCAATTATAGGGGAAACACCATTCCCTACTTCTTTCGTGATTCCACAAATCCCAAAGTGCATTACACCGACTTCACCTTTATTAACATTTCACATAGTATTTTCATGGAGAAAATCTTGAGAACAACTTGCTCACTTTCTTTAACTCTAAATATCTACGTCGGACACCCAAATCAAACCCTTGGCGACCTTCAACCATTATTCTATGATGGGCTAGAATGAATATGACTATAGAGTTCCTACCCAATATGATCGATCATGGAATGATGCTTCCTTTTTGACATGCTTGAATGTACACCCTCGATAGATTACTATAAGTAGGAACAATGAGGTCCAAGATTGGGCTGGAATTATTCAAGGATCTATCAATGTGCTGAGCAGAGTATTTCATGAGGTTATATACCCTAAGAGTCATGAAGCTTACTACCGATAACGCTGACATAATCATTCATTGTGATGACATCATTGATTTGACAAAATGGGGCATAGAGTTAGCTAATATATTGAAAATAGAAATCATTAAGGAGGAATATTCAAGTACGTGATCTAGTCGTCTCTTGGAGTGTAGGGGAAAATCAGTTTATCAAGAATAAGAATACTCTGGAACCTTAAATGCGATATGGGTTTCAAAATACATAAAGTTGAATTACACTCCTAACATTAACTGACACAAAGAATCTACGCCACAAGCCCACGAGGATGAAAAAGAAGTTGAACACTTATGAGATTATCATAATTCAAACAGCTTAACCCTTCCCGATAATTGATCCTATATGAGAGAACTTAAACATACGATAACTTGTCTTTCAAATCACTATTCTCATGATATGCGCAAAAATCTGAAAGCATCTAACTTCAACCTTTCACGAGTGAAACCACATAGCTAGGATATCTTAATATTTGGGATGAAATCATGTGTTGGTTAGAGGGGTTCTAATGGTTAACATGATGCTCCGGAGAGAAAGACATATAAAGCTCCTATCCACCTAGGGAGGTGGAATGCCAAGGATAGCAAAACTCCCTGCACATGACAATGACATAGTCAATGATTCTAGAAGTCGAGTGTGTAAATACAACGGAACCCAATGAGACAATATAAAATAATCATGGAAGGTTTGCAGATGTTCATAATGAGTTCTCCATGGATTTGGACTTGAGAAGTGCCCAGATGCTACTGAAAGACAGGAGAACATGAGAAGTAGGCGGTGTGCTATGATAACCCCCAAAGGTGCATTGGGTCTTGACGGAGAGACTATTAAGGGTCCTTATGAGAAAGGAAATGTTATAGTGAAACATAGAAGGACACATTCTCTCATGGTTATCGAACAAGTGTTGGGAAACTAGCCCAATGAATTCACTAACTAAGGAACACAATTAACTCATGTTGTGGAGGTATAAAGAGAAGATAAAAATTTGTTATGAGCGTGACATGCTTTTGCTATACTAACTCCTAAACTGCAATACACGACCACGTCACGGGCAACCACAACACTAGGAACAAAGTGAGCTACTTACTGTGGAATGATCTAAGTAGACATGAAAGTCATACTGAGATGGGCAACCAAAAGATCTTCCTGTGACATACTTGAAACAAAAATCTCAAATTTCTCAGAAATTCTATACGGACAAGCGACCACTTCAATCGACATGTACACATATGATAGGAGGTGGGATATGCTCTCATGTTACTAGACAGTGAAAAGGTTTCATGATGATACTCGCAAGAGAGTAGAGTCACTGTTCAAATCATAGAAGCCATATACACCAGTGAGAAAAAGAGTGACTCGAGAAGGATCGCAACACTGGGATGCTTTACATGGAACTTGACACCACATAGGTAAGCTTTACGACGGTGCATGCATAGGCACAAGTGAGCAGATGTTGTCCATTTAAATAAAAAGGTTCTGTAAGGAATTCATCAGGTATAGTCTGTTGTTGAGAATTTAGGAAAGCAAGTGGGAGGTATCATCCTAGGGTTATATCTCAACTCATAGGAATACCTATAGATCTCAATTCCACAAGAGGTTGTAAATAAGAGAATTTGTGGTAGAGTGGCTTCATCAATAATGCGTCTCGTTCAAAAAGTGGATACATACAATGTTTTGTGATTCAAATTCTTGTTAAGACCGTATCTATGCAGGCTCCCAATACCGGTGTACATATGTAATAAGTAAAAGTATATGGTGTTCAGAATGATGTACTAAGGGGTAACTTACTTGGTAACTTAGATTGATGGGGCAATGCCTCAACTGATGCACCTCGACTCCACAACCGTAACATACATTGGTACCATACTAACATACCACATGATATGGTGGTGCCGTGACATTAATAGGAACAAGGGTACTCCCCTTAGCAACACGTTCTACCAATCCCTCCATGGCTCGATACATTCTCCTAACAAACTCTTGGTCAGTCTCCCTCAGATTCAATGGCGGGGTCATTCCCTCCATACTGCTTCAAACTCGTCTAAGCGAGTCCACCATTTTGATACAAACTATATTACGATAACCATGACCATCTCATTTCATAGATTTTCTTCCCATTTCTTCTCGCCTCACCCATCCTAATTAGTGAATTGACAAGCACTCCTCCATATGTTACGTGGTCCCTTTCCTTAGTTAGGAATTCGTCTTGCTCACCTCACAACACTTGCTGGGATACCTGCGGGAAATTGCATTCACCCGCATATCGCTTAACACCTCCTTGCTTGTAAGATCTTTAAGAGGCTCTTCATCAAGTCCAAATGTACTATTGGGTTCTTACAGCATCACATTTATTTCTCCTACTCGTTCCACCTCTCTTAACGCCTTAGAACTTTGGTTAAATCGCAAATCCATGATTAACCCATTCTAAAAACTCGCAACCCTTCACTTTCGATCTATAGTACTTCCTTGGGTTCCATTGTTCCCGACCCTCTAACAAGAATAAAATCCCCGTTACAAACATTACTCCTAGTTTCTAGGATTGTTGGCCCTGTCATTCACATTGCCATGCATGAAGAATTCACCTTCCTTAACCTTCCACCTTCTTGGGGTACTAGTAGCCAATTATTAGCATATCCTTTCAGAGAATCACGTTACTCATTATCACTTTTCTATACTACACATGTCCTTAATAAATTATTCAAACATCATAGCTACATGGTCGTACTCTTGTTTCATGGTGTTTAAGTGGCCTCATTGTTGTCGCGCCCCCTTTTTGCTCGCGGAGTCCGGGTTTTGACATTTTTTTGGGACAACTCATTTCCTTTTGGGAAGGGGTATAGGATTTGAAGAGTCGCCACCTAACGGATTTAAGGTGCGTTAGGGCACCTAAAGCAAATAACTCATGAAAACAATCTGCGGTACCAAAGATTGGGTAAGGGCTCAAAATTACCTTGGGGGGAAGGTGTTAGGCACCCCTCGAGGTCCACAACGGTGGGTCCCGGCCAAATTTGAATTAAGCGAATTAGTCTTATTAGTAAATAAAGCAATTTAGACAAATAGATATTACGTTTTTTTTAAAAAGGAGCAAAAGGGTCCTAGGTTTTTTAGCCTATAGGATCACTTCTGTGCAATACTTGGTAGTCGTCCCCAAGTTGGGGTGCTACACATAGCATTAGCGCACGGGTCATCATTTTCTTTACTACCCGATTACCCTCCCCTTAATTATTACCTAAGCATTCTAACAGCATCAAATACGTATCCTGTGTGTGCGCTACATGTCCCCTGCCTGTGGCCCTGGAGTTGTTTAGGACCTCTATTTAAGGAAGTTCTAGACTCACCTATGATGTTTTAAAAGGAGAAAACTAAGCGACAAACAAAAAGCCAAATAGGACTATCACATAAAGATGCAATTAAGGGGGCTCATATTTACCTCCACAAATAGATAAAACAAATGCACGCCTCAAACAAACAGTTTTAAATGATTTAAAGTCATACAGCAGTATATCTAGATGATCAAAATATGCAGCAGTTTCATTAAGGCTAGGCAGTAAACACCTAATCAGTTTGCCTACTGATTTTATTACTTCCTGAACCTGGGCAGTTTATAAGCAGTCAAACAATCACAGTTTTTGCAACTCAGGGTTTTAATTATCCTACAGGCTTGCCTAGGCGATAACCGGCAGGATCCTATAGGCATGGCATCTAAACGTATTATAAACTAGTGACTAATTTAAACAAGCAGATTTTATCCGTTTAGACCCTATAGGCATGATGTCTACGCGCTAAAAATGATCATAAGCATTGCAGAACTGATTTTACGTGTTTATCTCTATGAGCATGATATCTAAGTTCGGAAAATAATTTTTGAAACCTTATAGGCATGGTATCTAAATGCAGAAATTAATTTTTGAAACCTTATAGGTATGGTATCTAAATGCAGAAATTAATTTTTTAAAACCTTATAGGCATGGTATCTAAATGCAGAAATTAATTTTTGAAACCCTATAGGCATGGTATCTAGGTGACTTCAGTTCCTATAGCCAGGATCTCTATTATTCATGCATAGGCAGAATTCTTGGAGCACATTGACAGGGGAAAGGGTTATTCAAACAGTCAATAGCCTATAGACATGGTTGCTAATGCACATTGGATTGAAAAAATACGTGCAAGTCCTACAAACAGGATGTCTAATGTGCAGAAATAAACGTAAAGCCCTATAACAGGATTTCTAATATGCAGACGTGCAGCACAGAGTCAAAACAATAATACATAATCAGGTCCTATAGGCATGTTCTCTACCCAATTCCAACAGAGATATATAAAAAATCCCTCCCAACTTTTACTAATAACCCCGATATCTGTTTTTACAGGAATTATTATACAGACCAACAAAAATGAATTACATAATGAAAATCACTATACTATAGAGAGCTTTCATAGGCCCAACATAACCTTGGAACCAAGCCTCCAAACATAGCACCTCTCAGCATAGTGGTAGTCCATCCATAACACATAAAGCTGGTTCCTGGTGTGTCAAAGTTCTCAAGGGCCTCAGGGACCCCGGGTAGTGCTCACACCAGAATTAGATGTTCAACAAGATTCACAAAGGATTAGAAAACCAGCCCCAATGTGTTAGAGTTCAGAGGAGTCTCGTGGACCCTAAGCAGTGCTCAAATTGGGGGGGGGGGGGGAGGACTCTAGATATCTAAGAGTAGGAGTTGAAAATAGTGTATAAAAGTAGGAAGTAGTTTTAAGAAAGAAAGCAGTTTGGACTTTTAGAAGAGAATAGAAGCAGATTACCAGATTACAAGAACCACAAGCAGCACACATTTAGCAAAAGGAGTTCAGCCATGAACTCCAGCAATCAAACAACAGACAGAACAGAGTGACAATTAATTTGAACAAGGTTTCACATGGCCCTAATCCATTAGCTATTACTAGGTGAACAATATAGGCATATATTAATCAGAGAACAGCATGCTGGGATCACGTTACTGATCAGACAATCATATAGAAAGGTAGCAGAAGTTGAGAGCATAGAAATCATGAATTAATTAGGAGTTTGTTAAGGGTGAACACTTAAAACAGGACAGAAAATCATGCTAGTTAAGAAACAAATAGACATAGGTCTAATTACATAAAGGAAGACATGCTGAAAACAAGAAGCACATAGGTCTAATTTCATGGAAGTCGGCATGCTCGTAACTTCCATGAATAGGGAGCACACAGGACTAATTACATAGAAGTGGACATGCTGATTAAGAGTAGTACACATGAAGCACATAGGTTTAATTACATAGAAGTAGACATGTTGATTAAGATCAATAAGCATGAAGCACATAAGTTTAATTATATAGAAGTAGATATGCTGATTAAGATCAATAAGCATGAAGCACATAGGTCTAATTACGTAGCATATTGAATGATGGCAAAAGTGGAGACATACCAGTTAAGAAATAGCAAACAGGAAGTTGAGAACAAGTAGAGTCCAGTAGTCTAGCCTTGGCTTTTAGCCGGCTAGACAGTGCAGCAAACACAAGTAACAGAAAAGATCACAATGGAGAGTGTGTGTGAGTGAGAGTAAGAATTTTGTGTGCAGGTGTAACTTTCTGAGTGTGTTCATGTGTTAGAAAGAAATCAGAATGGAGTTTATATAGCATTCAGCAGAGAAGACAATTAAGGCAAGAAAATTAGAGTTCACAAATAAGGCAAGCAAATACAATCAACCAGTTAATTTGGGGCTAAACTTGATCAAATAATTCCACATAATCCGGAAAACACCCTCTTAAATTGGGGAGAATCAATTAACAACTCAGATTGGGATTCAAATAAGGCAGGAAATAAATCATATGGCAGTTAGAGTAAATCAAAGCCTAGAAATAAGGCTAATAAACTAATTAAGGCAAGTAATCCATTAGGCGTCACAAATAAGGAAAATAGGTAAAATCACGGGGAAGTACTGATTTTAACAGGAAAATATAATTCGAACCCTAAATAAAATCATTCAATCTATTTTGGTTGACAGAGATAAACAATAACGAAAAATATTGAAGTAATCAGTGCAATAGGCAGAGAAACTTAGGGTTTAAAGCATATACACAAAAATTAGTCAAACTAGTAAAGATAATCAGATTCAAAGACTTAGGAGTTTTAAAACCTTTTTGGAGAGAGCTTAAAACAAAACCCTAATTTCAGAAAATATTGGAATCGACTAGTAATAAGGAAGAACAGAAGGTTTTTCAAAGAGAAATACCAAATAACATTTAAAACGTTTCAGATCTACAAGGATCTGAACAGACCCAAGTAGTATAAGATTAGGGTTTTAAAAGATGACAGAGATGAAAGAAAACCTGGTTTAAAACCATAGATTCGAGCCATAAACACGAAGATAATGGTACTCATAAACGGAAATGGCCATAGGTAGCTTATGAAAAGGTTTGAATAAAATCTGAGTTTAATCTCTTCGAGATTCTTTCATAAATCAACGTAATCGAACAACTAGAAGAGGTGAGAGGCTAGATAAGGCAATAAATCACCAGATTATCCCATATCTGGTCAAGAATCGAAGGGGTTTGGGGGATCTTTTGAGTGGCGGCTCTCTAGGGTTTGAGGGTGTCTGAGAGAGAAGAGAGGAGGAGAGGAATCAGAGGCGGCGCAAATGAGAGAGTGAGTAGGGTTTTGGGGTTCGTCGGGTTAAAAAAAGAAAAGGGGTAACGTGGACCGTTGATCTCAGAGATCAACGGCCATGATTAGAGGAGGTTCTGGGTCGGGTAAGGGTTTTTTAGTAATTGGGCTATTTTAATTGGTTAGGTCCGAAAATGATTAAGGAAAAGGGGCTATTATTTAAATACCCAATTAATTGATAAAATTATTTATAAAAATAGCTAAAAATGATAAAAAATGGTTTTTATGCATGAAGATGATTTAAAATAATTACTTAGCATTATGAAAATAAAAAAGGTTAATTTCTTATGAAATAAGGTAATTATGCACGCATGGGTTGTTATAGCAAAGTCATTGCAATTATAACCCTAATATGTAAATATGGCTATTCCTGAAATAGCTAAAGCTTAGTATAAATATAAAATGATAAAATTAAGCAATAAAATTATCATAAAACCGCTTGTGATGCAATCAGTAATTATTTATATAATAAAATGCTAGAATAATTTAACTAAAATCCTTTTAAAATTACAGGAAAAATTATGGAAAATACTGGTTGACGCTCATGCACTATTTTGAAAGTATATATGCATTTTGAAACATATGAGGGAAAAATTGGGTATCAACAGCTGCCCCTCGTTACCCGAGAAGGATGAAAGAGTTTTCGGATAAAGAAATGATGACCGATTTTGACCGAATGGAATGTTTTGAAATATATAAGCCTAACCCTGGTCTCTGAGCTGCCTACATATCCTTGGTTTTACAGGAATCAGGCCATGTATAGTTCTGGACCCGATGGTGAATGAGGCTGATGGACTTGTTATAGGAATGGTAGCAAGTTTCAAAAAAGGTTCTTTTGTGAAGTGTAGTATCAAATGGGTTTGCGCGGAGTTGTGAAGATGAATCTGAATCATAACGGGTATGTCACAAGGCGGGTATCTAAACATTCATAGAGTAAGGGCGGATAATTGATGGGAATCGATTACGTTTGAAATAATGGTAAGGCAGGAAAGGAAACCGGAGCGAAGGTGGCTCCTGTTTGAAGAACGGTTACTTCCTGGATTACCTGCAAAACTTAAACACAATGCATGCGAGTATATAGAGTATTGTGAGAATTTAAACATGATGCAAGTTCCCTTTGGACCATGAAATATTGTCTTTGGACAGTGAAGATGATGTCCTTAGACCATGATATCCGGGGCCATGAATCACGAGATAAGAGATTCACAGGCCATGAAATGACGTTTTTGGGCCATGAGAATGGTGCCTCTGAACCATGACGCCTTTGAATAATGGTGTGCCGTATTGAGAGATCCTCATGCCATGATATGTCGTCTTCAGGCTATGAGGATGGTGCCTTCGGACTATGACGCCTTTGGATAAGTTGGCTATACATCAGCCCATGAAGTGCAGAGACATGATACCAAGGGTATTAACAAAGCAACACTTAGCCTCATGCAGAGTTTGGGGAGAGCTTATCCCCGAGAGAAGAATATAATAAAAATATAAAGTGGAGCAACACTTATGCAGAAGGAGACAATGCTTAGTCTCACGAGAAGTCAGTGCTTAGCCTTATGCAAATAGGGAGGCAGGGCTTAGCCTTATGCAAGAAAGGGAGACAATGCTTAGTCTCATGCAACGGAAAGAGAGACAATGCTCAGTCTCATGCAAGGGAAGGCAGTTGTTAGCCTTATGCAAGGTTTGAGACAAGGCTCAGTCTCATCCAAAGAGAAGGCAATGCTTAGCCTTATGTAAATGTGGAGGCAGGGCTTAGCCTCATGCAAGGTTTGAGACAAGGCTTAGTCTCATGCAAAGAGAAGGCAGTGCTTAGCCTTATGCAAATGTGGAAGCAGGTCTTAGCCTCATGCAAGGTTTGAGACAAGGCTTAGTCTCATGCAAAGAGAAGGCAATGCTTAGCCTTATGCAAATGTGGAGGCAGGGCTTAGCCTCATACAAAATTTGAGACAGGGCTTAGTCTCATGCAAAGAGAAGGCAATGCTTAGCCTTATACAAATAGGGAGGCAGGGCTTAGCCTTATGCAAGATTTGAGACAGAGCTTAGTCTCATGCAAAGATTTGAGACAAGGCTTAGTCTCATGCAAAGAGAAGGCAATGCTTAGCCTTATGCAAATGAGGGAGGCAGGGCTTAGCCTCATGCAAAGAGAATGAAATGCTTAGCCTTATGCAGATGCAGAGGCAGGGCTTAGCCTCATGCAAAGAGAAGGCAATGCTTAGCCTTATACAAGTAAGGGAGGCAAGGCTTAGCCTCATGCAAGATTTGAGACAAGGCTTAGTCTAATGCAAAGAGAAGGCCATGCTTAGCCTTATGCAGTGAACAAGTAGCAAATAGGAGTAGAATATTTCTTAGTTGGAGATATATTTGCGTCTTGTGGCCTGATTGTTATGAGGATAGTGACTGTGATATGTATATTTGCGAATACTCCTGTTATGTTCATTGTGCCTGCATCCAAAGAAAAATCGTGAGTTTTGTAGGGGGAGGTTGGTTCGTGCTCTTGTCTTCTTGCTCTGCTTTGTTCCGTTTTGGGAAGCCTGTTCGAGTTACCCTGGGTAACACCTAGCTGCCACAGAAATGAAGTTTCCAAAAATACGTACTTATTGACAAAATAGAGTTATTTTAGAAAACATAATGGTATGTAATATCAAGTAAATTAGATGAACTAATGACTGTAACACTTAGAGGCATTGCGGCTTCCTTGCACTAGAATTCTGAGGCCTCCTCAAAATTCTGCCCGAATTTGGTAAATGATCCTTCCGCCGTTTTGCATGCGATGAAATTTGTCGGATCTGCTCCGGAATTTTGAGAATCCTTCTCAAAATTCTGCCCCAGTTACTTAGCCGATTTCTGACTGTCTGGTATATGATGGCGTCGGCTAGGCTTGCTCCGGATTGAGGGTCCTCCTCAAAATTCTGCCCCAGTTTCTGGTTCTGAGGAAAATGAAGATTTTATTATGATATGACCGAACCTACAGGGCTTCCTACATATCCCCTCTTAAATGGGAATCAGGTCAAGCGTAGTTCAATTACATCATATGAAAGAGTGTAAACAATCTAAACATAGTATCTCTTAACTGCGTCTGAATTGATTGGTTTCGGCCAAACTTCTCCGTCCATTTCTACAAGTATGAGTGCTCCTCCTGTTAGCACCGGTGAACCATGTAAGGACCTTGCCAGTTGGGAGAGAATTTCCCTTTCGCTTCATCTTGATGCGGGAAGATCTTCTTCAACACCAACTGTCCCGGTGCGAATTATCTTGGTTTGACCCTTTTGTTGAAAGCTCTAGACATTCAGTTCTGATAAAGCTGACTGTGACATACTGCGTTCATTTTTTTTTCCGTCTATAAGGGCCAGTTGCTCATAGTGGATCCTTATCCATTCTGCATCACTGAGTTCGACTTCATGTATGTTGGCCCAAGTTCAGTTGAAGTTTTGAAGATTGACAAATGAACTCAGGGAAGGACCTGGTCCATCTTGAGAGACACAGTTAGTCATAACCATTGCACATGGAAGGCACGTGAGGAAAATATGTATTGAAGATTACGCAGCAAATATCTTCTGAATGAAATCGAAAAGGTCGCATTGAGTTCTAAGAAGGACAGTCTCCTTATGATAAGAGAACACAATCCTAAGCTAGGATAAGGATGGGAGTTTGTATTGGTTAAGGACTCAAATCGACTACGGATAAGCATTGGAGTCTCGATCAAACTCTAACTGCTAATCCATTAAATAACCAAGTTGTTCTCTTTTACAGGTAATGAACATAAGCAAAAGTTAAGCATATTTGAGAGCAAAAAGATCAAGTCTGATTTGCAAGCAACATATGCGAGATACAAGTGTGCACGTCTGAAGCTACATGAACTAAGATAGAAGAACCAGTTTCATCATTGTGTTTATTCTAAGTCTAGTTCAATTGTAGTAGGTTTTCATATTGTACCTTTCAGCTTTCTTAGAAGCAATTGTATTAGGTACTCTGAGTATTCAAGTTAGAGTTAACTTGAATGTGTCGCAACAGTTGAGGCTGTGCGCTACACTGGGATTAGAGTTAATCCTTAGGTTTACAAAGAGTTTTGTAAATGCAGTTTTTGGCTCAGTGATTTTAGTGGAGTTTGGGAAAATCCTACTGAGTAGTAGGTCGTGGTTTTTTCACCTTTTGAGCCAAGTGTTTTCCACGTAAAAATCTCTGTGCACTTTACTTTCAGTATTTATTATTCCGCAAACTGCTGTAGTTAGAACATTTAGAAGAACCAGGTTCTTCTAACGCGAAAATTAGGTACCACACAATCACCCCCCCTCTTGTGTGGTATTGACATTTATAACATCAATTGGTATCAGAGCAGGTGATCCTTGAAGAGGTTAACACCTTAGGAAAAGATCAACATGAGTGCACCACCTGGGAACTGGGAAGGGCAATCCACTGCCAGGCCTCCTCTCTTCAATGGCCTCTACTACTCCTGGTGGAAAAACAGAATGAGGGACCATATAATGGGCGAAGACTATGAGCTTTGGGATATCATCACCGATGGTCCTTTAGCCACAACCAAGAAGAATGCTGAAGGAGTGGATGTTCCAAAGACAAGAGTAGATTGTACTGCTGAAGATCTAAGGAAATGGGAGAAAAATGCAAAAGCCAAGAAATGGTTAGTGTGTGGACTTGGTCCTGATGAGTACAGCAGGATTCAAGGCTATACTACTGCCAAGGAGATCTGGGACACTTTACAAGTGGCTCATGAAGGAACACCTCAGGTGAAGAGGTCAAGAGGAACACTGCTGTATTCTCAATATGAGAATTTTACTATGAAGGATAGAGAAACTATCCAAGAAATGTATACCAGGTTCACTACACTGACAAATGAACTTGAGTCTCTTGGAAGGATTATCCTGGAAGAAGACAAGGTGGAGAAGATTCTAACTAGAGTTTTGCCAATCTCCTGGGAAAGCAAAATCACTGCCATTCAGGAATCCAAGAACATTGCTACTTTGAAGTTGGATGAACTGATTGGAAATCTCACTGCCTATGAATTGAGAAGGCAAACAATGAAGATGGATGCTCCAAAGAAAGAAAGAAGTCTGGCTCTCAGAATTTCAGAAGGATCAGATCTTGAAGATGATGAAATGGCTATGATAACCAGAGATTTCAAGAAAAATTTAATTCATCCTTTTGCCCATAGAAAGGGACCCAAACTAGTTTGGGTTCCTAAGACTAACCCATGATTTCGTTTTGCAGGACCAAGTGAAGGGAAGTAGCCAAATATGGTACATGGATAGTGGCTGCTCAAAACATATGACTGGTAACAAGAACCAGTTCCTTTCACTTGAGAACCTAAAAGGAGGTAATGTCTCCTTTGGAAATGGAAAGAAAGGTGAGATCATTGGTGTTGGAAAGGTAGGAAAGACAGACTCTCATTCCATTGAGAATGTCTATTTGATAGATGGCTTAAAATATAGCCTGATAAGTGTGTCACAACTGTGTGACAGAGGTAACCTTGTGGCTTTCACTTCCACAAAATGTTTTGTGATTAGCCTTACTACTGACAAGATTGTTTTGCAGGGAAGGAGAGTTAACAATATTTACATTGTAGATCTGTCAACTCTCTCTGAAAATGAACTAACTTGCTTGAGTGTGTTAATTAATGATCCCCTCCTTTGGCACAAAAGACTTGGCCATGCCAGTCTAAATCAATTAAACAAATTAGTCTCCAAGGACTTGGTGATAGGGTTACCTAATATCAAGTTCAAGNGGAGGAGTTGAGGAGAGTGGCAACAAGACAGGGGGAAGTGAATCTGGAGAAGCAGCTGAAGGTCTTGTGAACCTGAGTGAACAACAAGATGGACCTAGTTCATCTGTGGAAGAAACCTTGGCTGATATTCTGAAGAAAGTTGGAGAAAGCTATGATCCCAAGAAGCGCAAAGCTTCTTCTCAAAAGGCTCCAACTGCCTCTAAGCCAACAAAGAAGAGCAAGGTGTCATCTCCTAAGTCTACTGTCCCTTCAGCACCAAAGGTGAAAGCTACCAGAAGCAGGGTAAGGCAAAGCGAGGCTGAGTTGCAGAAAGCCTTAGAGGCAAGCAAGAAAAAGAACAAAGAAAAGCGAAAAGCTAAAGTTCTGGAAAGTTCTGTGGGTGCAGAAGAAGAGGAGGAAGAGATGGAACTGGTCCATCAGGAGAGAGGTACAACTGAGGAGGTTCATACTCCTAAACCTAAGAAATCCAAGACTTCTGCCAAGAAGTCTTCAGAATCTATCTCCGCTGAACCCTCCCTGGCAAAAAGAACCAGGTCTGCAGTTAAAGGAAAACAAGTGAAAGTTCCTGAAGAAGAAGAAGCTTGGAGTGGAGAAGAAGAAGAAGAAGAAGAGGAATCTGAGAAAGAGCAGGACAGGTTTATCCTTTTTGGAAAAAGAAAAATATTGAAAGGAAGAATTCTGAAAGACCTGGAGGAGCCAGGCATGAAAAGATTGGTTGATGCACTAGAAGCACAGGGTTGGAAGGACATGGTTCTTCAACTGGATGGCAGGCTTGCAAGAAAGGAACTGATAGAGTTTATGGCGAATGCCACAGTGGTGAATGGGGTTGTTACAAGCCTGGTGAGAGGAGTAGAGGTGCAGTTTGATGCACCTAAGTTGGGAAGAATTCTAGACATACCCTGTGAGGGATATGATGATTATACTAGGCAAAGGTGGCCTTGTCTAGATTCTCTCCCTTCTGCTCTCCAAATCACCCGGAATTTCTGTGATACCAAGTCTGCTGAAGAAGTGCCTGAGGCTAGGTTTGTGCAAAAGAATGAGATGAAGCCTGAGCACAAGGTGCTATTTGAATTTGTGAACAAGTGTCTGCTGCCCAGACAGGAGAGAAGACACACTGCAAATTATATGGACCTGGTCCTTCTGGAGTGTCTTGTGACAGGAAAGCAGATTAACTGGCCTAGTTTCATTGTCAAGCTGCTGGATAGAGTGATAAATGGCTCCAAGGCCCATGCCACTCCTTATGGGTTTATACTGACAACTGTCTTGGCCAAGTTAGATGTGCCATTGAAGAAATGGGAGATGGCCTCCAGCAAAGAGCACTTTGGGATCAAAACTCTGTAGGCTTGTGATTGTCTGTTAAGTGTCACCCCAGTTGAACCTGGTTCATCCGTGAAGACTCCTGTGAACAGCAAAGTTAGGGAATTGGTTCTAGAATGTGGAACAAAAGATGCAGAAATTGTTAGGCTCCAGGCTCGCATTGCTGAACTGGAAAGTGAAAGAAATGGCCTCAAAGATGAGCTAGCAAAGGAAAAAGAAAAGAGTGAAGGGATGCTCCAAACAATGCTTAATCTACTTCAATCCCAACCCTCTAGTTCCTCCAAGCCCTAGAACCAGTTTAGTAACTCCTTCAGTGACCCAGATTCGGGACTTTTCTCTATTTTTTTTGGCTCATGGTTGGATGTTTGTTTTTCTTTTTGTGGTCTGTTTTGTAGAAACATCTCCTATTCAATGACAACGTGCTTTGTTTTCTCTATGAAACTTCTGATCTTAATAGTTAAATTTCTGTGAAGCTGATTATTGATTAACTAAATCATGTGTTCACTTGCAGTTTCCCCAGTGGCCATGAGTAATAACTAACATCTGGGATTCTAATAAAATGCAACTTTTCGATGATGCCAAAAGGGGAAGAGATATTGTGCTTTACTTAGTATTCTGAAAAATGTGATGTTTATAACCTGATTAAACCTGGTCCTTAATGATAAGTTAAATTAAAGTGTGAAAATTAAGCTGAGTTCCACAGGGTCTCTGATCAATAAAAGCACAGAGTTTGTCATCATCAAAAAGGGGGAATTTGTTGGCCCAAGTTCAGATGAAGTTTTGAAGATTGACAAAATGAACTCAGTCATGAACCAGGTCCATCATGTGAGACACGGTGTTGATATGCTTGCACATGTGACATACGCGTGAAGAAGATAAGTCTCAAGGATCAGCAACAATATCTTCTGAATTGATCGAAAAGATTGCATACAGGATAAGGAGTTGAAGTCTCCTTATGAAAAGAGAATTATATCCGGATCAAAGATATGGATTAGGAGTTGGAGTTGTTCTTGGACTCAAATTGTCAAAGGATCCACAATTCGAGTTCTTATCAAACTCTGATTAGTAACTCTATAAAAATAACGATTGTTCTCTTTTACAGGTGGTTGCACATAAGCAGAAGTTAAGCATATTTGAGAGCAAAAAGATCAAGTCTGATTTGCGAGCAATATATGCGAGATACAAGTGTGCACGTCTGAAGCTACATGAACTAAGATAGAAGAACCAGTTTCATCATTGTGTTTATTCTAAGTCTAGTTCAATTGTAGTAGGTTTTCATATTGTACCTTTCAGCTTTCATAGAAGCAATTGTATTAGGTATATTGAGTATTCAAGTTAGAGTTAACTTGAAAGTGTCGCAACAGTTGAGGCTGTGTGCTACACTGGGATTAGAGTTAATCCTTAGGTTTACAAAGAGTTTTGTAAATGCAGTTTTGGCTCAGTGATTTTAGTGGAGTTTGGGAAAATCCTACTGAGTAGTAGGTCATGGTTTTTTCACCTTTTGAGCCAGGTGTTTTCCACGTAAAAATCTCTGTGCACTTTATTTTCAGCATTTATTATTCCGCAAACTGCTGTAGTTAGAACACTTAGAAGAACCAGGTTCTTCTAACGCGAAAATTAGGTACCACACAAATCACCCCCCTCTGTGTGGTATTGACGTTTATAACATCAATTGGTATCAGAGCAGGTTATCCTTGAAGAGGTTAACACCTTAGGAAAAGATCAACAGGAGTGCACCACCTGGGAACTGGGAAGGGCAATCCACTGCCAGGCCTCCTCTCTTTAATGGTCTCTACTACTCCTGGTGGAAAAACAGAATGAGGGACCATATAATGGGCGAAGACTATGAGCTTTGGATATCATCAGTGATGGTCCTTTAGCCACAACCAAGAAGAATGCTGAAGGAGTGGATGTTCCAAAGACAAGAGTAGATTGTACTGCTGAAGATCTAAGGAAATGGGAGAAAAATGCAAAAGCCAAGAAATGGTTAGTGTGTGGACTTGGTCTTGATGAGTACAGCAGGATTCAAGGTTGTACTACTGCCAAGGAGATTTGGGACACTTTACAAGTGGCTCATGAAGGAACACCTCAGGTGAAGAGGTCAAGAGGAACATTGTTGTATTCTCAATATAAGAATTTTACTATGAAGGATGGAGAAACTATCCAAGAAATGTACACCAGGTTCACTATACTGACAAATGAACTTGAGACTCTTGGAAGGACTATCCTACAAGAAGACAAGGTGGAGAAGATTCTAACTAGAGTTTTGCCAATCTCTTGGGAAAGCAAAATCACTGCCATTTAGGAATCCAAGAACATTGCGACTTTGAAGTTGGATGAACTGATTTGAAATCTCACTGCCTATGAACTGAGAAGACAAACAATGAAGATGGATGCTCCAAAGAAAGAAAGAAGTCTGGCTCTCAGAATTTTAGAAGGATCAGATCTTGGATGAAATGGCTGTGATAACCAGAGATTTCAAGAAATATCTTATGAGAGGAAAGGGTGCTTCAAAAGGAACAACATTCAGCAAACCGAGGGCTCCTGAGAAACAAACCAATGAGGGGTGTTACAAGTGTGGGAAGACTGATCACCACATCAGAAACTGCCCTCAATGGGAGATTGAATGGAAGAAAGAAAGAGCTGAAAGAAGAAACAGGAAGAAGGAACAGGTTCAACCAAAAAGAAACAAAGGTTCAACTAAGGCTATGGTTGCTGCTTGGGGAGAAACATCAGATGAGGACTCTGAAGATGAAGCTGAGGAGGATCAAGCTCTAATGGCCATCGGAGAATCAGAAGATGAACAGGAGGTAAGTATTCTACCCCTTAAAGAAAAAATTAAGTTCCTGTCTAAGGAAAAACTGGCTGATCCGCTGATGGATTTCATAGATGAGTCTGAAATAATAAACAGTGAGAAGGATGTTCTGTCTAAGGAATGTGTTATCCTAGAAGAAAAATGTAAAAGGTTAGAGTCTAAGGCTGATAAGAGTGATAACACAAATACTGAGTTGAAGAACCAGGTTCATCAACTTGAGAATAAGATTCTAGAACTTAGATCTGAAAATATTAAACTGAAATTAGGGACAGAAAAGAAAAGAGCTGATCAATCATCTCTAACCCTAGAAGAAAATCTAGGAAAAATGAAAGATGAACTGTACAAGAAAGATGAATTGATTAAAGTCCTAAAAGAAGATTTAGGAAAGGTAAAGCATGAACTAGACAGAACATGCAAATGGAACAAGGCTTCCGATGCACTCTCCTGGCTGCAAGAACATCATAGTAGCAATAAGAGAGGACTTGGATTTGGGACACAAGTTCCAAAATGGGATCCCAAAAACAAGTATCTCACACTTTCTGAGAATAAGATCTGCACACATTGTGGTAATACTGGCCATTACAAAAATGAATGTAATGCAAGAGAAAAGGCCAGTCAAAAGAACAAAGCCTTTGTTCAAGAAAAGCACAAACTGCCTGGTTGGGCAAAGAAAAATTTAATTCATCCTTTTGCCCATAGAAAGGGACCCAAACTAGTTTGGGTTCCTAAGACTAACCCATGATTTTGTTTTGCAGGACCAAGTGAAGGGGAAGTAGTCAAATATGGTACATGGATAGTGGCTGCTCAAAATATATGACTGGTAACAAGAACCAGTTCCTTTCACTTGAGAATCTAAAAGGAGGTAATGTCTCCTTTGGAAATGGAAAGAAAGGTGAGATCATTGATGTTGGAAAGGTAGGAAAGACAGACTCTCATTCCATTGAGAATGTCTATTTGATAGATGGCTTAAAATATAGCCTGATAAGTGTGTCACAACTGTATGACAGAGGTAACCTTGTGGCTTTCACTTCCACAAAATGTTTTGTGATTAGCCTTACTACTGACAAGATTGTTTTGCAGGGAAGGAGAGTTAACAATATTTACATTGTAGATATGTCAACTCTCTATGAAAATGAACTAACTTGCTTGAGTGTGTTAATTAATGATCCCCTCCTTTGGCACAAAAGACTTGGCCATGCCAGTCTAAATCAATTGAACAAATTAGTCTCCAAGGACTTGGTGATAGGGTTACCTAATATCAAGTTCAAGGAAGACAAAGTTTGTGAGGCATGTGCAAGGGGGAAGCAGGTAAGGTCATCCTTCAAAACTAAGAAAATGGTAAGTACGTCCAAGACGTTGGAACTGGTTCATATGGATCTTTGTGGTCCAATGAGAACCATGAGCAGAGGTGGTAAAAGATATGTAATGGTGCTTGTTGATGATTATTCTAGATTTTCCTGGGTATTGTTTCTAACTTCTAAAGATGAAGCATTTGAAATGTTCACTGCTTTTATTAGAAAAACCCAGAAACAATTAGGAAATCAACTTGCATCCATTAGGTCTGATCATGGAACTGAATTTGAAAATGCAAAGTTTGCTAAATTTTGTGATGAAAATGGAATAGATCATAATTTTTCTGCCCCTAGGACTCCTCAACAAAATGGGGTAGTTGAAAGGAAGAACAGGACCCTTGAGGATATGGCAAGGACCATGCTACTTTCCAGTAAACTACCTCTTAGCTTCTGGGCAGAGGCTATAAACACTGCTTGTTATATAATAAATAGATGCATGACTAGACCTCATGTAGAAAAAACTCCCTATGAGTTACTTAAAGGGAGAAAACCAAACATATCCCATCTTAGGGCTTTTGGTTGTAAGTGCTATGTGCACAATAATGGCAAAGACTCCCTAGGTAAGTTTGATCCCAGAAGTGATGAGGGAGTATTCTTGGGATATTCTTCACATAGCAAAGCATACAAAGTGTTTAATAAAAGAACTCTATGTGTTGAAGAGAGTGTACATGTTGTGTTTGATGAATCTAACACTCTTTCTGAGAGACAGGAACATGAAGATGAAGCCATTGGACTGGTGAGACAATTGACTGAAGCCACAGCACAAGTCAAAGTGGCATCAAAGGAAGGAGTAGGTGATGGAACAGGTCCTCTCACCCAGGGCAACCTGACAGGGGGAACCAATCTGAAGGATCCTGTACCTGAACCTGTTCCTCTGCAGCATAACTATGAAGGAGAAACTAGCAGGAACCAGATGGTGGGGAAATCTTACAAGTACCTGAGTTCTCACCCCATTGAGAACATCATCAATGATCCAACATCTGGGGTCAAGACAAGATCACAACTGAAGAACCTGTGTGCATTTGATGCTTTTCTGTCCCTCATTGAACCTAAAAATGTGAGTGAAGCTCTACAAGATGCAGATTGGGTCAATGCTATGCAAGATGAGCTCAATCAGTTTGAAAGAAGCCAAGTCTGGCACTTAGTTCCAAAACCAAAAGACAGGTCAGTCATTGGGACAAAATGGGTCTTCAGGAACAAACTAGATGAAGATGGAACAGTTACAAGAAATAAGGCAAGGTTGGTGGTTCAAGGCTATAGTCAAGAGGAAGGCATTGATTATGATGAGACTTTTGCTCCAGTGGCTAGACTTGAAGCAATTAGACTCCTCATAGCCTTTGCAGCACATATGGAATTCACTCTTCATCAAATGGATGTCAAAAGTGTCTTCCTAAATGGCTATCTCAAAAAAGAAGTGTTTGTGAGACAACCTCCAGGATTCGAAAGTAAAGAATGTCCTGATCATGTATACAAGCTAGATAAAGCTCTCTATGGTCTCAAGCAGGCGCCAAGAGCTTGGTATGAAAGATTGTCAAAATTCCTTCTGGAGCATGGGTACAAAAGAGGTAAAATTGACAGCACTTTGTTCCTAATGGAAAAAGGTAAAGATCTTCTTGTTGTACAAATATATGTTGATGATATAATATTTGGGGCCACTACAGATAGGTTGAGCAAGGAATTTGCTAAATTAATGGGAAGTGAGTTTGAAATGATGGGTGAACTAAATTTCTTCCTAGGCTTACAGATAAAACAAAGCTCAAATGGAACCATGATTCATCAAGAGAAATATACAAAGGAACTAATCAAGAAGTTTAAAATGGAGGACTCTAAAGAAATAGATACACCTATTGCAACTGCCACTAAATTAGATGCTGATGAACCTGGTTCATCAGTTGATCAAAAGTTGTATAGGGGTATGATTAGTTCACTCTTGTATCTTACTGCCAGCAGACCTGACATTGTTTTTAGTGTAGGACTCTATGCACGTTTTCAGGCTAATCCAAAAGAGTCTCACTTGACTGCTGTCAAAAGGATACTGAGATACCTGAAAGGGACCACTGAATTATGCCTATGGTATCCTAAAGGTAGTAATTTTGATCTAGTAGGTTATGCTATTGCTGACTATGCAGGTTTCCTAGTGGATAGAAAAAGCACTTCAGGTATGGCTCACTTTCTTGGTTCATGTCTTGTATCATGGGCCACCAAGAAACAGAATTCAGTAGCCCTATCTACTGCTGAAGCTGAGTATGTGGCTGCTGCTTCTTGCTGTGCTCAACTACTGTGGATCAAGCAACAATTAGTAGACTTTAGTATAGAAGTGGGATGCATACCAATATTCTGTGATAACACTAGTGCTATAAGTATGACAAAGAACCCGGTTCATCACAAAAGGACTAAGCACATAGATGTTAGACACCACTTCTTAAGAGACAACTATGGAAAAGGGCTAATCTCCATAGAATTTTGTGCTACTGATAAACAAATAGCTGACATCTTCACTAAGGCACTGAGTAGAGAAAATTTTGAAAGGAACAAGTTGGAGTTAGGGATGATTAAGATCACCTAAAAGGTCCAGTTCAGAAAGCACAAAGAAAGAAAAAAAATTGGCTAGGAGTTCTTGATTTTTGTGAATATTAGACTAATTTCTACTCAGTCTCATACTGTAAATAGTATACTCTTGTGACATGTGTCTGTGCAATTCACAAATCTCTTACAAATTTTCTATTTTGACATTTGAGGCATAATCAAGAGAAGTTTCACTTGAAGAACCTGGTTCATCAAATTATGCTCATGAGAAAGTTCAGGTATGTTTCTATTCTTTGCACAATTAGAAAAATTTAATTATCAATCATGAGCAAGAGTCCTAGATATACCAAACGTCCTAACAATTCTATCCGTTGGGTCAATTGAACCATTTTCATTGAAACTAGAAGTCTAAATATAACGGCACCTTTTCCTAAATTCTAGTAATTCAAATTAATCTCTACGGAGACCGGAACTCTAAATTGATTAGACCTCTATGTGACTACTGAAAAGGCTGCAGTTTCTGAGTAATAATTACCCTCTTTAAAAACCCCAAACCACTCAATAATCATCAATTCCTCACAAAACCCCTGATAATTCTCTCTCGTCTCTGAAACTCTCCAAAGCTCTTCACACCACCAAAATTCTCTTAGGGTTTTCAGAAATTCCTCACCATGACGAATCCCCAAGACAATCCTGGCACTCCACCACCTGTTTCACCCAACACCTCATCTTCCACACCACCAGTCGAAAACCCAAAACCTAGATTCCATCGCCAGAAAATGCTAGCAAGAAAAACTGTAGCTACAGGTTCTTTGAGAAAAACTTTGAATGAAAAACTTCAGTCCAGTCAAAAGAAAGCAGGCCCAGCAGCTGAGACCAACTCTAGCTCTGAATCTGATGATTACATCTCCACCAGTGAAGGAGATGAACCTGAGTCTTCTGAACAGGCCAAAACTCAAGAAACCCAAAGAGAGGTAAAATCTTGCTATGTTTTTTCTGATGTAGTTGAAAGGGAGGAAAATCGATTTGTTCTGATAGGGGCTGCTAGAGATGTAGGTGGGACTGATTCTGGGAAAATAAGGAAGAAAAAGAAGAAGGAACCTTTAGCCATATGTGGGGGTGGGGAAGAAGGAGTCTCGAAGTCAGGGGGAAGTGGTTCAGGTGAGGCTGCTGAGGTGTTGATTAATCTGAGTAAACAACAAGATGAACCTGGTTCATCTGATGAAGAGAGTTTGGCTGACTTGTTGAAGAAAGTGGGGGCCAGCTATGACCCAAAGAAACGCAAGGCTTCCTCACAAAAGACCCCTGCTGCATCCAAACCAACCAAGAAAAGCAAACAATCACCACCCAAGTCTACTCCTAGGATTAGAGCTACTAGAAGTAGGGTCAGGGAAAGTGAAGCAGAATTGAAGAAGGCTTTAGAAGAAAGTAAGAAAAAGAGGAAAGAGAAAGGGAAAGCAAAGATAGGTGAAAGCTCGGAGGCTGTGGTTGAAGAGGAAGAAGAAGAGATGGAACAGGTCCATCTAGAAAGGAGTACTACTGTGGAAGTTCCCCTACCAAATCAAAGGGAACCAGGACTTCTGCCAAGAAGCCCTCCATGCCAGTACCTGCTGAACCTATTCCTGCCAAGAGAACAAGGTCAGCTGCAAAAGGAAAACAAGTGAAAATTGCTGAAGAAGATGATGAATGGAGTGAGGATGAAGGAGATGAGTCAGAGAAGGAACAGGACAGATATGCCATGTTTGGCAAGAGGAAAATTCTGAAAGGGAGACTACTCAAGAACCTGGAGGAGCCAGGTATGATAAGGCTTCTGACTGCACTAGAAGCACAGGGCTGGAAGGACATGGTTCTTCATATGGATGGAAAATTGGCCAGGAATGAACTTGTAGAGTTTATGGCAAATGGGACAGTGAAGAATGGGCTGGTGACTAGCACAGTGAAAGGTGTCAAAGTAAAGTTCAATGCTGCAAAGCTGGGCAAGATTCTAGACATCCCTACTGAGGATATGATGATTATACAAGGCAGAGGTGGCCTTGGCTGGATGGGTTGCCTACTGATCTTCAGATCACAAGGAACTTTTATGACACCACAACAGATGAAGAGGTACCTGAGGCCAGGGCAGTTCAGAAAAGTGAAATGAGGCCAGACCACAAAGTGCTTTTTGAATTTGTCAACAAATGCCTTCTACCCAGACAGGAAAGAAGGCATACAGCAAATTATATGGATCTGGTTCTTATGCAATGCCTGAATGAAGGGAAGCAGATCAACTGGCCTGCCTTTATTGTAAAGCTGCTTGAAAGGGTACTCAATGGCTCAAAAGCTCATGCCATTCCCTATGGATTTATCTTGACAACTGTACTTGAAAGATTGAATGTTCCCCTGAAAAAGTGGGAAATGGCTTCGAGCAAAGAGCATTTTGGCAGCAAAACCCTTCAAGCTTGTGATTATATGCTCAGTACAGCTCCAGTTGAACCTGGTTCTTCAGCAAAAACTCCTGTGAATAGTAAGGTCAGAGCCTTAGTTCAGGAGGTTGGGGCAAAAGACGCTGAGATAGCAAGGCTTCAGGCCAGAGTTGCTGAATTGGAGGGAGAAAGGAATGGGTTGAGAGCTGAACTTGCTAAGGAGAAGGAGAAAAATGAAGGCATGCTTCAACAGATGCTCAATCTGCTACAAACCCAACCCTCCAGCTCTTCTAAGCCTTAGATATCCTGTCCTAGTGTGCACCAGTCTAGACCCCCTCAGTGACCCAGTTTGGGATTTTAGATGTTTATTTTCTTTTGCTCATGGTTTGGTAATTTTGTTTTTCTTCTTGTGGACTGCATTGTAGAAACACCTTGCTAATCAATGAATGCAGCTTTTCTTGCTTTTTGTTAATTCTGATCCTAATAGGTATTTTTGTTGAGTTGATTTTTGATTAACTAAAGCATGTGTTCACTTGCAGTTGCCCCAGTGGCCATGAGTACTAATTAGGTTACTGAGATCACATTATTTATGCAACTTTTCGATGATGCCAAAAGGGGGAAGATATTGTGCTTAAATTCATTATCTGAACAAGTGATGTTTATGACCTAACTTAAATCTGGCCTTTATGATAAGTTGAAAATTCTCTAAAAATTTTCTAAGTGTTGATATTTCAGCTAAGTTTCACAGGTTCTCTGATCACTAAAAGCACAGAGTTTGTCATCATCAAAAAGGGAGAATTTGTTGGCCCAATTTCAGTTGAAGTTTTGAAGATTGACAAATGAACTCAGGGAAAGACCCGGTCCATCTTGAGAGACACAGTTAGTCATAACCATTGCACATGGAAGGCACGTGAGGAAGATATGTATTGAAGATTACGCAGCAAATATCTTCTGAATAAAATCGAAAAGGTCGCATTGAGTTCTAAGAAGGACAGTCTCTTTATGATAAGAGAACACAATCCTAAGCTAGGATAAGGATGGGAGTTTGTATTGGTTAAGGACTCAAATCGACTACGGATAAGCATTGGAGTCTCGATCAAACTCTAACTGCTAATCCATTAAATAACCAAGTTGTTCTCTTTTACAGGTAATGCACATAAGCAAAAGTTAAGCATATTTGAGAGCAAAAAGATCAAGTCTGATTTCCAAGCAACATATGCGAGATACAAGTGTGCACGTCTGAAGCTACATGAACAAAGATAGAAGAACCAGTTTCATCATTGTGTTTATTCTAAGTCTAGTTCAATTGTAGTAGGTTTTCATATTGTACATTTCAGCTTTCTTGGAAGCAATTGTATTAGGTACTCTGAGTATTCAAGTTAGAGTTAACTTGAAAGTGTCGCAACAGTTGAGGCTGTGTGCTACACTGGGATTAGAGTTAATCCTTAGGTTTACAAAGAGTTTTGTAAATGCAGTTTTTGGCTCAGTGATTTTAGTGGAGTTTGGGAAAATCCTACTGAGTAGTAGGTCGTGGTTTTTTCACCATTTGAGCCAGGTGTTTTCCACGTAAAAATCTCTGTGCACTTTACTTTCAGTATTTATTATTCCGCAAACTGTTGTAGTTAGAACACTTAGAAGAACCAGGTTCTTCTAACGCGAAAATTAGGTACCACACAAATCACCCCCCCTCTTGTGTGGTATTGACGTTTATAACATCATTGTATGATCCTCAAAGAAGGAATTTCTACCTCGGCAAGAATGACAGCCTCGGTACCATAAACCAATAAATAGGGGGTTGCCCCAGTTGATGTGCCGACCGTAGTGCGGTACCCCAATAGGGCACAGGGTAACTTCTCGTGCCATTGTTTGTGGTTTTCAACCATCTTCCTCAACATTTTTAAAATGGGTTCACTTATTACCGTGGACTATGCTATGAAGCGGCTGATGTAGTTGAGGCATCCTAGGAAGCTCATCACGCCCTTTTTGCTCTTTGGTGGTGGTAACTCTTGGTTAGCCTTAATTTTGGACGGGTCCAACTAGATTCCTCGGCGCTGATAATGAATCCCAAAAACTTTCCTGCAGTAACCCCGAATGCACATTTTGCGGGGTTCAATTTTAGATTGTACCTCCTTAGCCTATCAAAGAACTTTCTCAAATCTGCTATGTGATCTGCGGCCCTCTTGGATTTGATGATGACGTCGTCAACATACACTTCTATTTCCTTATGTATCATATCATGGAAGATGGGTGCCATGGCTCTCATGTAAGTAGCCCCAGCATTCTTTAGACCGAATGGCATCATTTTGTAATAGTACACTCCCCACGGTGTGATGAAGGCTGTTTTCTCTGCGTCCTTTCCTTCCATCCAGATCTGGTGATAACCTGCGAAGCAATCTACAAAGGATTGGAGTTCATACTTGGTGCAAATGTCGATCAGGATGTGTATGTTTGGCAGTGGAAAGTCGTCCTTGGGACTTGCTCTATTTAAATCTCGATAGTCAACATACACCCAGACTTTCCCATCTTTCTTCGGAACTGGTACAATGTTGGCTAACCAAGTTGGGTACTTAGCTACCCTAAGGACTTTGGCTTTGATCTGCTTAGTGACATCCTCCTTGATTTTCAGGCTCATATCTGGCTTGAACTTTCTGAGTTTCTGCTTCACTGGCGGGCACATTGGATTGGTAGGCAACTTGTGAGCCACTATGGATGTGCTCAGACCGATCATGTCATCATATGAACAAGCAAAAATGTCCTCATACTATTTCAGGAAACGAGTATATTCTTCCTTCTCTGACGGTGATAAGTGAATGCTTATGCGAGTCTCTTTGACGGTTTTGGAATCTCCAAAATTGATTGTTTCGATTTTGTCCAGGTTGGACTTAGGTTTGTTCTCAAAGTTCTAAACTTCTCTGACAACTTCCTCAGGTATTTGATCTTCTTCTTCTGAGTCACTATCCTTATATTCCGTTGTCTCATTACATGTCACAGTCATAGGTTCATCAGGAAAAGTAATAATAATGTTATAGAAAGAAATTGTGAAAGATAGTAATGAATAATAAATAGCAATGCATTGATTAAATTTTGAAAATATTCAAAACAAGTACGGCTCGTTGACTCGAGCAATTATTTCGGAACAAAATGCGTCTTTAAAACAAAATTACTGAAAATATCTTAAATGCCTAGCATGGCTATAAAATAAATCAGGCTAATTTGCCAAGCTACCTAGGGACTCGGCGGGCCCGGGATGGTGTGGCGGTCCAATTCCTGAGGACAGCTCCCTTCCTCACAGTTTGAATGGTGAGGACTTCTTCCTCCTCCTCCTCAATTATCGCGCTGCAATCCATATCCTCATCTTCTAGGAACAGGTTCCTTAGCCCAGCCAAAGCTTCTTCCTCTGCAAATCCCCATATTGTATCGGCCTGATGAAAAGTCTGACCCAGATGTGGAACTGGTTGCTCGAGAGGGTAATAAGGACCACGCCATGGTGGCGACCAGTCATTATACTCCTGCCAGGTGTATGGGTACCCCAGCCGAAATTTATGCCGTGACGTTTCAACTGTACCGGCTTGATAATGCCCTGGAGTTCCTTCCCAAGCCCTTTGCCAGGTTCATACCCAGACCATGCCAGTATGCTTTCTATTTTGTTGCTCCACCACCTGTCTTTCTCAATTGCGTTGACATGCTCAATGTGGTGATAAGTTTCTCCACCTAGCCTTCTTCTATTCTCGATGACCGGGATAGTTTGACTGGTGTAAATGGGGTTACTTCCATCTCCGTGAATGATTACCTCCGGGTGGTTCCACTCGAACTTCACGGCCTGGTGTACCGTGGAAGCCACAGCCCCAGCGGCATGTATCCAAGGGCGACCCAATAGAAGATTGTATGTAGCTGATATGTCTAGTAGTTGGAACTCCACATCGAACCAAGTTGGTCCCATCTGCAGACAAAGGTTAATCTCCCCGAGCGTGGCCCTTTGGGACCCATCAAATGCTTTCACGTTCATACTTCCTGCATGTATCTCATGGACATATTTGCCCAATCTTTTCAGAGTGGTTAATGGACAAATGTTGAAGCTCGAGTTCCCATCTATTAGGACCCTGGCAATGAATTTGTCTTCAAACTGTACCGTGATATGCAGTGCCCTGTTGTGACTTAACCCTTCAGGCGGTAGCTCGTCCTCGTGGAAGGTGATCTTATGACTCTCCAGCACTTGCCCCACCATGTTGGCCATCTCTCCACTGGTGATATTGTTGGGCACATAAGCTTCATTCAACACCTTCATCAGAGCACTCCTATGTGCTTCAGAATTTTGCAATAGCGACAGGATGGATATCTGGGCGGGAGCCTTGTTTAGATGATCAACGACTGAGTATTCCCTCACTTGCACTTTCCTCCAAAGATCGTCTGGTCCAGTTTCAATAACAGGTTACTTAGTGGCAGTCTATTTGCTTGATCCTCCCAAATATTCAGGTGTATAGATCCTTCCAGTTCAAGTCATTCCCTGTGCGGCATCAGATTCTTCCATCTTTGCTTTTCCCTTTCGCCTAGCTTCAGCAATGTAATCCCAAGGTATGGTATTGGACTTGAAAGGAGGTGTGGTTGCTACTGTCACTGTGAATGGTGTGGCCACTTCTACTTCAAATGGAACAGGTGTGGCTACAGGTGGTGCTACCTCTACCTCAAATGGAACCGATGCAGTTACCTCAACTTCGACTGACGGTTGTATCTTCACCACAATAGGAGTGAGTGTGACTATAGGTTTAAAGTCATCGCCTTCCCGAATAAGCCCGATTGACCCCTCAGGATCCCATTCTTCATCCGTCTCTATCACATGTACCCCATCACCCCTATAATCTGGAAGTGGATTGTTGCAGACGTTGGGTGCAGCTTCCTTCGCCTGTATGATCTTATTATCAATCAATGTCTGGATCTTATTTTTCAATGTCCGGCACTCGTCAATGGTGTGCCCCTTCATACCGGAATGATATGCACATGTTTTATTTGGGTTGACCCATTGAGATGAATTCTCCATTGCCACAGCAGGAATAGGGGTGACATAACCAGCAACCTTCAATCTTTCGTACAGCTGGTCGATGGGTTCAGCAATGGTGGTGTATTGTCTGGGTGGTTTGCGATCAAAGTTAGGTTGGGGTTTCTGGTAGTTTGGACGAGTTGGAGGTGAATGATAGTAGGCTGGCTAGGTGTTATAAGTGTGATAGGCGGTGGCGGGTTGGGAATATCTGGGAGGTGAGGGTTGGTATGTAGGTGGAGGTGTTTGGTATGTGAGTGGAGATTTTGGAACTTGGGCCACCATTACTGCCCCTACTTCCTTCTTCTTTGATATGCCCCCTGATTGTAATGCTTTGTTCTTGGCCTGCAGTGCCTCGAAATTTGTCACCATCCCGCTTTTAATTCCCTCTTCAATCCTTTCTCCGAGTTTGATGATATCGGAGAACTTGTGATTCTCAATGACCATTAGCCTTTCATATTACTGTGGGTCCTGTGCCCTGACAAAGAACTTGTTCATCTGTTCCTCGTCTAATGCTGGTCTGACCTTGGCTGCTTCCGACCTCCACCGAGTAGCATACTCACGGAAAGTCTCAGTTGGCTTCTTCTTTAAGTTCTGGATATAGAAGACATCCGGTGCATTTTCTGTATTACACCTGAACCGATCCATATATTTTGATGCCATGCTCACCCAATTGGCCCACTTCTTAGGATTCTGGCTTATGTACAGGACAGGGCATCTCTGGTAAGGCTTCTTATTGGATTGAAAAAATACATGCAAGTCCTACAAACAGGATGTCTAATGTGCAAAAATAAACGTAAAGCCCTATAACAGGATTTCTAATGTGCAGCACAGTGTCAAAACAATAATACATAATCAAGTCCTATAGGCATATTCTTTACCCAATTCCAATAGAGATATATAAAAAATCCCTCCCAACTTTTACTAATAACCCCGATATCTTTTTTACAAGAATTATTATATAGACCAATATAAATGAATTACTTAATGAAAATCACTATACTATAGAGAGCCTTCATATGCCCAACATCAACTTGGAACCAAGCCTCCAAACATAGCACCTCTGAGCATAGTGGTAGTCCATCCATAACACATAAAGCTGGTTCTTGGTGTGTCAAAGTTCCCAAGGGCCTCAGGGACCCCGGGCAGTGCTCACACCAGAATCAGATGTTCAACAAGATTCATAAAAGATTAAAAAACCAGCTCCAATGTGTCAGAGTTCAGAGGAGTCTCGTGGACCCTAAGCAGTGCTAACATTGGGTGGGGGGAGGACCCTAGATATCTAAAAAGTAGGAGTTGAAAATAGTGTATATAAGTAGGAAGTAGTTTTAAGAAAGAAAGCAGTTTGGACTTTTAGAAGTGAATAGAAGCAGATTACAAGAACCACAAGCAGCACACATTTAGCAAAAGGAGTTCAGCCATGAACTCTAGCAATCAAACAACAGACAGAACACAGTGACAATTAATTTGAACAAGGTTTTACATGGCCCTAATCCATTAGCTATTACTAGGTGAACAATATAGGCATATATTAATCAGAGAACAGCATGCTAGGATCAAGTTACTGATGAGACAATCATACAGAAAGGTAGCAGAAGTTGAGTGCATAGAAATCATGAATTAATCAGGAGTTTGTTAAGGGTGAACACTTAAAACACGAAAGAAAATCACGCTAGTTGAGAAACAAATAGATATAGGTCTAATTACATAAAGGCAGACATGCTGAAAATAAGAAGCACATAGGTCTACTTTCATGGAAGTAGGCATGTTGGTTAAGTTCCATGAACAGGGAGTACACAGGCCTAATTACATAGAAGTGGACATGCTGTTTAAGACCAGTACACATGAAGCACATAGGTTTAATTACATAGAAGTAGACATGCTGATTAAGATCAATAAGAATGAAGAACATAGGTTTAATTACATAGAAGTAGACATGCTGATTAAGATCAATAAGCATGAAGCACATAGGTCTAATTACATAGCATATTGAATGATGGCAGAAGTGGAGACATACCAGTTAAGAAATAGCAAACAGGAAGTTGAGAACAAGTAGAGTCCAGTAGTCTAGCCTTGGCTTTCAGCCGGCTATACAATACAGCAAACACAAGCAACTGAAAAGATCACAATGGAGAGTGTGTGTGAGTGAGAGTAAGAATTTGTATGTGCGTCCATGTGTTAGAAAGAAATCAGAATGGAGTTTATCTAGCATTCAACAGAGAAGACAATTAAGGCAAGAAATTTAGAGTTCACAAATAAGGCAAGCAAATACAATCAGCTAGTTAATTTGGGGCTAAACTTGATCAAATAATTCCACAGAATCCGGAAAACACCCCCTTAAATTGGGGAGAATCAATTAACAACTCAGATTTGGATTCAAATAAGTCAGGAAACAAATCATAAGTCGGTTAGAGTAAATCAAAGCCTAGAAATAAGGCTAATAAACTACTTAAGGCAAGTAATCCACTAAGCGTCACAAATAAGGAAAATAGGTAAAATCACGGGGTAGTATTGATTTTAGCAGGAAAATATAATTTGAACCCAAAATAAAATCAGTCAATCTATTTTGGTTGACAAAGATAAACAATAACGAAAAAAATTGAAGTAATCAGTGCAATAGGCAGAGAAACCTAGGGTTTAAAGCATATACACAAAAATTAGTCAAACTAGTAAAGATAATCAGATTCAAACACTTAGGAGTTTTAAAAACTTTTTGGAGAGAGCTTAAAACGAAACCCTAATTTCAGAAAACATTGGAATCGACTAGTAATAAGGAAGAACAGAAGGTTTTTCAAAGAGAAATACCAAATAACACTTAAAAACATTTAAGATCTACAAGGATCTGAACAGACCCAAGTAGTATAAGATTAGGGTTTTAAAAAATGATAGAGATGAAAGAAAACCTGGTTTAAAACCATAGATTCGAGCCATAAACACGAAGATAATGGTACTCACAAACGGAAATGGCCATAGGTAGCTTATGAAAAGGTTTGAACAAAATCTGAGTTGAATCTCTTCGAGATTCTTTCATAAATCAATGTAAGCGAACAACCAGAAGAGGTGAGAGGCTAGATAAGGCAAAAAATCACCAGATGATCCCATATCTGGTCAAGAATCGACGGTGTTTGGGCGAATTTTTGAGCGACGGTGCTCTAGTGTTTGAGGGTGTCTGAGAGAGAAGAGAGGAGGACAGGATTTAGAGGCGGCGCAAATGAGAGAGTGAGTAGGGTTTAGGGGGGTCGTTGGGTTAAAAAGGGAAAGGGGTAACATGGACCGTTGATCTTAGAGATCAACGGCCACGATTAGAGGAGATTTTGGGTCGGGTAAGGGTTATTTAGTTTGGGCTTAGGCGGATTTGGCTAGGGTTTTAAGTAATTGGGCTAATGTAATTGGGTTAGGTCCGAAAATGATTAAGGAAAAGGGGCTATTATTTAAATACCCAATTAATTGATAAAATAATTTATAAATATAGCTAAAAAATGATTAAAAAAATGATTTTTATGCATGAAGATGATTTAAAATAATTGCTTAGCATTATGAAAATATAAAAGGTTATTTTCTTGTGAAATAAGGTAATTATGCACACATGGGTTGTTATAGCAAAGTCATTGCAATTATAACCCTAATATGTACATATGGCTATTCCTGAAATAGTTAAAGCTTAATATAAATATAAAATGATAAAATTATGCAATAAAATTATCATAAAACCTCTTGTGATGCAATTAGTAATTATTTATATGATAAAATGCTAGAATAAATTAACTAAAATCCTTTTAAAATTACAGGAAAAATTATGGAAACATACTGGTTGATGCTCATGCACTATTTTGAAAGTATATATGCATTTTGAAATATATGAGGAAAAAATTGGGTATCAACAACTGTGGACCTTCCTCCCCTACTTGGGGTGAACGTCCCGGATTTCGACACAAGTCTTGAATTTAGCAACTTCAAGGGAATATGCCTCATGTATCTAGCCCTCATATATATATGTTCGACTATTAGGGACAATTAAGCCGCCATGGTATTAACCTCATAAGTCCTCTACTCTTACTCAGGCACACGAGTTTGAAATTCTAATTCCTAATTTCAATATCCTTTAGTAGTATAATACAACTTAGTATATTTCTGGATTCTTATAAAATTCATATTACAAGGGTCTTCTCATTGAGGGTTCGATTGACTCTCCTTTCATAACTTCTTGTCTCCTGGAAGAGACTTGCACTCCCATCATTAATCTCATGGTCATGCCTTCCATACATCACGTACTTATATAACAAATTTTCTTTTAAACCTTAGGATCATATACATGCTTCCCACACTACCCACGTGTTTTGTTCAAGCTTGCTTCTTATTTATCAAGTCAACGTCTCCTTGGAGGTGGGTAATCACTTTTAACACCTATTCTTAATTAAAATATACTCATGGTACTGCATATTTGTCCTATATGTCCATACCATTCGTTCAACAAGATACATGTGCCATCTCCTTAATTTTTAGGCCCTTGCCCATTTGTCAGGTCATATGAGAACATTACTTGGAATAGACGAAAGAGCGTTTAAACTTACCTTGAATCTCAACGCGCGAGGTAGAAGACAATCTCATAGTCAAGCTTTATCGCACGAAATGGAGTGTTGAAGAAGGGTAACATTCCTAAATTTCCATGTAGCCTCCAACTTATAGATGTGGTCGACTACACACCTTATAAGAAGGACTCTACTAGACACGGCTCTGAGACATCCTAGGGCACTTTGAAACCTTAGGCTCTGATACCAAGTTTGTCACGCCTCAACCTCGGGGAGCGCGACCGGCGCTTAACCAAGTGAACCCGGTCGAACAAGCCTATTAGACACTTTCTACCCAACTCACTTATGACCAATAGGAGGAATGTTTGCATTAGTTAAACAATTGAAGGGGTGTATATATAAACATTTCTAATTCATTTCTTATTGCTACATCGTTGTTAAGTTTCCAAAATACATACACCTTATGATTTAGTTAGACAAGAGTCCAGAACACAACATAATTCATCGGACCTTTCTAGCACCCATACACAACCCACAAAATGTCTACGGAGCCTCTAAAGATGCAAAAGAGAGAGTTATGACAACGCCGGCAACAAGGCCCCAGCAATACCTCAAAACATAGTAATAATAGAATCAAAAGATACGAAAAATGACCCCGGGATGAAGTGGGGGCTCACCGAGACTGCTGGGTGAAGAGGATAGACCACTAGCTGCGATCAACATTGTCTGCCTTGGAACCACCTACATCCATTTAAAGATATAGCGCCTCCGATAGAAGGGACGTTTGTACTGTCGAATAGTACTAGTATGTAAAACTAAAACACCATCTTAATAGAATGAATAGTGAAACCAAGAGAAGGCGGTCATAACAATCAATAAGTACTTCACAGAAATGCAAAAGAAACACCAAGTAAGGATCACATAGTTTCCGATTCAGTTTTTCATCTTTTTAGGTTGATAGTCTTAGTGCCAAGTGCCACAATTCACAATGCCACCGTGTTCTTACACGGAGTCCGGTCTCGGCCCGACCGGCTAAGCCATCTCAAGTGAGACATCATCCAAACCCACAATGTAAATCAATGGATCCACCATAGGTACCACCATGTGTACGATATGGCATCCGATCACGGCCCGATCGGCTAAGCCATCTCACTTGAGACATCACCTCTTTCAATTGTTCACTCAATTCACATTTCTTTCCCATCTTTCATTACATGGCACAAACAGCCTCATTTATTAAGTAGTTTTTGGCACTTGGACACGTTTTACAATTCAAGTCCTTCCCTTTTTATTTGTTTAAATAACATCATCAACCATGTCGATAAATATAAGGCATTGCGCACATAAGGGAAGGAGCTTGGAAAATCATAATCACGTTCTCAAATAGCATGATGACATAGTGAACATTTTAGAACAATTATGGAACATAAATCTTTCAACCCAATACATTAAGGCAATCAATTCTATTATGATCAAGTCAGAACTTACACCAATTATTCGGACACCAGGAGTTCGATTCTAAGAAGAAGAGAGTTAGCCATACATACCTTGTTTATGCTTTCCTTAAGTTACTACGACATTCCGGAAATTCAAGCAATCCCAATCTATTTTGATAAATAACAAAATCAAACACAAATTAGGAAGATATTTATGGTTTCAGCTCATTAAAGCATTTTATCAAACACTAGTTGTGCATTTTGATTTCAAAGCTCTTCTACAAGATTTCCTTCATTTCCCAACCAATTTCAACAAGAACAACCCAAAATAGTTCATTAATCCCACATACTATAACTTAGTGTCGCATGCATGCCCTATTTCTAACCCCACAATATATTTTTGAACTCAATCTCTTATATGAAATCTTAGAAGTAGGACTTACCCGGAATGATAGTGAGCTAGAGATTAGCTTCCTTGATTCTTGAGAATTTGTGCAAGATTGGGTGATTGGAAGGATATGTTCCCTCTTTCTCTATCTGTATGCTCTCACCTCTCTCTAGATTCATTAGAAAATAGCCCCAAATAAAGCCCCAAAGCCTATTTATCAAAATTGGATCGGAGGTGAAAATTTCCAAAAATGACCCCGAACTCAATTATGTGGTGCAATTATGCTATAGCATAATCGTTTTGTCGGCAGCAGAAATGTAGCATATCAATTATGCGACAGCATAATCAATTATGCGACAGCATAATAGTTTGTGTCTCTGCTCCACTATGCGATGCTTACGCGGTCCGCAGAACCGTTTTGCGGTCGCAAAATTGATCGCAGACCCAGCCTTTGGTAATTTGATCATAACTTTGTGTAGGAATGTCCAAATGACGAATAGTTTGAAGCGTTAGAAACTAGACTCGAAGATCTTTCATTTGATAGGTGGTTCACCACATAATATATATATATATATATATATATATATATATATATATATATATATATATATATATATATAGAGAGAGAGAGAGAGAGAGAGAGAGAGAGAGAGAGAGATAGATAGATATGCTCGTCCAAAGTTTGGACTTGTGCGAACTCATATAGAATTTTAGCCTATTATGTAATTTTCCAACTTGACTTAGACTTAGGCTCCCTATGACTTACTTAAATGGAGAAAGCCAAATATATCCCATGTTAGGGCATTTGGATGCAAGTGCTTTGTGCACAATGATGGTAAAGAATCCCTAGGTAAGTTTGATCCCAAAAGTGATGAGGGAGTATTATTGGGATATTCTTCACATAGTAAAGCTTATAAGATTTATAACAAGAGAACTATATGTGTAGAAGAAAGGATACATGTGGCTTTTGATGAAACTAACATTCTTTCTGAGAAGCAGGAACATGATGATGAAGTAATTGGGCTGGTAAGAAATTCAAATGAAACCACAGCCCAAACTGAAGTTGCACCAGAGGAAGGAACATGTCCTTCCACCCAGGAGAACTTGACAGGGGAACTTGTCCATGAACCTGCTCCTCATCAACAAAACATTGAAGGAACATCTAGGGAAACCAGCTAGTTGTGAAACCTTAAAAGTATCAAAGTTCTCATCCCATTGAGAACATAATTACTGATCCAACCTCTGGAATCAAAACCAGATCTTCTTTAAAGAATCTTTGTGCTTTTGATGCTTTTTTATCTCTTATTGAACCTAAAAATGGTGCTGAGGCTTTGCAGGATACAGATTGGATGAATGCAATGCAAGATGAACTCAACTAATTTGAGAGAAGTCAAGTTTGGCATCTGGTACCAAGACCCAAGTACATATCAGTAATTGGCACAAAATGGGTCTTCAGAAACAAGCTTGACGAAGATGGAACAGTTACAAGGAACAAGGCAAGATTGGTGGTTCAAGGATATAGTTAAGAGGAGGGCATATACTATGATGAGACTTTTGTTCCAGTTGCAAGATTGGAAGCAATTAGACTGCTTATAGCCTTTGCTGCTTACATGAAATTCACTCTCCTTCAGATGGATGTCAAGAGTGCCTTCCTCAATGGCTATCTAAAGGAAGAAGTGTTTGTCAAGCAACCTCTAAGCTTTGAAAGCAAGGATTCCTAGATCATGTGTACAAGCTTGACAAGGTACTTTATGGGCTCAAGTAGGCTCCAAGAGCATGGTATGAAAGATTATCAAAATTCTTGCTTAAGCATGGTTACAAGAGAGGTAAAATTGACAATACTTTATTCTTGACAGAAAAAGTTAAGGACCTCTTAGTAGTTCAGATATATGTTGATGATATAATCTTTGGAGCAACTATTGATAAGTTAAGTAAAGAGTTTGCTTAACTAATGGGGAATGAATTTGAAATGAGCATGAGGGTGAGCTTAATTTCTTTTTAGGCTTACAAATTAAACAAAATTCAAATGGAACTATGATCCATCAGCAAAAGTATGTGAAGAGTTGCTTTGAAGGTTTAAAATGGAAGATTCCAAAGAAATCGACACACCTATAGCAATAGCCACAAAGTTGGATATCTGTGAACCTAGTTCATCTTTTGATCAAAAGTTGTATAGGGCAATGATTGGTTCTTTGTTATATCTCACTGCTAGTAGACCTGACATTGTTTTCAGTGTAGGCATGTGTGTTAGATTTCAGGCAAATCCAAAGGAATCTCACTTGACAGCTGTCAAGAGGATCTTGAGATACCTAAAAGGCACCATTGACCTTTGCCTATGGTACCCAAAAGGTAGTATTTCAACTTGGTGGGATATGCTGATGCTGATTATGAAGGTTTTCAAAAGAGCACCTCATGTATGGCACACTTTCTTGGCTCATGTCTTGTGTCATAGGCTACCAAAAAGCAAAATTATGTGGCTTCTCGCATTCACTCTCGTAACAGTTAAACCCACTCCCTTAAGCGACCCAAATTTAAATTTCAACACATATATTTCACTTGTAAATGAGATCTTCTAACATACAACATAAGGATCACACAACTTCAGAACACTCCGCAGGAGATAACCCACCTGTTTTACCTCAAACTAACATTTCTGTATACCTTCCACCGTCATAGACATTACGCGGTCGCTTGATCTTCCTGAGTCTGAACTCATACCGCAACATGAAATTTACTTCACTCCCAACTAGAAAACAAGAAAGGATTCATCACACACCCATAACTCGGGCTATACCTCAAATCAAGATGGAAATCAAGCACCCAATAATTCTTTTATCCTCCAGCAGACCCTTTTCGTCGCTTCCAAATCATATGAACACATCTCGCAGTCATAACATACTCATCGCATAGCCATCCAGCCATCACTTCTACTAATAGGGGCACTGCCGAACATATATGTTCAAAAACACGGCTCACACAACCAGCACCTTGGTGCTCAAGCTATAGGCAAAAATCCGGCCTCGAGTCCTCCAGACTAGCCTAACGTCAAACACATAGAGATCACATCTCGCCCCTCGATCAGGGAATCACAAGCCATCGATGCAAATCTGATACTGAGCGCTCATGCGCACATGCGAACGCATGGAAGGAATTCAAGGAGTTATATTTCAAGCTGAATCAAGGACGCACGATAAGAATTCAAGAATGTGAAGTTTTTCCTAAAGGTTCTGCAGCCTCTCGAGGATAAATACAGACGTCTCCGTACCGATCCGCGAGACTCTACTAAACCTGCTCATGACTCGTGAGACCTATGTAACCTAGGCTCTGATACCAACTTGTCACGACCCTAAACCCGGACCCGGTCGTGATGGCGCCTCTCGTGAAGACAAGGCCAGCCGACACATTCCCATTTCAATTTTTTTAAGCAATAAAATAACGAGTATTAAGTCTCAAACATGATAAAATCTCGAAATAAACTGTTAACAGTATAATTTGCAGAAAACAAACCCAACACAGCCCGATACCGAGGTGTCACTAGTCATGAGCATCTATCAATATACTACAAGTCTGAAGAGTCTACCAAGCTACTACAGAATCACTAGCAATAGAAGGGAAATGAGATAAAGGGGGGAGAAGCACGGGGCTGCGAACGCCGAGCAGCTATCTCGTAAACTCTAAAATCTGTCGGCTATAAGGAAGCAAAGTGAATCTGCACACAGGGTGCAGGGAGTAAAGTGAGTACTCCAACTCAGTGAGTAATAATCATAAATAAGGACTGAGAAGTAAGAAATCACGTAAGGCATATCACAGGCTATAAGGAAGCAGTAAAAGCCAATAAAAAATTCATGAAAACAGTAAAATTATGCAAAGTCACTTTAATCCAGTTCAAACCTCATAAAAATGCCTTCTTAACAATTAAGCAAGTTAAATGTTAGTCAAATAGGAAAGATAAACACACAAAGGCTCGCCCCTAGGGCACAAGGTCAACAAATCCGCCCCTCGGGCAATGTCTCAGAACCAATACCAGCCCCTCGGGCTATAACTCACATCACAATGGGTACCCGCGCTCACTGGGGGTGTACAGACTCCTGGAGGGGCCCCTTACGGATCAAGCGTAATATCAAGCCATGTCGTGGCATCATCACTAGGCTCTCGGCCACATATCAACAAGCCACCTCGTGGCGTACAAATCTCAGGCCCTCGGCCTCATAATGAAAATCAGTGTTTCCTCATAATAAAGGCCATCGGCCTTACTCAGTTAGAATCTCACAAGCCACTCGGACAAACAGTAAACATGATGCTCAGCCCAATTAACATTTAATGTATTAAAACAGAGTAAACATGGCTGAGTTACGAAAACAGTAAAATATAACATGACTGAGTTCAATTATAAAGTCAAAACAGTGAGGAAATATCCGTAAAAATCCCCTAAGGGTTCGAATAGTTGGCACGAAGCCCAAATATGGCATTCAGCCCAAAACATGATGATAGCAAATAGTTTTCAGTCAAATACGCGGTAAAATAGTCATTCGGGACGGACAAAGTCACAATCCCTGACAGTGCACGAACCCACGCTCGTCATCTAGCGTGTGCGTCACCTTAATATATCACAACGATGTGCAATCCGGGGTTTCATACCCTTGGGACAACATTTACAATCATTACACACCTCGATCCAGTCCAAACTCTAGCCCGCGATGCCTTTGCCTGCACGAATCGACCTGCGAATGCTCCAAATCTAGCCACAATCAATACATAACCATTAAAATATGCTAAGGGAGCAAAGCCCACTCGAAAATATCCAATTTACATCAAAATCCTGAAATTGCTCAAACCTGGGCCCACGTCTCGGAATCCAATAAAAATTTTCTTGATTTGTTCTCCTCCAGCAACAAATTTGCAAGCAATCATCTTGAACCTTCCTTTCTTAAAGGTGGGTGTGGTTGAAGGTGTGATGGATAATGTGGATGTAGTTTCCTTGGGTGGTGATGAGGGATTCTCAGAAGGATTTTCCATTACTGTGTTTGGATATGGAAGAGGATGAGTATGTGTGTGTTTAGAAGATGAGAGAAGATAGAGAGGATTTTTGACGGCTTGAAATTTTGAAGTGAAGAAACAACTAAGGCCTAATTAATATAAAGAGGAAGAGTTTAATTGGGTAACGACAGCCTTTTCAGAAGTCTAATCAAACTAGAAGTCAGTTTGGAAAGATGTTGAAGACTCTCCCTAGAATCTAGGCACTTATTGCATTTTTAGGACTCTGTTTCAATGAAAATGGTTCATTTCGTAACGAATAAGCTCAAGGAGGTTAGGATTAAAAGGGACTCTCATTTTGATCATTTTCCAAATATAATTATTCCAAAATATGCAGAGTGGAGAGTACGTACCATGTAATGTTGATGAACCAAGTGCTTCACTGAGAAATCTCTTGTGCAAGTCAGAATTTTCCAAGAAAACAAAGATAATATCATTAGGGATTAACGAGACATTTTAGCATATGGCATAAGAGTATACTAGAGACAGTATGAAACTGAGCAAAATCTAATCTATTTATGTACATTATTCACACATTTCCTAACCAAATTTTTGAGTTAGAACTGGTTCCTTTTAGGTGATCTCAATCATCCCTAATTCTAGCATATTCCCTTCATAGTGATCTATATGTACGAAGTATTTGAAATACAGGAAAGAAATACCATTCAGGTAATATTTCCAAAGGGCCGGTTCACCAATCATTGATGGTTCTAAAACGGCTAAGCCTTTTTACTTAGATATTTTGTGAAGATGTCAGCTATTTTCTTGTCAGTAGCACAGAATTCCATAGTGATCAAACCCTTTTCATAGTTGTCCCTCAAAAAGTGATGTATAACATCTATGTGCTTAGTTCTTTTGTGATGAACCGAGTTCTTGGTCATACTAATTGCACTAGTGTTATCACAAAAGATGGGGATACAACCTACGTCAATTCAAAAGTCTATTAATTATTGTTTGATCCACAACAATTGAGCACAACATGAGGCAGCAACAACATACTCAACTTCAGCAGTAGATAACAAATTAAAAGCAAGTCGGGCATAAGAAACCCAAAAATCTGATGAATCATTCAAGTCTGCTACTGAGGGGGAAGAAACTGGTTCTTCTGAAGTAGAGCAGGTAATATCTGGTCCAAAAATTACTTCTGAAATCATTTCGGATGTTGCTGCAAATCTGGAAAATAGGTTTGTTCTAGTAGGAACTGTGGCTGGGGTTGAGACCACTAAGTCTGGGAAAACCGGTGGTAAAAATAAAAAGAGAAAAGAAAAGGAGAGTGAGGGTGCTCAAGGTGCTGTAAGGGGAACGGGAAAAGGAGTGGCTGAATCTTCACCCACTCCTATTGATTTGACTGAAGAAACATGAGCTATGGTAGTGTGGAGTGAGGAATCTACTGGAGAATAAGAAAGCATGAAAGAAAAAAGGGGGAAGAGGGTCTGGAGAAGCTGTTGAGGGATTGGTTAGATTGGGGAAGAAAGTTCAAGAACCTGTTCCATTTGTACAGGAACCCCTCAAAGATATACTGAAACATGTGTCTGACAGCTATAACCCAAAAATGAGAAAGAGTTCAGGAGTTAAAATTCCTGGTACTGCTACGGCAAACAAGAAAAGAAAGGTTGCCTCTTCTATCCCTATAGAGATTTCTCTTACAAGAGGAAGAGCTACACGGAGTCAGAAGAAGCAGAGTGAGACTGAACTGGAAAACGCCCTAGAAGAGAGTAAGAGAAAATTTGCTGCAAAAGGAAAAAAAATGGTTAAGCCTGTTGAGGCTGTTGAAATTGAGGAGATGGACCTGGTTCTTCGTGATGAAGACAAGGCATAAGAAATGGAGGTTGTGATTCCAAAGGGAAAGAAAATCAAGACTTCCACAAAGAAATCTGCTTCAAAGACAAAGTCTACAGAGCCTTCTACCTTGGAACTAGGTCTGCATTGAAATCTAGAAAAGTGAAAGTAGTGGAGGAAAAAGAGAGTGAAGAAGAAGAAGAAGAATCTGATGATGCTGCAGGAAAAACTACAACTGCAGGGTTGGAAGGACATGGTCCTTCAGATGGATGGAAAGCTTGCCAGAACTGAGATTGTGGAGTTCATGGAAAACTATAAGATAAAAAATGGCAGAGTCATCATTGTGGTAAAGGGGGTGACAATGAGTTTTGATGACAAGGAATTGGGAGAGATCTTAGGTGTACCTGCTGAAGGGTACAATGATTACAAGAAGCTCAAATGACCAAGTCTTGAGAATCTCCCTACCTCCCTTGCCATTACAAGGAAGTTTGGTGACAATGTAGAAGAGCTTTATCCTAAGGCTATATACAAAAGTGAGATGAAGCCACCCCAAAAAGTGTTGTTTCAAATTGTTAACAAAGTTGTGCAGCCTAGGCAGGAAAGGAGGCACATTGCCACATTCATGGACCTAGTCCTTATGGAATGTCTAGACAATGGAAGGCAAATTAATTGGCCTGGATTTATCATCCAGCTTCTGGATAGGGTTCTGACTGGCACCAAAACTCATGCCATACCCTATGGTTTCATTCTCACGGCTGTACTTGCACACTTCAAGGTACCCATCAAGAAATGGGAAGTTGGTACAAGCAAGGATCACTTTAGGGAAAACACTTTGACTGCTTGTGACTATAAAGTCCACACCACTCCCAAAGAACCTGGTTCATCCAAAAAGGTACCTGTGAATAGCAAAGTGCGAGCCTTGGTGCAAGTGAGTGGGGCTAAGGATGCTGAAATTGAAAGGCTGAAGAAGAGGTTGGCAGAAGTAGAAACTGAGAGAGATGCTCTCTGAGCTGAGCTTGCAAAGGAGAAGGAGAAGAATGATGGCATACTTCATGATATGCTGAAACTGCTTCAAGCCAAGAACCAAGAACCTGGTCCTTCACAGCCTTAAGACCTTCCTAGCCTAGTTAAACAAACCAGTGACCCGGATGGGATTTCTTTTTGGTTCTTTTTGCTCATGATCCAGTATTTTTATTTCTCTTTATAATTTGTGGATGACTAGTATATTTGTACTCTAACTATTTGTTAATTCTTCTTAGATGGCTAATATCATTATATTGATAAATGATGCTTGACTCCATATTTGTATTTGAAATAGCCCTAGTGGCCATGAGTAATTTCTACTAAAATCTGGTTATGTAACATAAATATGCATTTTTCGATGATACCAAAAGGGGAAAGATAAGGTTGTGCTTTTTACTTGGAATGTGATGTTTATAACTTAATGAACCTTGTCATTGATGATTAGTGATTTTAAAATTAAAAGATTTCTAACTTTGTGATGATGTTGAGCTGAGTTGAAACAGGGCTTATGCTTATGAAAAGTACAGAGTTTGTCATCATCAAAAAGGGGGAATTTGTTGGCCCAAGTGAAGTTTGTTTTGATGATTGACAAAGAAACTCAAGCATGAACTAGGCCCATACACAGTATACACAGACACGGGCAGATTCGAGCATAAGCGATGCACGTGAAGGAGATAAGCTTAAGTTGTTATATCTGATATCTCCTGATCGAAAAGGTTGCATAAATGATAAGGAGAAGGACTCCTTATTCGAATAGAACTTTATCCAAGATAAAGGAGGAGTTAGAAGTTGTAGATAACTAGAACTCTTCCACCAAGGAAGAGTATAGCATTGGAACTCTAGTTATTTCATATTCTACTAACTCTATATATTTCAAGATGTTCTCATTTTACAAGCAGGCACAAACGCAGAAGTTTAGCAAGAATTAAGAGCAAAATAGCAAGGCATTTAGCAACCAATTCCTTTGTGATTCAAGTGTGCAAACCTGAAGCTACATGAACCAGATAGAAGAACCAGTTCCAAGTGTCTGTCTTTTATTCTAGTTCAATTGTAGTAGAGCTTTTCAAATTGTACCTTTCAGCTTTATCCAGAAACAATTGTATTAGGTACTCTAAGTATTCAAATTAGAGTTAACTTGAATTTATTGCAACAGTTAGAGGCTGGTTGCCACAACAGGATTAGGAGTAATCCTTAGGTTTAGAAAGAGTTTTATAAATGCTGTTTTGGCTCAGTGATTTAGTGAAGTGTTGGCAAAATCATACTGAGTAGTAGGTCTTGATTTTTTCACCTTTTGAGCCAGATATTTTCCACATAAAATACTTGTGTTATTTACTTTTCACATTTACTATTTTTGCAACTGTAGTATAAGGAATACATAGAAAAATCAGGTCCTTTTATAATCTGTGAACGCGATAAATTGGACACCACACAAATTACCCCTCTTATATGGTATTGAAGTATAAAACATCAAAAATTCTTTGATAATCTAAAATACTCATTCACAAGCTTAATCATCGTGCTATCTGCAGCCCATGGTCCTATCACAATGGTGGTTCATGGCCTACTCTATTGTGGCAGGTAAACTCCCTATGAATTTCATTGATTAGTGTAGCATTTAATTGAAAGAGATGATATGCTAGTAAATGAGATGACCAGAACTAAAAATTTAATGATGTTAATCTTCAGGATATATTGATAAATCCTTTGATAAAATTTAATTTTCATTTTCCAGTTTACGCTTGCTTCTATGAAAATGGGAAGACCAGAACTAGCAAAGAAAGCGGTAGCTTTGGCTAAAAAGAGGCTTCCAGAGGATCACTGGCCCGAGTATTATGATACAAGGCATGGGAGATTTAGATGCAAGCAAGTTCGATTGAGTCATACATGTAGAATTGCTGGATACTTGACCTCAAAGATGCTGTTGGAAAATCCTGACATGGCCATCCATGTTGTTCTGGAACAAGGATTATGAGGTGTTTGCGGACTAAGAACAAATAGTCGTAGGAACCGCTCGCGATTTGCAGCTAGATCTCTAGTAGGTCTCTAAATGTGTCCTCATTTCTGCAACCCCATGCAGTGTTGCCATCAAAGTAGAGGCAATTTCTTGTCAGATGTTTAAACTTTACTGGGCTTAACAGACAGTTGTATTCTCTATTTGGATACTAAGTTGTTAAAACTTTGTGTTATATGTCATGGTACCTTTGATTAAATCAGAATAAGAAGCTAGCAAGCGCCATCGATCAATATATTTTCTGATTTGAATTTAATATTCTTTGTCAATGTTGGATTAAAAGTTTCTCTTTATTCCCATGCTTGCTATTGCCTAGCGCCTTGACCCCTGCAACCGGTCACCGGTATTCCTTTCTTTGTCTTTAACAAATCCGACCTAAATGTGTTTAGTATTTGACTATTGATCTTTTTGCACTTACTCTTTGACTCGAACGCGTATTTCATGGTGTATACGGTCAAATCGGGCTTCCCCTTTTTGTACGACTGATCGAGGCTGGATCGGCTTCGATTTATATCAAACTATGGTGCAGAGTTAGGTTGTCAAGATCGAGACCCTGAGACTGATTAAGATCGAGACCGACCAAGATTGAGATCGACCAAGATCTGGAACGAAAAAGATGGAGATCGAGGGGAGCTTATTGGGAGAATAGCAAAAAGATGAAATATCCGCAATCGGACAAGGATCACAGTGCAAATCCCGGCACGTATCAAGAAGAGGCTGATTAATTAGCCAATCAGGGGATTTCTTACTATATTTAGAATTGTACCATGAGTAGGACACCCCTACTATATAAAGGGGGTCTGATTATTTGTAAAGGGCATCATATTCACGTCATATAAAGCAATATACTACTTTTCTCGTCAGCTTTCAACATTCTGTTACTTTGTTCTTGTATCAGCTGAATCTTCACTTGGTTCAAGGGTGAAAAAATTCGAGGACCAAGGCTACTTGATCCATTTGGTTTGCTTTAATTCCTATTTACAGTCAATTTCAATATCAATTTACATTTTGGTCAATTTTTGCCAAGTAAGATCACGTGTCTTTAAAACCACAATACAAATTCAATTGTTATCCGTTTTTAGGGTAAACAGTTTGGTGTCCACCGTGGGGCTAAGGATAATAGTGACTGCCTGGTATAATTTTCGTAACACACACTATTTTACACTTGTTCTTTGAAGTGTCTTTGATTACAGGATTAAAAAAAGTCAAACTCTCAATCAGCACCTCAACACATTGACAATGATCTCAGCCACCACGGCGAGAATCAGAACATTGCACCAGGAAACATTTTACCCCCTGCTGGCCTCGATGGAGTTCCGGCTGTAGATCCAATCGACGTCAGTTCGCATGTAGCCACCAATGGAAATTTGGTCGTCGATCCCAAAAGCAGAGTTCATGGGGGTACCCGATCAGCTACTCAGAATGCATATGGTGGTGATGATGGCGGGATCAGCCTGCGCATAATCTTTGAAATGTTGCAGGCCCAACAGGAAACAATAGCTCAGCTCCAAAACTAGAACCACACGCCAAGTAGGGTCGAACTCGAGCCATCCTAGGAAGTTATACACAGGGTCGAATTGACTTCGAGAAAATCGAATGATAAGGAATCGGAGATCAATCCGGCTATCATCAAGATGCTCGAAGAACTGACAAAGCGAATCGAGACAGGGGAAAAGAAGATTGAGGAAAATGATAAGAAGGTGGAAACCTATAACTCCAGGGTCGACCAAATCCCGGGGGCACCACAAATATTGAAAGGGCTAGATTCCAAAAAGTTTGTACCAAAACCTTTTTCCCCAAGTGCGGCTCCGAAGCCAATCCCCAAGACGTTCCATATACCCGAGATTCCAAAGTACAACAGGACGACTGATCCATATGAACACGTCAACTCATACACGTATGCAATCAAAGTAAATGACTTGGAAGATGACGAGATTGAATCCGTCTTGCTGAAGAAATTCGGGGAGACTCTATCGAAGGGAAGTATGATATGGTATCATAATTTACCGCTTAATTCTATTAACTCGTTTGTTATGCTTGCAGATTGTTTTGTAAAGGCACACGCTAGGGCCATTAAGGTCACAACAAGAAAGTCGGACCTTTTCAAGGTAAGGAAGAAAGACAACGAGATGCTCAGAGAATTTGTATCTCGATTCCAAACGGAACGAATGGATTTTCCACCGATCAGTGACGATTGGGCTGTTGAAGCTTTCACTCAAGGCCTCAACGTTCGGAGTTCCATAGCTTCACGGCAGTTGAAGCAAAATTTGATTGAATATCCAGCTATCACTTGGGACGATGTTCGCAATCGGTATCAGTCGAAGAGCAGGGTCAAGGATGATCAACTGGGGACTCCTTCCGGGTCCGATTATCCTAACAGACACGTGGATAGAATCAAGAGGGATATCGACTGAGAACCAAGGTCGAATAGAGGATATAAACCGTATAACGGAGATCGTAGAGGCAGCGGATCTGGGCGAAACTTTGCACGGAATGAGAGAAGAATTGATCGAGGTCAAAGTTCACGGGGACTCATGAGCAAGAGTGGTTTCGACAGGGATGCCGGGCCCAAAGAAGTACCGCGATTGTCGGAATATAACTTCAACCTAGATGCATCCGCCATCGTATCAGCCATCGGACGTATCAAGGATACTAGATGGCGTCGACCTCTGCAAACCGATCCGGCGCAAAGAAATCCCAACCAAATGTGCAAGTATCATGGCACTCATGGCCATAAAACAGAAGATTGCAGACAGCTAAGGGAGGAAGTAGCCCGATTGTTCAACGAAGGGCACCTTCGGGAATTCTTAAGTGATCGGGCCAAGAATCACTTTAAAAATAGAGATTCAAATAGACAGAACGAGCAAGAGGATCCACAACACGTGATTCACATGATCGTTGGAAGGATCGATATTCCTCAAGAACCAGTGTTTAAAAGCACCAAGGTGTCGATCACAAGGGAGAAACGAACTCGGGATTACGTACCAGTAGGAACCTTGTCTTTCAATGACGAGGATGTAGAAGGGATCGTACAACCCACAACGACGCACTGGTAATATCTACACTTATGAATAAAACTCAGGTTAAACGTGTTTTGATTGATCCAGGTAGCTCGGCCAACACTATTCGATTGAGGGTCGTAGAATAGCTCAGCCTACAGGATCAGGTTGTGCCCGCGACTCGAATATTAAATGGCTTCAACATGGCATTTGAAACCACCAAAGGCGAGATAACTTTGCCGGTGAACATGGCTGGGACCATCCAAGAAACGAAGTTCCATGTGATCGAGGGCGATATGAGGTATAATGCCCTGTTCGGAAGGCCGTGGATTGACAACATGAGGGCAATACCCTCAACCCTTCACTAGGTTCTAAAGTTCCCAATGCAGAGGGAGTCAAAAGTGTCTACGGGGAGCAACCCGCCACTAAGGAAATTCTTGCCGTCGACGAAGTGATATCGATATCGGCGCTCTCATTAACGAGAGAGTCAAATTCAAAGGGAAAACAGGAGGTCAAATAGCAACCACAGACATCAGCCCCGGCCCAATCGGAGAAGTAGAGGACTGACGAAGATGATTATTACGGGGTTCCTCGATCCTTCATAGTCCCCGATGACTTTGACGTCACAAAATCAACGGTCAAAGAGATGGAACAAATCATACTGATCGAACATCTTCCCGACCGAAAGGTATACTTGGGCATGGGGTTAACTCCCGAGCTCAGGAAAAAACTTATTCAATTTCTTATAGCTAATATGAATTTCTTTGCTTAGTCCCATCTTGATATGACAGGGATCCCACCGGAGATCACTACTCATAAACTAAGCTTGGACCCGAAGTTTCGCCCGGTAAAACAAAAAAGGAGACATCAGTCTGAGGTCAAACACACTTTCATCAGAGTTGAGGTAACCAAACTTCTCAAAATAGGGTCCATTCGGGAAGTAAAATATCCCGAATGGTTAGTGAAAGTAGTAGTAGTCCCTAAGAAGGGAAACAAGCTTAGGATGTGTGTTGACTACAAAGACCTAAATAAAGCATGACCCAAGGATTCTTTTCTTTTGCCTAACATCGATCACATGATCGATGCCACGGCCGGACACGAGACCCTCAGTTTTCTCGATGCCTATTCCGGGTACAACCAAATACAAATGAACCCGGAAGACCAGGAAAAAACTTTGTTCATCACTAAGTATGGTACTACAACAATAACAACAACCCAGTGAAATCCCACTAGTGGGGTCTGGGTAGGGTAGTATGTACGCAGACCTTACTGTTATAATGTAATGCCATTCGGATTAAAAAATGCCGGTGCAACCTATCAACGCCTAGTAAACCGAATGTTCGAAGAACAAATAGGGAAATCTATGGAAGTTTATATTGATGACATTCTAGTTAAGTCCCTGCGAGCAGAGGACCATTTGAAGCATTTGCAGGAAACTTTCAGTATACTAAAGAAATACAACATGAAGCTCAACCCAGAGAAATGTGCATTCGGGGTCGGGTCCGGCAAGTTTCTCGGATTCATGGTGTCAAATCGGGGAATCGAGATAAATACCAATAAGATCAAAGCAATCGAGGATATCGCGGTAGTGGATAATGTGAAGGCTACACAAAGGCTAGCCGGGCAAATTGCAGCCCAGGGTCAATTTATCTCGAGATCATCCGATAGGAGTCATCGATTCTTCTCCTTGCTGAAAAAGAAGAACAACTTCACATGGACCCTAGAATGTCAACGAGCTTTGGAGGAACTTAAGCGATACTTGTCGAGCCCGCTGCTGCTTCACACACCGAGGGCAGACGAAGAGTTTTACTTATATCTGGCAGTATCGGAGATAGCGGTAAGTGGATTCCTAGTCCTAGAAGAACAAGATACGCAATTCCCTATCTATTATGTTAGTTGGACCCTAGGTGGGGCCGAAACTAGATATCCGCATCTAGAAAAGTTAGCACTCACTTTGATAAGCGCCTCTAGGAAACTAAAACCATACTTTCAATGCCATCCCATATGTGTTGTAACAACTTATCATCTTCAAATATTTTGCATAAACCCGAGCTTTCGGGATGACTGGCCAAAATGGGCCGTAGAACTCGGCGGGTACGATATTGAATATCAACCCCGAATAGCTATCAAGTCTCAGATCTTGGCTGACTTTATGGCTGACTTCACGCCGGACCTAGTACCCGAGGTTGAAAGAGAATTATTAGTCAACTCGGGCACATCTTCGGGGATCTGGACCCTTTTTATAGACGATGCTTCGAACGTAAATGGGTCTGGACTCGGCATCATGCTGAAACCACCACAGGTAACGTGGTTAGACAATCTATTAGAACTGTAAAATTGACTAACAACAAGGCCAAATATGAGGCTATGATTGCAGGTCTCGAACTAGCCAAAGGCTTGGGAGCAAAGTTGATCGAAGCCAACTACGACTCCCTCCTGGTTGTAAATCAGGTTAACGTAACCTTTGAAGTTCGAGAGGAACGAATGCAAAGATACTTGGATAAGCTACAAGTAACTCTACACCGATTTAAGGAATGGACTCGCAACATGTGCCTCGAGATCAAAATAGCAAAGTCGATGCCCTCGCAAACCTAGGCTCGTCGATCGAGGGCAACAAACTCAATTCGGGGGTTGTCGTACAACTCATGAGGTCGTTGGTCGAAGAAGGACACGCCGAGATAAACTCCACAAGATTGACCTAGGATTGGAGAAACCAATACATAGAGTATTTGAAGAACGGAAAACTTCCCTCAGATCCAAAGGAATCGAGGGCCCTGCGCACAAAGGCAACCCGATTTAGCTTGTCCGAAGATGGAACTTTGCTCAGAAGGATGTTCGACGGTCCGCTAGCAATATGCCTGGGTCCGAGAGATACCGAGTATGTTTTGAGGGAAGTCCACGAAGGCAAATGCAGGAACCACTCAGACGCCGAATCACTGGTTCAGAAGGTAATCAGAGTTGGGTATTACTGGGTTGATATGGAGAAAGATGCTAAGGAGTTTGTGCAAAAAAAGTGATAAATGCTAAAGACATGCTCCGATGATTCATCGACCCGGGGAGCTGCTCCATTAAGTTTTATCCCCAAGGTTGTTCATGAAGTGGGGAATGGACGTCATCGGCCCTCTTCCATCGACACCAGGTAAGGCTCAGTTTGTTTTATTTATGACTGACTATTTCTCTAAGTGGGTTGAAGCACAGGCCTACGAGAAGGTCAGGGAGAAAGAAGTCATCGACTTTGTTTGGGACCACATCGTATGTCAATTCGGAATACCATCTGAAATTGCATGTGACAACGGAAAGCAGTTTATAGGCAGCAAGGTGACCAAATTTCTCGAAGGCCTTAAGATTAAAAGGATCTTATCAAAACCTTATCACCCTAGTGGGAATGGGCAAGCCGAATCGACCAACAAAACCATAATATAAAACCTCAAGAAAAGGTTGACCGACGCCAAAGGAAAATGGAGAGAAATCCTGCCCGAAGTCCTTTGGACGTATCGCACAACTTCGAAGTCCAGTACCGGGTCTACCCCGTTCTCTTTGGTTTATGGAGCCGAAGCTTTGATACCAGTCAAAGTTGGGGAGCCAAGCATCAAATTCCGATATGCGACAAAGGAATCAAATGAAGAGGCCATGAATACGAGCCTGAAGCTACTAGATGAATGACGCGAAGCTGCCTTTGTCCGATTGGCTGCCCAGAAACAACGGATCGAAACGTATTACAATCGAAGGGCCAACCTTCGATATTTTAATGTCGGGGACTTGGTACTGAGGAAGGTCACGTTAAACACCCGAAATCTAAATGAAGGGAAATTGGGTCCGAACTGGGAAGGGTCGTACCATATTCTCGGGATCACAGGGAAAGGATCTTATAAGGTCGGAACGATGGATGGAGCACAGCTACCGAACAATTGGAATGTAACTCATCTCAAACGATATTACTGATGAGGTACGACCCCATTTCAATTCTTTCTATTTTTGGACTAACACTTGCAGGTTATCGACAAGGAGCGGCACGAAGCCTTTAGGTCTGAAAACACGCGTTGCACTCTTTTCCCCTTGAACCGTTTTCGTCCCAATTGGGTTTTTCGGCATGGTTTTTAATGAGGCAATAGTGGATCGTGCTAACTTAGAATAGAAGGTCGATCACGAATCGGTATCAAAGACTGTGTTTATAGTTTTCTAGATTTCTCTACAATCAACCTCGAATACTGGGGTGGATTACTCTCGGATATTGATTTATTCTAGCAAGGAAATTATTTCGAAATGAAAGGGTCTCAATATGTAGGATTTATTGGAAGGGCCAAACGGTCAAAATGAACCGTTCCCACATAGATTGCTCGAGCCTGACATAAAACATATATGTATGTGTGACTATTTTTGACAAGAATAAAGAGAAGTAATTTCCTTGTAACTATCTAATGTCTTGGGAAAATTTCCACTTTACAACCCCATACTTTCGATCTATTATGGAAATGAGCCCAAGGGCCAATTGCAGCCGGAGTTCGGATAATCACTCCAACACTCGGGGACTGCCGTCCATAAAATAAACTTGAGTATATCGAACTATTGAACGTCGAGGGCATAAGACCTCTTAGGCAACCCTCGAATTTTAAAGGCCACGGCCATACCCACTCGAGGATTGTTATCTTAGGCAAGCCTAGATAACTCGGAAAAGCGAGCTCACTAGGCTACACCCGAACTAAAAGGCTACGGCCAATTTAACACGGTTCGGAGACGTCCGAAATCCGTAACAAAAATAGGCTTTGAAAAAGATAAAATTCTTTCACAACCGGTTCTAAAGGCTACCCTCGGCAAAATCTTAAACTTAACATATTTTCGGGAAAAAAATTCGGTAATACCGAACCCCGATAATGCCTTAACCCAGAAGGGCAATAAAGGCAAGGTTTGTTCGAACCCTCGAACACAACCTTATTATTTTGTGCAAAGGCATTCCAACATTTGTGAAAACAACACAACAAAGGGAAAATTTTAGAGCCGAAAAGGGTGGGAAGCCTTATATATATATATATATATATATATATATATATACATACATAAACGATCTTTTTACAAAGGCTAGATCGGCCAAATACAAATTTTACAAAGGCCTAAGGGCTACTTTTACTTCGAGTTCAAGAGATCATTCTTACTCGACTAGAAAGCCTAAGGGCAATGCTTATTATGCTAAGGCGCTTTGACCCTTACATAAATTAACAAAAATACAACAAATTCAGAAGCCATGGAAGGGAAAAAGCTATATATATATTCATCAAAATCTTTTTACAAGGGTAACATGGCCCGATGGAAGTTCTTTACAAAAAGCCAAAACGCCCTCGACAGAAAGACAAAAATTACAAAGCCTAAGAAGCATGGTCCTTATCGGAGGAAGCATCTTCACCCTTGTAGTCTTCCCCACCAGATTCTCTCAAACTCTCAGAGTCCTCCTCAGGAAAAGCCAGTTTTCGAGCCCTTGTTTCTTCTGCTCTTGCAATCTCGATTTCAGCAGATATATTGAAACCCTTAGCACGGGTTCGCTCGAGGGCCTCCCTTCGAGCTTTTCACTTTGCATGATCCACCATGATCCTGGCATGTTCCTGAGTAGCTTGGACATCGATCTTATATTAGGACGCATTAGCATGGGCCTTGGTGTTGGCCATTGCCGCCTCGGATTTGGCCATTTCGAGCTCTTTGGCCAAGTTGGTTAAATTGGACTGAAGCTCCTCAATTTTCTTTTCTTTTACCGAGGCCTTCTCCTTTGCAGCCCAAAGCTGAGACTCGGCCGACTCTAGCTCTGTTTGGACGGCCTCCTTTTTTGAAGCTAAAATGTCCATACACCCCTTGCACTTTTTAGCTTCGACTCGTACTTCATTTATTTGTCTTTGAAGGTCCCTGATCTGTTCGAGCATATGTCGAACCTGCAGGATGGGATCGTTAGTTGTTATCTCCAACTCATCTTCACTATCATGAAGCACTCGAAATACCTGCTCGGCCATCCCAGCATGCTCATCTTGAGCCGTCACCAGATCTGCCTAAAGCTTCTCAGTGAGAAGCTTGTAGATATCGCTTTTCTCATTAAGGCTCCGAACCTATGCCTTGTACTCCTCTCGAATTCGATGGAAGGCCTCGTGATGCAGTACCAAAGCCTACAACTAAGGAAGAAAATGTTATAATTTTCTACAATTCAAAGTTTAAAAAGATAATGGAATGGCCGTCGAACTTACCTGATAGGTTACAAGTACTTTGGTCATAAGTACTTTACTTTATGTTTTGATGATCTAACAAACTTACTATCCAGAACCAGATAAGGAACCTATTACACATATACAAGACATTAAGATCACAAGGTTCCAGGTTGGGATCCAGCTTGGGATATGATTCAACTCCTCAGAGTGGAAGGAACAGCTGAGGGAACAGGTCCCTACCAGTTCCCGAGGAGACTGTACGAAGTCAACTCTCCAGGTGGAAAGTTGCTGCCTGCACACGCTACTATACAGGAACAGTGCAGCAGTCAACTTTCTGTGGAAGGCTTTTTACCTACCTTGCTTATATCATTGTATGTGAGGTCATACATGTATTATTAAAACCAAGGGAGGTAAAATACATTCACTTGAACACTTAGAGATTTTGCTCAAGCTCACTCACATGACCATCCAGCAAGCAAGTTACAAGTGCTTCAAGAACAAAGAACAAAGCAACTACAGACCAGTTCCCACATCGAGTCATTGTATGTCCTTAGTTGAGTTGTAACTTTGTAATAGTTCTTCAATTGTAATTCCTACCTAGCTTGTTTAGAAACATTTTGTAGGAAACTCTTTGTAAACCTTAAACACCTGTGTGTTCGAGTCTTGGCTAGAGTTAGTCATGTTGTGAAGTCTTTGTAATAGAGTTATTACCAAGTGGCTTGTAATAGAGTATTACAAGTTAGTGGGGGGTTAAGAGGTTAATTCTTAGGGTTGCATAGGTTGTAATCTAAAAGTTGCTCAGTAGTGAAGTTGAAATCCTACAAGGGTAGGTCGTGGTTTTTAATCCCGTTGAGCTGGGAATTTTCCATGTAAAATTCCTCTTGTCATTTATTTACTGTTTTGTGTGTGTGTGTATTGTTGAACCTGATAGAGAACCTGGTTCTCTATAGAGTTTGGTGGACCCTTATATTCTATCAAGTGGTATCAGAGCGGGTTCTTTATATCATGTTAACACCTAGAAAGAATGCTCATGGCTGCTCCTCCAAACTTCGATGAAGGCCAGTCTATTTACTGACCTCTAACGTTCAACGGGCAATATTATGGATGGTGGAAAACGAGGATGCACGACTTTATCATGGCTGAAATTTCTGAGCTATTGGATGTTATATGTGACGGACCCTTTGGCCCTACCAAGAACCTTTGAAAATCAGGTGTAGTCATCCCCAAGACGAGGAAGGAATTCAATGACGCTAATAGAAAGGCCATAAAAAAGAACTTTCATGCCAAGAAAATTCTTGTTTGTGGCATTGGTCCTGATAAATATAACAGGATATCAGTATCTCAATCTGCAAAAGGGATCTGGGAGGCTCTTCAAACAGCTCACGAGGGAACAACACAGCTGAAGCAATCCATGATTGATATGCTCACAACTGAATATGAGCTCTTCAGAATGAAAGATGATGAATCCATCCAAGATATGCATACTCGATTCACCTCCATCATCAATGAGCTTCACTCTCTTGGTGAAAGTATTCCGAGAAAAAAGCTTATCAGAAAAATCCTTAGTGTATTGCCCAGTTCTTGGGAAAGAATAGTACACGCCATTACAGAGGCTAAGGACTTGCAGACATTGACCATGGATGAACTTGTTGGAAACTTGAAAACCTATAAAATGAAGCAGCCAAGAGGAACCAGGTTCCCGACAAACACTTCAAGAGAAAGAATGATGCTGACACTGTTGTAAAGCAATCTCTTGCTGCATGGGGAGTCCTCCAGCGAATCTGAAGAGGAAAATGACCATGGTGGTAGTTCAATGATGGCAGTGGAAAATGAAACAACTGAGTATGATTCAATCTTTGCTTTAATGGCTCAATCTGGTGACGATAAAATGACGACGGCGATGAGGTAAACTTTTTGGATGTTTAGAGAAATCTGAAATCCTACTCTCCTAAAAAGATCATGTCATTAGCAAATGTGCTAATTGATGCTTACCATAGTCTTATAAATGATAAAGATGCATTAACTATGGAACTAGGGGAAGCTGAACAAACTAGAGATGACTTAGTAGTTGTTGTAGTCGATTTGAAAGAAATAATAGAGGACCTAAAAAAAGAAAAGAATGCCTTAAAAGAGAAAATTGCTAGTATAGAACATGAAAGAGATGATCTAACAGTTGTTGTGGTGGACTTTAAAGAAACCATTAAGTGTGCAAGAAAAGAAAAAGAGACCTTGACTGAGAGAGTTGCTATCATTGAGCAAGAAAGAGATGACCTAGTAGTAGTGGTAGTAGACTTGAAAGAAACAATTCAGGAATTTAAAATGGTAAATAGGCCTGGAACTCTGAAAAGGGAAAGGAGGTTGCAATAGAGGCACACATTAAGCTTGAAAATGAGTTGAATTTGGTGAAGACTAGTATGTGCGCTGAGATTGAGAAAAACAAACAGCTTCAAGAAGAACTATGGAAGGTAAAGAGTGACCTTGAAAAATTGCTTAAGTGGACCTGGTCCTCTGATGCTATCACTGCCATGTACACCAACAGCGGGGGAACAGGCAGGGGATTGAGTTTCAAAGGGAAAAGATTCCCTACAACCCTCATACTGTAGCCGACAATTGGCTATGTACCCACTCTGGTAACAATGGGAACCTCAAGGAAAACTGCATGGCCAGGGTTCAGTCTCATCAGAAAAATAAAGTCTTCGCTGAGAGAGTAACTACTGCTAGAGGACCTGGTCCGTCAAATAGGAAACACATTTTGCCTGCTTGGACTAAGTGAGCACTCATTCTTCCCTTCTCTCTTAACAAGGGACCCAAACTCGTTTGGGTTCCTAAATCTAACCCTTGATTTCCTTGTGCAAGGAGCAGTGAAGGTGAGCAGCCAACAATGACATATGGACAGCAGCTGCTCAGAGCACATGCCTGAAAATACGATCAATTTCCTTCACTAAAAGCCCTACAAGGAGAGAGTGTACCCTTTTGAAAATAGCTAAAAGGGGTACACTTTAGGAGTTTGAAGATGTGTGCCAAGGGAAACAAAGTGGAATTCTTGTCCAGGATATGCGCAATCTCTAATCCTGTGACTGGTGAGGTGATGTTGTAGCCAAAAGATACAAGAATACTTATGTTGCTGGGTTTGAGCCTCCGTAGAGTGGTGATATAAGTTGGTTGAGAGCTGAGCTGTTGAAAACAATGCTGAACTATGGGACAGAAGGTCGAGATATGCAAGTGTTTCATCACTAAATAAACTGGCCCTGGAGGACCTGGTTCGTGATCTGACCAAGTTGAGTATCAAGGAACACAAAGTGTGCAATGCCTATGAAAAAGGAAAGTATGTCAGATCTCCATTTAAGCCCAAAAAGGGGCAATTAGCACCTCAAGTCCACTTGGACTCTGTTCTTCAGAACCAAGGATGAGATCTTTCAAGTAATTGTGGCTTTTGTCAAGAAGATCCAACTATAGATAGAAACAAATGTGGCTTGCATCAGATCAGATCGTGGAACATGTTTGGATAATGCTAGAGTGGATGAATGCGGCATTCAAAGAAGAATTACTCAACCTCTTAGCTCTAAGAACACCGCAGCAAATGGAGTTGTGGAAAAGAAGAACAGGACTCTTGAAGATTTAGCACGCTAAATAATATTTGATAGAGGGATTGTAAACATCTTCACCAAAGTTGCTGACTCATTTGAGGATATCTGGGTATAATTGTTATGTTCTCAACAATGGGAAGGAACAGCCTTGAAAATATGATGCTTAAAAGAGATGGAGGAATCCTCCTGATGTATTCGTCTCAAGAGGGACCAGAAATACTGATCAAGGTGAAGAACGCTCATTGATTCCAGCAAGGAACCTGGTCCCACGACTACAACAACAGAAGCTGAAAATCAAGTTATCAAAAAGGGTTTGACATGGAAGCATCACAAGTCATCAGCACTACCATTGCCACAACTATACGCCTAGTCATGGATAAACCTGGTTCTCCTCTAAATCAAACCATGCATAGAGACATCACTGGATCACTCATGTATCTCACTGCAAGTAAACCAGACATTATGTTCAGATATGGGTTGTGCAAGGTTTCAATCTAAACCAAAGGAGTCTCATCTGAAGGCTGTTGTAAGAATTGTGAGATATCTTAGAGGAACACAAGACCTAGTTCTATACTATCCTTCAAGTAATGGATAGGAAAAGCTCTCCTGAAATGCGGCATTCTCTAGGTTCCTGTCTTGTCTCATGAGGCTCAAGGAAGCAAAATTCAATGGCACTCTCAACAGCTAAAGCAGAATATGTATCATTAGCCTCCTGCTATGCTCAAATGCTATGGACCAAGCAGCAAATTGGAAGACCTTGAGTCCAACTCAAGAGGGCCAAATACATTGATTGCTGAAGATCAAGTTGCAGACATCTTCACCAAAGCCCTGAGAAGAAAACATTCTGAGAAAAATTGCCTTGCACTGGGGATGATAAAACCCAACTGAGAACCCGGTTCCTCATGATTGGTTATGAAAGTCATAGTCAGGTGAAAGTTAGCTAAAGTGTTTTCTAACTAAGTCTAACTCACCTCTATACCGTTATAGGCAGACACGCATGATGACTACAAAAGCAGATACTAAAGTACATGCTGACAAAGGGGTTAAACTCACTTGCCAGACCTATCAGGGAACCTGGTTTTCTTGATACAGGTTAGTAGCTTCTTTGTTCTTTCATACACAATTTAAAATGGACAAAAACAATGTCACATCATCATCAACGTAACAGTCTCTTTAAGTTGTATCTTTTCATCCAATGCGTCACACCTTTTTTGAGTGATGCAACTCCCCAAGCAAAAGGTTTTCGCCATTTCAGAACTGGTCCCTCATCATAAATAACTCAACATCACAACCCTTCTCTTCCAAATTCAAAACCTCCTATTTATCTTCTCTCTTCTCAATCCACAACCCTTGAGTACAATCTCACCATGTCTGAAAATCAAGCAACCTCCAGTGTGCCTGACAACACTGTGATTGAGTCCACACCAGTCAACATTCCAGCGGTGAACTCCTCCCCCAACACAATCACCAATCCAAACCCTAAAGCAGAGTCTCCTCCACACTCCACTCCCTCTCCTACCCACTCCAATTCTGTTCCTCATCTGAGGAAGATTGAGAATGCCTGTCCTCCTTCAGTCTCACCGATCAAACAGAGTAAACAGGGTGAACAAGGTAAACAAGGGAACCCTGTTCAGGAAACATCAGCTCTCTCCATTGGTGGACACTTGTAATGACCCGACCGGTTGTTTTAAGAATTAACGCCATGTTCCACTATTAACTACATTCCCCGTGTTTGTTTCTGCTATTGTGAGTTGTTGGGAGGATTCGTTTTGAGTTTCGGAGTGTTTTGGGACACTTAGTCCCTAAATGAGAGCTTAAGCTTTAGAATTTGGACCGTAGTCAGAGCAGTGTGAAGACAGCCTCGGAATGGAATTCCGTTAGCTTCGTTAGGTGATTTCGGGCTTAGGGGCATGTTCGGATTGTGTTTTGGAGGTCCGTAGCTTAAATAGGCTTGAAATGCCGAAAGTTGAATTTTTGAAGTTTCCGGTTCCATAGTGAGATTTTGATATCGGGACCGGAATGGAATTCTGGAAGTTGGAGTAGGTCTGTTGTGTCATTTGAGACGTGTGTGCAAAATTTCAGGTAATTCGGACAAGGTTTGGTAGGCTTTTTGATCGAAAGCGGAAATTTAAAGTTTTGGAATCCTTAGGCTTGAATCCGATGGTGATTTGGTATTCCGGCATTGTTTTGAGTGTTCCGAGGATTGGTACAAGTTTGAATAGTAGTATATGACTTGTTCGTATTTTTGGTTGAGGTCCTGGGGGCCTCGGGATGATTTCGAAAGGTTGACGGAAGAAAATTTGAAGGTTTAGAAGCACCTTCAGGTGCTGAAGTTTCGTCATAACCGCACCTGCGGATTAGGGACCGCAGGTGCGGGCCCACAGAAGCGTGTGGCTAGTCACAGATGTGGTCTGAGGCGTAGTGGATTTGGCCGCAGATGCGGCCCAGGCACCGCAGAAGTGGCACCGGATCTGCGGAATGTAGGTCGCAGGTGCGGAAATTTCTGTTTAGTAAAAGTCGCAGGGGACCGCAGGTGCGGGCCCGCTGAAGCGTGTGGCTAGTCGCAGATGCGGTCTGAGGCGTACTTGGATTTGACCGCAGATGCGGCCCAGGCACCGTAGAAGCGGCACCGCATCTGCGGAATGTAGGTCGTAGGTGCGGAAATTTCTGTTTAATGAAAATTCGTAGGTGCGACTTGGTCTACGCAGAAGCGAGACCGCAAGTGCGGTCCTAGAGCCGTAGATGCGGTTCCACTGGTCAGAAAAGGGGCAGAGTCGAGTGTTAAGTTTCAAAACCTTAGAAATTGATTTGGGAGCTCGGGATTGGAGATTTTGGGAGAGATTTTTACCTGGGTGTTTTGGGTAAGTAATTCTTACTCGGTTTTGATTAATTTTCACGAATCTATACTTAAATTCATCCTTTAAATTCGAATTTGGGGTGAAAATTTGGAGAGTAATTTGAAAAGTTCTTAGGCCTAATTTGGAGTTTTGATCAAGATTTTGATGTCGGATTGAAGTAATTTTTGTATATATGAACTCGTGAGAGCGTGATGTTTCCGAATTTGTAAATTTTACCCGATTCCGAGACGTGGGCCCGAGAGGCTTTTTGGTCGAGTTTCCTAATTTCGCGTATTAGCTTCGAATTAATTAGTTGAATTAGTTACTTGAAGTTATATTTACATTATGGAATTACTGTGAATAGATTTGGGCCATTTGGAGTCGGATATTCATGGCAAGAACGTGGTATTGAGTTGATTGAGCTAGTTCGAGGTAAGTGGCTTGCCTAACCTTTTGTGGGGGAACTCCCCTTAGGATTCGGTATTGTTGATATATGAAATGCCTTCTACGTGAGGTGACGAGTGCGTACATGTGCTAATTGTTGAAAATCCGATTTTCATTAAGTAACTATTAGGCTTGTCACTTACTGGATACCGCTATGGTGTACTCATGCCCTTTCCTGCACATGTTTTTCGTGTGCAGATCCAGATACTTCGACTCAGCCTTACTACCCTTAAGGCGAGGCGATTCTCTAGAGATTTCGAGGTATATCTGCCGTGTCCCTTTCCATTCTCTCTTGTAGTGATAGCCCTTCTATCTTTTCTTTTGATTTAGACATTCCGGAGTTAGAGCATTTTTTCGTATTCATAGCTTGTGATTCATGGGATTCCGGGTTTTAGGAGTTGTTCGGTTTTTGAGATCTTGTATTGTATATGCCGAGCGGCATCTTAAATACTTTTATATATGTTATCTTCGGATTTTATTAGTTTTCCGCATTTGTTTCTTTCTTTTCGAAATTGTTAGCTTACCTAGTCGTAGGGACTAGGTGCCGTCACGACATGTTCACGGAGGGCGAACTTGGGTCGTGACAACACTCGAGTGAAAATCCAGTGATTAGTCGTGAAAAGACTAAGACAACCATGACAGGCCGTGATTCTACAGTTATCACTCCTCTTTCTGTTGAAATTGCCATGAAACCACAAGAAAATGAGGGAATAGAAAATATGCTCTCATTGCTTCAGAAGGGGTTATTGTGGAGGAAGGTGGAGGAGGGTCTGAGTCTCAAGGGGAAGAGCCTCAGTCCACAGAAGACTGGGGAGCAATTGTTCCATTCGAACAACCGATTGAGGATGACACTACTAGGGTCCCGATAGGTGAACCTCATCCCTCCTCGAAGGATCTAGGCCAGGGGTCATCCCCCTAGGTCAGTGTTGATCTTGCTCCTTCTCCCCACTTCCATGCTAAGCCTCTGAATATGGTGGTGCCTGAGATGAATTCTGAAAGTGAAGAAGACACGGATGATTTGGCATATGCTAGTTCTATCAGGGCTAGGAGTAAGCCAGTTGCAGCTCCAGAGTCAACCCCTAAGCGACCCATTACACGGTTGCACCAAAAGGAGGCTCTGGAGTCTGCTCTCAAGAAGAGTCAAAGGAGCAAAAAAAAAGAGAAGGCTGGTAAAGGATGGAAAAGTTGTGCATGAAAAGGTCATCCCTGTGGTGAATGTTGATGAGGAAGTAGAAGAGGAACCTAGTTCCTTAACCCCCAAGTCCTCGAAGCAGAAGCACTCTCACTTTCAATCTGTAAGGCACACTTCTACAAATGTTGAAAGTCCTTCCAAGAGTGCTGATGCTGCTTCCGGTGAAAAGTTGGTGAAAAATTCTGGTGATAAGTCAGTGAAAGAAGGTGGTGACAAGTCTGATGATAAAGAAGTGGAGAAATCTGGTGAACATATGCAGAAAAAGTAAGTGGAGAAGGGAAAGTCTATTCGTAAGTCAGTAAAAAGAAAAATGGATGATGATGAGGAACCTGGTTCCATCAAGAAAGCAAAAGTTAGTGAGTCTCTGAGTTCTGAGAAAAGGAAGTTGAGAAATCATAAAGTACTATGGGGCCGCACATTTGCCTCTGACATTCTAGAACTTGCTGGCATGAGACAATTGGTGGAAATTTGTGATTCTCAACAATGGACAAATTTGTTTATAAATAAGGTTCTCAAAGTGTATGAGGAGGAGGTACGAAGTTTCTATACCAGCCTCTTCACAGTAGAGGGTGGTCAAATTTGTGTGTTGATAAATAGGGTGGACACAGTGGTGGACTCTGCCTTATTGGGGTCAATTCTGGGTGTTCCTGCCGAAGGACTGTCGTATACTCAGGGTGCCTGCACATCAAACTTCAGAAATGCCATTGTCAAGGACAAGGCAATACAGCATGGGGAACAAGTGCATAAGAAGGAACTCCTTCCGGTATATCAGTTGCTTTTTGTGATGGTTAACAAAGTATTGCTTCCCCGCGCTGAGAGAAGATCTATTGCATCCAAAGCTGACATGTTCCTTATGGAAGACTTGGATAATTTTACCACCATCAATTTGCCTGCCATAATGATTGAGCATATGCAGAAGGTAGAAAACCTTAAGGATGAGAATCCTGGACTACCTTATGGTTTTCTTCTCACAAAGTTCTTTGAGTTCTTCCAAGTACCTCTGGGACAGGCCAAAGTGGGCACTAAAAAGCAATCCTTTTCAAAAACTACTCTTGAGGAGTGTGAGTGTATTGACAAGGTCGGAGGAGTTGGAAGCACTTCCACTATCTCTCAACTGATAAATGCTCAGAACAGTGCCACAGAGGAGATCCGGAAGTTGAAGGCTAGGAACTCAATTCTTGAGAGTCAGCTCAGTCAGTTACAAGAGGCACCTGGTTCTAGTAGTTCTCATAGCTCAGAAGTTGCACGCCTAACAAAGGAGAATGCTGAACTCAGGAAACAGGTGGAGGACCTGAAAGAAAGACTGCTCAATGAGCAAATGTCCGCGAATGCTCGCATGGATCTTGTTCTCCAAACCCTTGCTTCCTCTTCCAAGCCCCCTTCCTCCAGTGTCCCCTAAAGAATGTCCCCTCAGTGTCCAGTTTCCAGTGTCTATCTTCTTAGTTGTTTTTGGTGATGTTTGTCCTTATTCCGGTAATTGTTTTTGTTTGTTTTAAACTATGGATAATAACAATGATTCTACTCCCACTTGTAAAAGTCCAAATTTGTTTAATGTAAGTGGTTTCCTTTTTGTTGTTTATGCTGCTGCTTTTTTGTCTCTGTTTTCTATCATGTTGTGTGCACACAAATGGCATGAGTTAACCACGCTAGACTTCTTTATGCTACTTACTTGTTCTGTGCTTTTTATGATGCCAAAAGGGGGAAATTGTTTAATTGAATAATAAAGAGCATTAATATGGGGGAATGTAGATTCAGAGGGAACTCACAGAGGTTCGGGTACTGATTAAGGGGGGAATGCAGAAATTCAGGGGGAAACTTAAGGTCTTTCTAGTTCGCAGTCTGGTTCTATGTGGCTCTTTCTGGAATTTTCAATTATGAGTTTGTCATCATCAAAAAGGGGAAAATTAATAGGTTACAAGTACTTTGGTCATAAGTACTTTACTTTATATTTTGATGATCTAACAAACTTACTATCCAGAACCAGATAAAGAACCTGTTACACATATACAAGACATTACGATCACAAGGTTCCAGGTTGGGATCCAACTTGGGATATGATTCAACTCCTCAGAGTGGAAGGAACAGCTGAGGGAACAGGTCCCTACCAGTTCCCGAGGAGACTGAACGAAGTCAACTCTCCAGCTGGAAAGTTGTTGCCTGCACACGCTACTGTACAGGAATAGTGCAGCAGTCAACTTTCTGTGAAAGGCTTTTTACCTACCTTGCTTACATCATTGTATGTGAGGTCATACATGTATTATTAACACCAAGGGAGGTAAAACACATTCACGTGAACACTTAGAGATTTTAGTCAAGCTCACTCACGTGACCATTCAGCAAGCAAGTTTCAAGTGCTTCAAGAACAAAGAACAAAGCAAATACGGACCAGTTCCCACATCGAGTCATTATATGTCCTTAGTTGAGTTGTAACTTTGTAATAGTTCTTCAATTGTAATTCCTACCTAGCTTGTTTAGAAGCATTTTATAGGAAACTCTTTTAAACCTTAAACGTGTGTGTTTGAGTCTTGGCTAGAGTTAGTCATGTTGTAAAGTCTTTGTAATAGAGTTATTATAAAGTGGCTTGTAATAGATATTACAAGTTAGTAAGGGATTAAGAGCTTAATTCCTAGGTTGCATAGGTTGTAATCTAAAAGTTGCTCAGTAGTGAAGTTGAAATCCTACAAGGGTAAGTCGTGGTTTTTAATCCCGTTGAGCTGGGAATTTTAGAATTTTTCACGTAAAATTCCTCTTGTCATTTATTTACTACTGTGTGTGTGTACTGTTGAACCTGATAGAGAACCTGGTTCTCTATAGAGTTTGCTGGACTCTTATATTCTGTCATACCCGATTCAGAGCATGCTGAACCTCGTTGAACAAACAAGCGGCTCCCACTGCATCCATCGCGGCTTGGTCCTCTTTGGTCACCAAACATCTCAAGTAGCTAGCAATCTCCATAGGGGGAGAGAAGATTCAGGTATCCTCCGGACAGTAAGCATTATGGTATGCCTACGATCGGGCTTAGCACTGGGGTCGGGAACCGGTCCACTAGTGTCGGGCTCAATGAAGACCCAGCGACATCCGAGGATGGTGTTTTCTTCGGCACCAATAAGTCATAAAAATCGGTGTTATCACCCAAAGCTTCAAACTCCACCCCATCCAGGAAGGTGTGGATGTCAACTAACCCCTGAAGACCCTCGCAAGGGGGACCTACCAAGTTAGCAGCTTCGCGGATCGTGGAGTCCGAAACTTGAGGGGACTCGGAGATATCAATCACTCTGAGATCGTCCCTCAGGACATCTTCAGCTATTCGAGAGTCCTTGCCTCCGTTTCCCCCCTCGATCGTTTTAATTTGGGACAGAGCGACCTCGACCTTTTCTGGCTCCAAAATTTCGGTCGAAGCTCCCTTGTCAACCCCCCTCCGGTTCGAGCGACTTTTGTATCGAGATGCCAGCCCGCACACGGGCTATCAAATTGGATCGATCTTCCTCTTCAGACTCATCTCTTAGTTGTCGGATTGAGTCCGGATGTATAGCACCGGTGTCCCCCTTAGGCTTACAAGGCCTCCTCGCCGGTCTTTTTTTTCCGGTCTCGGAGGGCTTGAAGCCCCTTTTCTTTTCTTCTCTTTGGCCTGCTTTGGGGCAGATGGAGAAAGAAGTACCTCTTCTTCAGCGGACAGGGGCCTCATTGCTACATCATTCCCGAGGCCTACAAATGAAAAAAGTCGAGTAAGATCGATACAAGACCCGAACGATGAGTGTTTTACGAAAGAAAATTACCGTGGTTACGGGCCTCCCATTGACCCTTTGATAACTCCGTCCAAGCACGTTCGTAGTATAACTTCTGCGACACTAAGCCCTCAAGCCATTGCCTGAGATCGGGGATTACTTCTGGCACATGGGCCACAGCTGCAACACAAAAAAGCATAGATGAGGAAAGAAGATGAGAAGTAAAACGGCAAAGTTAAATATTCAAGGCGAAGCAATACTTACAATTCGTGTTCCATTTTTCAGGAAACGGCATGTCTTCGGCACAAATTAGGTCCGAAGTCTTTATTCAGACAAATCGGCCCATCCAACCTCAGTCTCGTGGGTTTGGTGGCTCGACGGTAAAGCTTGATCAATCCTCTTCGATAAAGCCGGGGACTGTAGAGTCGCATAAGGTGATCGAGGGTAAAAGGATGCCCCTCGATCTTGCTTACAAAAACTAGGAGGAGGATCACGATCCTCATGAATGATGGATGAATCTGACCAAGGGTCACATCGTACCTCTTGCAGAAGGAAACGACGATAGGGTCTAAAGGACCCAATGTGAAAGGATAAGTGTAAACACTTAGAAACCCTTCCACATGGGTAGTGATTGATTCCTCAAGCGAGGCCACCACCACATGCTTGTCAATGCAGTCCTCTTTAACTTGGTCGAGGAGATCGTCGGTAATTATGCATATGTACCTCGATATCGGTTCGCATCGACCCAGTACCGAGGGTGTATTCTCTACCTTAAAATCGGCAGCCGTTATGCACTTTGTCGGAATGAAGTCCTCTAGGGGAGGTTCTTCCACGGCTCCATCGTCGGCGAGCCTTGATGAAGAAGTTGATTCTTTTTGCGAAACAGTTTTTGAAGTCTTAGCCATTTTACTTTTACGAATAAAGAAGAATGGAAACTGAGAAGAAATACTTGGTATTTTGTGACGAAACAGGTGAAAAAACACCATAGATCTGAAAACACAAAGTTTTGAGGAAGGCAAAGGAATTTTGAAGATTAGGGCAAAGAAGATTTCAAAGTAGAGTTTGGGCAAAAGAAGAAAGATACATTTATAGGTTTGAGATGTTGGTTCCAATCCGGTAGTGCCGACCGTCGACTGGCCCGCATTAAATGCCTGGGAAACTGTACCGACGAGACGTTTTGGTTACCTCAGTTGCTTACGTCATGATGTTTACGTCACAGTGTATCGAGGGCAAGATCAAGGGCTCAAATCGTTTCTTGTCATTACTCTCCAAAAAACGAGGAGACTATCTGCATAGGGTCAAATCGGGCTTGACCTTTTTGTGTGACTGATCGAGGCTGGAGCATGATTAGTCAAGGATCGGCTTTGATTTATATCAAACTATGGTACAGAGTTAGGTTGTCAAGATCGAGACCCTGAGACCGATTAAGATCGAGACCGACCAAAGCCTAGACCGACCAAGATTGAGATCGACCAAGATCGGGACCCAATAAGATGGAGATCGAGGGGAGCTTACTAGGTCGAATAGCAGAAAGACGAAATATCCGCAATCGGGCGAGGATCACGGCGTAAATCCCAGCACGTATCAAGAAGAGGCCGATAGGGATTTCTTACTGTATTTAGAATTGTACCATAAATAGGACTCCCCTACTATATAAAGGGGGTCTGATCATTTGTAAAGACATCATATTCACGTCATATAAAGCAATATACTACTTTTCTCTTAAGCATTTAACATTCTGTTACTTTGTTCTTATATCAATTGAATCTTCACTTGGTTCAGGGTGATCAAATTCGAGGACCAAGGCTACTTGATCCATTTGGTTTGCTTTAATTCCTATTTACTGTCAATTTCAATATCAATTTACGTTTTGCTCAATTTGTGCTAAGTAAGGTCACGTGTCCTTAAAACCATAATACAAATTCAATTGTAATCCGTTTTTAGGGTAAACACATGGAACCAGAGAATCATAACTTCGTAGTTCCTTGCAGCATTATTCACAAATGGGCAAAAGGGCAGGACAACCCGTTGCATGAGACATCCCGTGCTCACGCAGGTTCTCGGAAGGGCCGCACCGCAAGGGTTGTGATATAGGCAACCTATCCTGATACAACTATACTAATTCCACATTTCGAATTCGTGACCTATAGATATCATAGAGAAAACTTTACCATTACTCCAAGGCTTCCTTCACCAATATTCACTATGGTTTTATTGAAATGAGTTTTTTGACGAGTTTGTTGAAAGTGGAAACCGAAATGCTAATCGAGCTTCCGAAATAAAGTTCCATTTACCTTTTCATCAAAGTACAAGAAAACCAAATCCGTTTTTTTCCGAAACTGAATATTAAAGCTAGTACTCCTAGTAAATAGTTAAAAATCTGTTAGCCAAAAACAGAGGGGGGAAAGGGCGGAAACAAAACTCCCCTTTGGGGATGTACACAACCATTGAAGCCTCATTTTCTTTTTATTCCTTCATTCACTAAGATCTGATTGCACCCTAAAGAAGTGTAGGCGAGTGTCTCCAAGCTTCCTGGAATAAGTAGCTTTCTTATACTCATCCCAAGTGAAAGGCCTGTAGAGATAAGGTATTTGTGGTGAGAGCAGCTCAGGGGGACAAGCTATCCTGGCATTGGGGGCTGGAGCTCCAAAGTAGGCCATTGACATCCTCGTTCTGCAAGAATTCACCATGGCCCTATGCCTCACACTCAAAAACCTTCCATTCGTCAGTGCCTGCAAGTTAAATACCAAGTGTACAATTCCTAAAGGGTTAGTCTTTTCGTTCCTTGGTACAGCTAGATACTCATCAATCTTTGTATGATAGTAATAATGCTGGGTGGAGTTGAACTATAAGTTTTACTTTGGACTACGAATTTTCAAACATCTAAGTTTATAAAGTATAGATGTTTGTAATGTCGTATTTTTAGCCGTAGTTTTCAATTATATAAACTTTTAAGAAAATAATTGTAATCAATATTCAAATTAACAGCTAAAGTTTTAATTAGGACTGGCAAACAGGCGGGTCGGGTCGGATATGGTTCAGGTCGAAAATGGGTAATAAAAAACGGACAAATTATCCGACCCGACCCATATTTAATACGGATAAAAAACAGATTAACCGGCGGATAATATGGATAACCATATAAATCATGACTTCTTATATATGATCACTTTTGAGAGAATTTTCAGTCTCCCTAACTTGAGGAACACCCAATTTGATACTTTACAAATGTAAAAGCTAGACTTATTGGTTGTTCATTGGTTACTCATTAGTTATCCATTTTCTAAATAGATAATAAGATTGTTATCCATATTCTACTCGTTTTTTAAAAGTTCATTACTTAAGGCCCCGTTTGGCCATAAGTTTTGTCAAAATAAATTTGAGATTTATTTCAAAACTCATGTTTGGCCATAAATTTTGCTCATATTTTGGCCAAATCCCAAATCAAAAATTTCAAATTCCAAAATCAGCTATTGAGCTGAATTTGGGCCAAAATCCCAAAACTGGGGAATTATATACATGTTTTTTCAAAATAAAGTTGGAAAATATGTTTTGAAAACGTATGTCCAAACACATTTTCATCTTCAAACCAAACTTTACCCAAATCAAATTTTTTAAAATAAATTTGGGATCTATGGCCAAACGCTAGCTTAATCGATATTCTTTTTGGCACGCGAGCAATACTAATGTGGATAGAACAGGCAACCGCTGAACTATCAAGAGTTGTCCACACCTATCAAAGAGCTAGTTGGCACTTTAGAGCATTCACGAATATCCAAGGAAAAGTTTAAAACTTTTAGAAGTAATAAAAGTAGGGCCCTCCAAAAATATGCTTGCAGAGAGGGTTCAGTTTTATCACATCAATTGTAAGCATGGCCAGAACTGAAGGAACCTGTAGTTTGCTAAACCCGAAACTCTGTTGAGCATTAATCACTGCACTTTTCAGTTTTATTTCCCCCCAGAGCACTTGTAGCTATCATGCATGTCAATTCAAGCTATCATTCACCATCTGTTATGTCCATTTCTAACTTTTTATTTGTGTTAAATGAGGATGGGGCTATGATTACCATTAGGGTGATAAACGAATAATGTAAAAACGGATAAATTATTCGACTCGACTCATATTTAATATTAGATAAAAAACGGGTTAATCGAGGATATTATGGATAACCATATTATCCATGGCTTCTTGAATATGATTATTTTTAGAAAAATTTCTAGTCTCACAAAATAGAGTAATCCCAAATTTGAACCTTTATAAATATATAAGTTAAAACTCATTAGTTATCTATTGATTATTCATTTTCTAAGTAGATAATATGGTTCTTAGACCTATTTTTAAAAAGTTTATTAATTATCCAACCTATTTTTTAACAGATAATATAAGTAGATAATTATTTTGCCACCACTAATTACCATGTATGACAAGCACTTGTAGCTATTACGAAATCAGAAATTCGAAAAAGAAAGAGATAGTGACTAGAGTAAGTCTGGGACCACTGTAATTCTTGACATGTTCAATCGTTGATCCTGTATCACTATTATGTCACGAATGACACTAAACATACTCTCAATTTAAATGAGACAACATGATATACTAAAATGCATATACTTTGTTCAGAAGGTAGATGTAATGTAGGTACCATGAATTTAATTCAGCAAAAAATTATATTTACTAAGTTCACATTCCGAATTTTAATTTGTTACAGTCGCGAACAAGATGAAACAATGTAAACAGGACAAGTAGAGTAAAAAAAGGAGGGCAAGGCGCACCTGTAAGGCGTCACCCACATTGACGCAGAAGGCAGTAGAAGGGTGAGGGGAGACAGGGACCCACAAACCTTCTTGAGGTGAGATTTGAAGGCCAGCAACGTCGTTGGATCTCAAGATGGTCAAGATCTGAGGGTCAGTATGCTCTCCAAAACCAATTCTGGATGGTGGTTGGTTAGGAGACGTGTTGAGAAGCTGGAGGAGTTGGAGTGGGGGCAAAGGGGGATAGTGATTGAGCCTGAGGAGAGAGTCAGAATCATAGTCCTTAAGGAAGTTGCTCAACACTGAGGTGTCTGGGACCCTTAATCCTTCTGCCATCAGCTCCAATATCTCACATGCCAACTCCCTAACTGCTTCTACGTAACCATTCACTGCACACCTGTCAACAACGTAACCACATCAATCAATGCTCATTCTTACTCTTCACTTCATCACCATTATTTATACATCGGCACACAATTCCTTTAGCTTAATGAACTTTTCTTGATTTAGTAAAAAAAGGGTTGTGGTTAGGCTGTCACCAATTTCTGGGAGATTTCTACTTCTATGTTTGAAAATCGATAAGTTCTTTATTTTTCAAATACGATTTGATTGGACCTTATAGCTAGATGGATGAGGATATCTGACAGGTCAATCTGATTCTGAATCATTATGTGTTGTTTCTCAGAGAGTACGAGTCTTACAGTGTTATGAAGTATCGTATCAATTTAATTTTCAATTTGCGTCTAGTTCCGTACCCTCTTCTTAGTCTATGACATAAAACCGTAAATATTCAATGCGCATCAGCACATGGGACATCGCATATGCCATCCAATACGCTTGGAACTCCTTTATGGCACATAGTAATTTCATTAATCTATTGTTCTCACTATCATATTACCAAATGATAATACCAAGTTATATCTTTTTTTTCGTGTGTTCCCAAAAAAATAATACATTTTTATATTTAAAAATAATTTAACTTTAAATTTTTTATTTTACTCACGTTACTCTTAATGATAAGCTTTTATAGCTACAAAAATATCACGGTCGCACAAAGCTTTTGCCCCTTAAACGTTTAGGACCACATGTTTCAAAAAACTTTTTTTTCTTTGAAATTTTGTGTCAAATCAAATTATATCATCTAAAATGAAAAGTAGGGAGTAGTACTTAGTCCCCAATTTGGAATTTCAGTCCGTTGACGGATAAATCTATATTTTTCCCTCTGTTTAATTTAAAAACAAATCTACACACATTTTCTCACCATTTGCTTAAGTATCTTCCAAAGGCGCTATTGTCGATTCTTGAATCATGCAATCCTGCTCAAAATTCTAGTTGTCCTCTCAAGATATCTAGTGGGATGTGGTTTTCACTCTTTAAATTCTTAGAATATTGTCAAACAAATTCAAGAAAACTTCTGTCCTTTGATCTAGGATAGAGATATATAGTACATGATGACAACTGTAAATATAAAGAAAAAAAACTTCTCGATATATTTTTGTTGCATCATTTCGTAACATAAGCCCACACTCAATGGAGAAATTAGGAATCCACGTGACAATGGTCCAAGAAAAGCACGTGTTGCTTCAATTCAAAACCACTACACTAGAATTAGCAACTTGTTTAATTATAAATTGCACCAATTATGCATCACTTAGGTGTTAAGTACTCCAAAAGTCTAAAGGTCTTTAGCCCATCGAGGACTTGCTTTTACGTAGCTAATTATTTAACCAATCATACAAGAGTCAACAGATTTCTGTCGTTCTAAAATAGACGGGTTTTACGGAAATCATCTGCTTGAATAATTTAAAATAATTATATATATTCATGTTTGAGTTAAAACAGCATTGACACTTGGACAATAAGTTACTCCCTACTTGACACATTTTGCCTTTTCACGCTCCACAAAAAATAATAAATGAAGTGTATAATTTACCATGATAATCATATTAATTGATGCATATTTCATTGTATTTCAAAAAATGATTTGATATGAATAATAAATAACAGGAAATTTTTTTTGTCTCTCTTGATATACGTAAATTGACAAGTAAAAATAAAAATCTATTTTTAGTATATATGCCAAGTAAAAGCGAGAATACAATGTTACTACTCTTTATGGAAAATGGAAAACAAGAAAGAAAGTCAAAAATTAGAAAGTACAAATGACATTTAAAGCGAGAAAATTGGGCATGATGAAGAAAGCAAAGCTAGAGAAAGAAGAGATTTGCAATTTTGCATGATGAGTTGATATATGAGGGTAGTTGATGTCTAGCTCTTTTTGAATCCTCAAAAAAGATCAAACATGGCGGAGACAGATTCAACAATCCTACAGCTGGCGCAACATGCCCTATGCTACAGATACTAGGTCCATTCCCTATAACCAAGAAATTGACTTGTGTACTATCTAAATTCCAGTATCTGTCCTTTCTTCCTTCCCCCTTAATTTAATCTCACATCACTAAACTAGATCCTGCAACTCTACTACCACGGCCTCTTCAATTTATAGAGAGAGCCTCTCTAGCTAGTACTCTCACTGGATGAGATGTGTAGTGATTCCTATATTGTTCAATACGATAAATAGGTCACCTAAGGTGAAACAAATGATCCAATGTCCTTATAGTGTCAGAAACTGTAATCCTAGTAGCTTTACAGATGTTATGTATATAGACGAACAGAGTAACAGTAGTAGAGGTACTCCTCTAAGTCTCCCATATCCTATCCTGGACCACTTTTAATTATATATATATATATATATAACAAAAATGTTTACATGAGCTCATGTTGACCATGTAATTAAACTTGTAAATATTTTTATGCTAGTTAACTTGCATGATATATCCTCCGAACCAGTTAATGATAATCTAGAAAAAAAAGTGACAAGAAATCAAAATTTCACCCAAAAAAAAATTACTACATGAGAAGTTTAGAAGATACCTAAATAGGGTTGGGTCATTGGAAATAGTTTTGGATGTTTGAGAGATAGACAAAGGGTTGGTATGAAAAAGCAAATATTCAACTTCTCCATAATCTCCATTGAACCCTATGTTCTTGCAGCCATACCCATATGGATTGGCCGGTCCAGCACGTTGTTTTTCGGAAGCCGGTTTAGAGAAAAATCGGTAGCTTTCATCTTCCATTACTTTAATGACATGTTCAGGGACACCATGGTTGATGACTTTGAAGAAACCAAAGTTTTCAGAGGCTTTGACAATGAGCTTTGACACTTCTGATCTCTCGCCCAAAAGGTCTATTATAGGAAGCTCAATGTCACGTAATTTTTCTTTTTCTTGGCGGCTAGACGGCGGACAAGGCTGATGAGCCACCACCATGTGAAAAAAGCAGTATAGAAGAAAGAGAATAGTAGTAAAAGAAAGAATGAAGAGAATCATATGTTACGTACTCTCCATATGTATAGAGAAAGATGTGGATTTAATACCCCCAACCCCCTTTTAATTAGTGTACTTATTACAATACGTAAGAAGAGAGAGAATCTATGAGAAGGGGACTGAAGAAGATAGGTGGGAAGTGGGATATATGGAGATAAATATTCTGGAGATAAATATTCTTTTGACGATTACACACATTTGCTTGAAAAGTACAAGAAGAAAATTCATGTCACTCAAACATTAAACAAAACAAAGAAAACCGTTGACTTTTTCCTTTTCCCCTTTGTCGACATGAATATTTTTTTTTTTTTTTAATTTTTTGTATGAGATTCGATATATAGTCTACTTTCTATAATATTATTCTAAAGTTGGATACGTTTCCCTGGCTTTTAAGCTAAGATCAAGTTATTCTTCAGAACCAATTTCATTTCCATTACTATTGTTGTTGATGAGATTATTAGGTATAATAAGCATTTTCTAGTCTAATATCTAGGTGTATTTGGATAAATGGATTGTAAGATACTAGTGTTGATTTATATCAACTTTGCTCTGGGCAAATTTCTGGGTGTTCATTGCACAAAAATTACTGCTTTAGTTTTTGATGATAGGCTATAATTGCATATTTTAGTCGCTTATTACACTCTAATTTACTGCACTTTAATTGAGTTTGAACTTTAATCGCTAGTGTTTTGCACTAATTGTGTACTTTATGCCTCTAGGAGTGATTCCGAGCTATGTAGATATTATGGAATGAATTCAAGTGATTTGGAGTTTTGAAGTCTGACTAAAAGACCAAGGAATCAAGCCGGGATCGTGATCGGAGATCAACGGATGATAGTTAAAGACGAAACGGAGAATCGAGTAGGCATACGGCACATTGTCTAGTAAAATGCACATAACTTTTTGCTCAGAACTCCGTTTGGGTTCCACAATTTATCGTTGGAAAGCTAGTTGAAAGGGATACAACTTTCATGTTTTGCATTTTTGCGAATTCCCTGTCGCGGCACATCGAGCGGCGCAGCGTGCGCCGCGCCTTTGGAATTTTCCTGCAGTCTGTCAGAATCAGCTCTCTGAATTTCCCCACAAGCACACCGCATGGCGCATCGCCCGATGCGGCACGTCTGTGCAAATTTTACACAGCCAGAGTCCTATTTCGCGCAGGAAAGGGTGTTTCGTCTGGGCCTAACCCTACTTGGTATAAATACATATAAAATTGCTATTTTGGCTTTTGACAGATCTTAGACGTGGGGGAACACAAACCACGCTTGAAGGAGGCTTCTAACTAGTTTTCTTCTTTTCTCTTCCCACTACAACATAAAGCATTTATAGCTACAAAATACAACGTAGCTAATTATGAAAAATTCCGTGGCTAAACACTTTAGCTATAATATATTCTTTCATAGCATTCGTAGCAAAATGTAGCGTAGCTAAAAGTTAGCTACAAACTTTACATGGTCCGTGGCTAAGGATTAATACTTATTGCTATAAAATTTGTGTTGTAGTTGTATTTATAGCAAATAAGTTTATACTCTTGCCACGATAAATATATTTATAGCAAATGATTTTATACTATTGCCACGACAAATAAATCGGTAGCTATCTTTATATGGTAGCTACAAAGTGTTATAGCGTGGCAAAATATTCAAATTTATTTGCCACGAAAATTTGGATATGTAACTGCTTATATATTAGTCCGTGGCAAAAATATTTTTGTTTAGGTACGGACAAAAAGTTCCATGGCTAAAAATCATACAAAAAAGTCGTGGTTAGATTATTTTTTACAAAAAAAAATTGATTTATCATAGTGACAAAAGTTTCTCTCACAAATCCCTTATTTCTTAGCTATTTGATTTTTTTCTAAAAAATTTCAATTATTCTGTGGTCGTGCATATTATATTAAATTTAATGACTTATTAAGCTTGAGTAATAACTAACTCTGCAAAAAGTTGACATTTAAAAAATTTCACAAAATAAATTCCAAAATACATGTACTAATCACTTAATAGTATCTGCAGTACATAAATCTTCTACAATAACTAATTGAAGAAAACAACTAGCCAATGCGAGGCTTAATTATAACAGAGATCAGAAATAATGTACAGAATTTCACATTAAATAAACATAAGTAATTCCTTGATGATTCATATTGCCACCGCATCCTCGATCTTCATGCATCCAAAAATATATGAAGCACTCTTCGTAATCACTAAACTGAAAATAATGAAATGACATGATCTTGTGAGAAACTTATATTTGAAATATTAAAACATATAAAGACGCATTTACAGTTTGTAATTAAAAAAAAATCAATGAATCATGGAATGAGAAGAAAAAAATTTCCAACACAAAGGACAGGAGAAAGCATTTAAAAAAACATCTTAAAACTTAAGGAGATCGAAAAAGAAGTAAAACTTACAGTTTGGCATTAGAAGAGACTGAAATTTCTCAAAGGCACTTTCTCTTGAGCACCCTATAAATAAAAAACAAACAATTGAAGCAGAAACCCAAGTCAATTAGGTGTAAAGCACAAAACTTATCAAATCTTCAAAAAACGCACTCATTACTTATAAAAATAAAGCATAATATCTATCAAATTGCTGAAATAACTCAAAAAATTAAACTTAAAAATTCAAACCAAAGTAGGTATAAAGAGATTCAGAAACCCTATAATATAAAGACATGAGCTTACCTGGAAAGAGACAACCAACAAGTTAAAATTTTTGTTCATAAATAAAGAAGCAATGTATGTACCCTGTTATTCCTCTTTGTCTTTCTTGCAGTGATTTAAGGCTTGACTATTAAGGTGGAAGAAAGAAATAAGAAAATAGGAAAAGTGGTGGCTGAGGGTGAGGACATAGGTTTTGGTTTGGAGGGTTTTAAGTTTGTACGTTCCTTCTCTTATATAGATGCTCTATTTTACTTCTTAATTCAAAAAACATGCATATAAGGGGAGAAAATACAAATACCATAAATGCAAATTAAGTTAGAAAATTACCTATAATAAACCTAAAGAATAAATATATTATATTTAGTTAAAATAAAAAAAATCAACAATTTGCATGAAATAAAGAAATTATAGCTTTTCTCATCTTATATGATATTGTTAGTTTTGTTATATGTTTATATTTCAATAATATTAGCTTCTCAATTTTTAGTGTTAAGTTAGATGTATGATAATTATTAAGTTATTAAAATAATATTAGATTATTAAATCAATAACTTTTATACTTATCTAAATTGACTATAGCTAGTAATTAATGTAGTAGATGTTCTTATCTTTTTTTACAAAAATGAACATCAATAGTGGAAATTAGGTGTGTCAATGGTTCGGTTCGGCCGGTTATTTTATAAAATTTGTACAATACCAATTTTTCGGTTATTCTATTATGTATTACCAAAATTAGACTTTTCGAAATTGTCCCAATCATGTCGGTTTCACTTCGGTACGGTTCGGTTAATTTTTGGTATTTTTTTTAATGTCATGTAAAATTCACCAGTAAAAATAGAATGCAACAACATACATTCTTTTATAGGACTTAGCAAGACTCTCTAGACATTTTACTGTTTAAAGGATAATAAATTAAAAAACATGAAAGATGGCTAGAGTATAGATACACAACTATTCGATAGCAACGTAAAATAAACCAAGTAAAAGCAAAGAAAATATAAATCACACGAGTGGAAAGATATAAACCAAGTTGGGACTCAAGAATAAAGTCTATATTAAATATTCAAAAAAATAAATCTAAATTATATGAAAGGAAACATATTCAATACATTGTAGTTTGCTACTCATAATCGCTAAAATACTTTGTGTCTTGCTAATAAAGATACTTGATATAGCTTAGTTTAAGTATAAGTAGCATAATAGATTTTAGGAATTAGTATTTTGAGTTTAATTACTTATTGGCTTGTAAGAGTTTTCATAATTCCAAGGCCCAATAAAAAAATTAATGCTTTATTAGTTTTAAACTTACTATATAAATATATTTTTCATATGTAAAATTTATTCGGTACGGTTTGATATTTTTTCGATTTATTTTATAAAATAAAAAACCTACCCTAATTATCGGCACGATTATAGATTTATATAAAAACCTACGGTTTCTTCAAAAGAAACCTAAAAATCGGTTCACTGCAGTACGGTTCGGTCGGTTATCAAATATCCATTAACACCCCTAGTGGAAATATGTAACTACTATTTAATACAAATAATACTCAAAATAAGCATAATAATAGTGAAAATATGTAACTATTCATGTATAAGAAGAATACAAAAAAAATATTTTTAGATTTGGTGTATAATTTGATTTATGATAATTATTAAGATAGTAAAAACTGTCATCGTCTAATATATATNATATATATATATATATATATATATATATATATATATATATAAAAAGTGATATAAAAATTATTAAGGACCATATACATGTATATCACTACAACAATTAAAGTCTTTAATATGAATACTTCTGTGAAAAAATAAGTTATTTAAAAGTAATAGAGTATATGACATACATGAATATCTACAACTATTAATAATAATTTAAATTTTACATACAAAATTATATAATTAACAGCAACTGCAATACAAGAAAAGATAAGTTTGATAAGTCTAAAATGTCAAGAGATAAGTTTTGCTGTTATAGACAGGTAAACAAATGAGCCTTTGCTTGAGAATGAAGATTAATTTGCATTTTAAATAATTATGTAATTTTATATACAATTTATATTTTCTTCCTTCATTACTCTTTTTTTATCTTATGAAAAATACAATTGTTACATTTGACATTAATATTTCATTATCTAGTAGTGTTAGGCAACTCTTATCATGATTTTCATAATCGAGCAAAAATATCCATCATTTTTGTCATGGCAATCATTTTTTTCTTTTAAGCCAAAGCAAAAAATACTCAATTAGCTACAAGATTTTGTTTCGAATAATTTCATAGGTCTAAAAGGTTACTATCACTATAGCAAGTTTCAACTTGTAACAAAAGCTAATGATTAGCTACGAAATTTTATCAGAGTAATAAATTGGTAGCTAGATTATTCTACAATGAAAAATAATTATAGTTATTAAGCCAACTATTGCAGTGTTTTAGAACTTGAAACAAAATATTTATCTAGCTATAATATTTTATTTTAAATAATTTATTTTGTTTACAAGGTTACTTTTGCTACAGTAACTTTCAGTTTGTAGCAAAAACTAATAATTAGCTACAATATTTTATCATAATAATAAATTCGTGGCTATATCATTTACCTATTGCTACAATTTTTACAACTTGAAGCAAATGTATTTCTTTAGTTATAGTGTTTTATTTTGGATAATTTATTGTGGCTAAAAGGTTACTACTGCTATAATAACTTTTAATGCGTGACTAAAATGTATGAATTAGCTACGAAATTTTATTATAGCAATAAGTTTGTAGCTATTTAGACAATTATTGCTACGATTGTTAGCAATTATAGCAAAAATAAGGAATTAGCTCTACCAATTTAATTTTCGTGGCTAGCAAATTTTACGAATTTGTAAGTAGCTAGAAAATTCTAATTTTTGTGGCTATTGTTAGGTATTAGCCACGATTTTTAAATTCATAGCTGAGATCTCGTAGCTATAAATACATTATGTTGTAGTGTCCTTTTAATCTCATAGTTCATTAGTTCTAGAGTTTTGGGGTGCTCCATGAACGTTGTAGTTTGAAACTTGAATTGTTCTTATTATTTTATCATATTGGTTTATTTATTCAATATTGCACTTAATTATTTGATTGCTTGATCACCAATTAAATACTATCTACGAATCTATGATTGAACTCGAGAGAGGGAATTCTAAATTGCATATAAAATTGAGTAGAGCAAGATTTTAACTCTAGGGGGGAGGGGGGGCGGATTTGCGGTTAGGATAGGAATATACCTAATCGCCTTGCTTGGTTACTATTAGGGGTGTTCATGGTCCGGCTTGGATCGATTTTTCCCTTAAAAGAAACCAAACCAAGTAACCCGGTTTTTCAAATATTAGAACCAAACCAAACCAATTAAGTCGGTTTTTCTCAATTCGGTTTATGTCGATTTTTTCGGTTATTTGTCGGTTTTTTCTTAAATATAAGATATACACTACCAAACACATATTCCTGCGACCACATTTTCAATGTAACACTATCAAATGATCAATTGCCCTTTGAGAAATCTATTATTTACCAAGATATATTGATGATAATTGAATCAAATAGTGATGAATAATTTAAGGACTCAATTGAAAATATGTTATTTTTAACACGAAATGGATTTTTACACTAAACAAAAGAAAACTACACATCAAACTAGAATGTAAAGGTAAAGAATTATATTAAAAGTGCAAACTATTAACATTTACCATAATTTTTTTGAAACTTTGTATAACAATATACATATATATAGGTGTAATAATAAATTTGAAATAGCTACTCCTATGGTCAGTTTGGTCCGGTTTTTTTCTGATTAAAACCAAAGCCAAACCAAATTTGATCGGTTTTTAAAATTCAAAACCAAAACCAAACCAAACCAAAAAGTATCGGTTTTTTTGGTCGGTTTGGTTTGGTTTCGGTTTTTCGGATTTTTATGAACACCCCTAGTTACTATACATGAATTATTAATGCATTCTTGTTAATCCTAATTCCATAGGAATATAGGCGTTAGGTTAGCTTGAATAGGCGAGTTGTACTTCGGGAGAATGCTACGAGCAATATTAAGCTTGTCAACCAATAAATCAGATAAATTAATTAGACGATTTAAGTGGAAAACTCAACGGGATTGTTAGCTAATCCATAACTCTAGAATATTCACTCACATTGAATTTGTCTCTATAATTCGCCAACTTATTTTCTTTAATCTCTTAATTTGCTACTCTAGATTAATTTTAGTTAAGTATTCATACATTAGGATTCACTTGAATAGATTAATTGTTTGGGTTTAATTTAGTTGATAGTTAATCACAAGTCCCTGTAAGTACGATATCTGGACTTACAATCTTATATTACTTATCGACCACGTATACTTACGTGTGCGTTTAAGAGCAACAGTTTTGTTATCTAAAAATTATCAAATTTAACCACATGTAACCAAAAATCAAACTGATATGGTTTGGGGTGTAGTGGTTAATTTTGTCGTAGAAGATGATATTAGTTATTTTTTGGTGTCTTTTTTTGTTTTCCCGGTAAAAATGTTGAGGGTGACGTGGTGCTGATATGGCATGCTAAGTTCAAAATTTAATTGATTTGACATGCCACATCAGCTTTCCAGTGCCAAAATGAAGTTTTTCAATGTTTGTTTATTTGAATGGCAAAATACATAAATAGTCACTGGAACTATACATCAAATTCCTATTATACGCTTTCTGAGGACCAATATCACCTTACACCCTCAATCTTTTAATAGTGTATCAATACGCATTATTTTTAACTCATTTGTTTACACACAAAAGAAACGCGTAAAATGAGATTTTTCCGTATTAAATTATTTATTTAAGTGCCACGTTTCAAATTTTATTTTATTTTTTAATTGGGTCACTGCCCCTTCTTCTCCATCTTCATCCTCTGCAACTCTATTTCCTCCACCTTCACCTTTGCTGAAGAGAGAAAGAGAAAAGAAAAAGTTCACCCAAGGGCATAATAGCATAAGCAAACGACTTGCTCAAAGAAGAATGGATCATCTTGCGAAATATGAGAAGAGCCGTCGAAAGCTAGGCATGGCGGCAAAATTCCGCAATAAATATTGTAGCTCGTTTGGTCAAATTGCAAAAAATCAACTTATTTTGAGAAATATTTTTTTTTTTCGAAAGTGTTTTTCTCAGAAGTACTTTTGGTAAAAAATAATTTTTGTTTGCTAAATAATTTGAAAAGTATTTCTGAGCGGCAATTAGTATTTGGTCAAACTTTTAAAAACTGCTTCTAAATATATTTTTTCAAAAATGCATTTGAAAAAAGTGTACTTTTTTCTGCTTCTGTTTCTCCTCAAAAGTATTTTTTTTTTTCCAAAAGCTTGGCCAAACACTTCAACTTTAAAAAAAATACATTCTTTTGGCAAAAAATTACTTCTAGGATTAGAGAAACTTGGCAAAACAGACTACTAATCACACGAAAGACAAGTAGATTATGAGGACAATACAAGTGGTGACGTAGTGATTGGTCTGATTAATGGGCGTATATTTTAATTTTGTTATAAAACAGAATGCGTTGTCTTCCATTTATTTTTTTGGTTTCCCATCCGGTGTCCGGTACTCACATTGAGGCCCGACTAAATCCGGATTCGCGCCGGGAAATCCCACATTGGGGATAAAGCGTTCCCTAACAAATGCGACTCCATACCCAGGGGCTCGAACTCGAGACCTCTGATTAAGGATGAAGGAATACTTACCACTCCACCACAACCCTTGTTGGTTGTTGTCTTCCATTCCAAGGTGACAAGAAATGCATTCAAGTTCCCAGAGCCTGGGTAAACTGGCAATAGCCAATAGGTTGATTGTAGCTTGTGAAATTGATGATGACGGTGATAAAATCGGTGGTGGTGATAAAATCGATGCGGGTGAAATGGTGTTACAGGTTTGGACAGAAGAAGATGAGGGCGTACCTACAATTTTGTATTTTTAAGCTAGTGACATGTGTCAGGATTTTATTGATGCACAACATTACACATCTTTTCAAAAATTTGTCAAGAAAAAAAGTAGTGTATATTATATGAAAAATTTTATTTTGTGCTTCACACAACTGATACTAGTTGTGTGAGGCCTCTTTTTTGTCACAATTGTGTGGGTCCCAGAATTTTGTGGACCCAGATGTGTAAGATATGGATCCACAAATATGTGAGATAAAAAGATGCCTCATACAACTATTGTCAGTTGTGTGAGACACAAAATAAAATCACATATTATACACACTATTGAGAGGTTGAATGTGTAATATGATATTTGTCTTCAGAAAATGTGTAACAATGATTTAGGGGTCGTTTGGTTGCCGGTTAGAGTTATGCAGGTATTAGTTATACATGTATTAGTTATGCAGGGATAAGTTATGCAGGGATAAGTAATGCAGGGATTTTAGTTATGCAGGTATTAGTTATGCAGAGATTATTTTTTTGAATATTTGGTTTGTTGTATTAGAAATTGATATACATTATATAAATTTTAAAGTAAAATGCTTGTTTACAACTATACCCCTGGCCTTCTTTTGCATTGTTTTTTCTCTCTTTCCATTTATGTAGAAAACAATTTAGTTAGGAACTTTGGGTGTTACTTTCACTTCTTCGTCATACTACTAAACTATGTGAAGTTTAGACATATTTGATTTTCACTTCTTAGTTTTGGTATTTCCATTTTCTAGTGGCTTCTCCAGTTTGCTTTTGCTAGTTTGTTCTTTAAAAATGAGAGAAGACAAGGTATATAGTTGGCAAGTGAAACCTGTTGACGGGTTGGCAGAGAAATAAGGAAGCCTTATGTGTAAAGTGATAGGGGTAAATTTGTCATTTCAGTATTTTATCCATGTATTACTAATACATGTATTAGTTATTCCATCTTCTACCCCGCATAAAATAATACACAGATTGACTCACAACTTATACATGTATTATTTATGCATAATTGAAAAATGTCAACCAAACATGGTATTAGTTATGCAGAATTTTATACAAAATAACTATTGCCTACCAAACATGGTATAAGTTATGTTACCCCTTATACATGAATAACCTTTCTTCTAACCAGCTACCAAACGACCTCTTAGTGTATGGTTCAGATGGCTACTTACACTACTAAAAGTTAGTGGAAATTCGTCCACCAAAACTGGCCGAAATCAACCGGAAGTTGATAAAAATCAGTCGATTTTAATTGGTCGGAAAAATGATGGTCGTTAACGTGTATCGACCGAAAACGGTTGCAAATTTTCGACCGATTCGGTCGGAAATTTCAAAGCGTTGACTGACTGTCAAACTTCAATTCGACCGAATTCGGTCGGTAACCATTAAAATATTTTTTTAAATTTTCAAATACCGACTGAAATCGGTCAGAATTTTAAAAAAATAATAATTAGTTGTAAATTGCAATAAATTTTTAATTTATTTTAAAAAATAAATATAAATTCATAATTTCCGACCGAATTTGGTCGGAAATTTCAAAAACTTGAGAATTTATTTGAAATTTCCGACCGAATTCCGCTGAAAATTATAAATTTTTGGGCAAACAAAATTAATTTCCGACCGATTTCGGTCGGAATTCTGGGTAAAAACTGGGCAGAAAATGCCTGCTTTTAAGCTACACCACCTGCCAATTACAACCAATATCCATCCTATAATGGCAGGATTACATTGCTGCCATTCAACCATAATTAATCAACAATAATTAACTAACTAACTAACAACAACAACAATTAACTAACAAAAATAATTAACAAACATTAACAACCATTATCTAACAACAACAACAACTAATAACAACCACAACAACAACGTTAACCACAACAACAACTATCCAAATGTTCAATAACAAAATAATATTAACAATACAATCATCATTCAAAACTAGTCTCAACTAAAAAACAGTCAAGTTCAATACTTTGTTTCGCAATACACACCATTACAGGAAAATACTTATAACGACTACCTATAAACTGGTGTCACAATCCAGGAACTTCTAAGAGTCACTACAAATACTGGTTCAAAGAAAATACATACGTTCTCGAAATAAAAGAAAACGGGGAAACTAGGATAACTGGAAGGGGGCTCCAAGGTCTGCGCACGCCGACAAATCTACCTTGGGTATCCTAATGGACTGAAGGCAGCAAGCCAACTCAGATCAACACGGTCCAGTACCAAAATCGGCACAGAAAGTGCAAAGTGCATTATCAGTACAATCGACCCCATGTACTGGTAAGTGTCGAGCCTAACCTCGGCGAAGTAGTGACGAGGCTAGGATACGACAATAACATGAACCTGTGCAGTTAAATCATATACAGGAAGATAATAACAAATGGAAATTTAAGTAGATATTAACGGGAAGGGGGAGAAACATGCTGAGGGGAATATCAGATCCTGAACATAGTAACAGTACAGAAACGTAGTAAATAACATGATTTGCACCAATGAAAGTAATAAACCTCGCAAAACAAGTGCATGACATCACCTTTCGTGCTTTTACTCTCATCCTCACCATAAGAAACAATAGAAACGACATGGCATCACCCTTCGTGCATTAACTCTCTCATAACATGGCACGACATCACCCTTCGTGCATTATCACTCCCTCACAAAATATTGCACGGCATCACCCTTCGTACTTTAACACTCTCCCTCACCAAGGGAATGAACAATAATAACAGGGAGATAGAAATATCAAGAACCAGTCTTACTTCAAAATTTAATTCCACAATACTAGTCTCAACTCTGAATTAATACTTAATCAGTACCAAACTTTGTAAAACATGATAAGAGATGTTCCACATATGGAATAACAAGTCTAAACATGAAATATATGATCAAAGAGTACAGCAGTTACAAGAATAAGACTAACTCGCATGCTATGACTCGATAACAATGCATAGGTACTTGTCACCTTACCTATACGTTATACTCACTATCAAATACGTAGCAAATAGACTCAACAATACCTAATCCCTCAAGCTAAGGTTAGCCACAACACTTACCTCGATTCCACGGCCAAACTCAAGCCTCAATTATCGCTTTTCATCTAGATTCTACCTCCAATCCACTCGTATCTAGTCATAATTGACTTAATTGTCACGACCCATTTTCCATAATAGGTCATGATGGCGCCCGACACCATTGTCAGGCCAGCCAACGCGGAAGTGTAATTTAAGTCCTCATTTTACTTTTACCAAAAACTAATTATAACAGATTTTCAAAGTTAAGTTAAGGCCAAGAGTGGTAAATAAGGTATCAAAATAGTTATATAACCCAAAAATAAATGTCTACTAACGTGTGTGTGCCAGAACCTAGCGTCACAAGCTACGGGAAGCTAGTAGAATATACAACCAAAAGAATACTACACTACCCTACTGTCTGGATCAGAATAGACAGAAATAACACTACAAAGAGAGACTTCTTCGGTTGCGGATCGACATGGAAGGAAAAGCAGCTCACCGTAGAAGTCCCAAGCCTGCTCACAACTGCGCACCAGAGAAATAACCGGATCCACCTGCCTCAGACCCTGTACATTTAAGCACAGAAGCGTAGCATGAGTACATAAACAATATGTACCCAGTGAGTATCCCGCCTAACCTCGAAGGAGTAGAGACGAGAGTTCGACTTGACACTCACTAGGGCCAAATAATATCCTAAGTTTAAATTAACAATAAAAATCTATAACAGGCAACAATTTACAACTAGGCATATAAATCATATTCTCGCTGAGATTCAAATTAATCATTTACTTTATTCACAATTATCAGTTCCTTTCGAGTCATGAAAGTGTAATTCTAATAGTTAACAAACTCAGGAAAAGCTATAAAAGTATGCGCAAATATGCCGTGGCGACGGCCCGATCCTACAGAAATAAACTGTGCACTTGCCGAGGGTCGCCAGCACGCCTATAGATGTATCTATTCATACCGTGGCGATCGGCCTGATCCACAATAAGTAGGAATATCAAGTATACACACAAGGCACATCAATAGTCATAATTGCCAAGCAAGACTTCAACATTTATACAAGTACGTTCTTATTCCCTTTTTAAAATCCCTAGCATGTCCTAGGTGCTCATAGTAACAAGATATTAAATAGAGTCATATGAAATAAGCATGATGTGGGTCCTAAGCTACCCGGACCATTGACATAGTAGTAGCTACGCACGGACTCTCGTCACCTAGCGCGTGCGTAGCCCCCGCATTTAGCACAATTATTCAATTATTAATCCTATGGGGACAGTTCCCCCTCACAAAGTTAGAAAGGAGACTCACCTCGCTCCAAAGCGCGCTCCCGAATATCAAGAACAAGCCCAAGCTCTTTATTCGAAGCCGAACGATCGCAAACTAGTTAAAATAGGTAAGAACTAGTCAATAAAGGCTCAAAAGGCCGAATTCTAACCATTTAAGTAATTTCCGAACCTTTCCCACAAGTTTCCTAAATTCCGACCCCGGGCCCACGCGCCCGGATTCCGAGATTTTTCAAAGGAAATTGTTCTCTATGCACTAAGGATCGATAATATATGATTTCTAGTTCATTACATAGTAAATTACATGATTAAATCTTAGTTTTATCAAAACCCTAGGTCTAGCTCTAACCCTTGATTTTTACTTAATTTCTAGTGTTTAATCTATCTAATGTTCATGTATTTAAGCTAAGGGAGAGTGGAAATTACTTACCTTGTGATGATATGCGGAAACCCTCTCTTTGGAAGCCCCAATTTCGCCCAAGTGTGGAGAAGAATGTGAAATAAATGCACTTAAGTTCGAATTAAAAGAGTTCACTGCCCAGCGATTTCCGCTTCTGCGGTTTGGGGACCGCATCTGCGGTCCCGCACCTGCGAAATAAGGCCGCATCTGCGGCTCTGGGCTAAGGGAGGCTGGAACGCATCTGCGGTCTGAGAAGCGCTTATGCGGAACCGCTTCTGCGGAAATAAGGCCGCATCTGCGATCATTTGACCGCATCTGCGGTCCTTGAACCGCAGATGCGGTTATGACAGAAGCAGCAGCCTTCAGCCTTTTCTCAACTTTCTAACTTCACTCGAGCCTCGGTCATTTGACGCTCGGGGCTCCCGAGCCCCGCCCGAACATACCGACAAGTCTGAAATCACGAGGCGGACCTACTCGAACCCTCGGAACTCCCAGAACAACGCTAAATCTTATAATCACCCCCTAAAACCAAATGAATCAAACTATTGAATCCTTAAGTTCTTAATTCTCCTCTAACGGGTCAAAACGCCCTTAAACTACTCGGATTGACACCAAATTTTATGGGAAAGTCTTAAATGACATTACGGACCTGTACCAAGCTTCGGAACCAAAATCCGAGCCCGATACCTAGGGAATCAATGATTTCTTAGTTTCTTGAATTCTTTAAAGCTACCATTAAACAATTTTAGATAAAAATTCATTACTCGGGCTAGGGACCTCGGAATTCGATTCCGGACACACGCCCAGGTCCCAGAGTCTCCTACGGACCCTCAGAAATTGCCAAATCATGGATCCGGGCCCGTTTTACCAAAATATTGACCGAAGTCAAACTTGGTCTTTTTAAGAAATCCTAAAGAAGCAAATGGGCATATTTTTACTCAAAACTCTACCAATCCCCGAACCAATCGCCCCCGCAAGTCGTAAACTAGTTAAAGCAAGTACGGGAGGCTTTATATAGGGGAACAGGGTTCAAAAAGGCTAAACGACCGGTCGGGTCGTTACATTCTCCACCTCTTAAACAAACGTTCATCCTCGAACGGGCATGGAAAAGTACCTGGACTGCTGAATAAGTGGGGATATCTGCTCCGCATGTCCTCCTCGGACTCCCAGGTTGCCTCCTCGACCGGCTGGCCCCTCCACTGGACTTTCACCGCAGAAATCTTCTTGGACCTCAGCTGGCGATCCTGTCTATCAATAATAGCAACTGGCTCCTCCTCATAGCCCCAAGCTCTCATCTAGCTGAACGCT
>NC_031997.1:28599139-28634063 GCF_001879085.1 Nicotiana attenuata
CACCGCTGCTGAAGTCCAACACGTGGGATAGGTCGGCATGATACTTTTGAAGCATCGAAACATGAAAGACTGGGTAACTCCTGATAATTAGGGGGCAAAGCAAGCTCATAAGCAACCCTTCCCAACTCTGCTTAACACCTCAAAGGGGCAATAAACCTTGGGCTCAACTTGCCCTTCTTCCCGAACCTCATAATGCCCTTCATGGGCGAGACTTTCAAGAGAACCTTCTCGCCCACCATAAATGATACATCCCATGCCTTCTGATCCGCGTAGCTCTTTTTGTCTTGACTGGCTGGCGAGCCTCTCCCTGGATCATCTTTACCTTATCCAAGGCATCCTGTACTAAATCTGTGCCAAGTATCTTAGCCTCACCAGGCTCAAACCACCCGATAGGAGGCGGAGCGAAACGCCTACCATATAGCCTCGTACGGGCGCATCTCTATGCTGGACTAGTAGCTGTTATGTTATGCAAAACTCCGCTAAGGGCAAGAAAATGATCCCACTGCCCTCCAAAATCAATCGCGCATGCTCTAAGCATGTCCTCCAAAATCTGCCATTCCGCTGACCGCTCGTCTCGCCGTCTGAGGATGGAACGCTGTGCTAAGCTCTACACGAGTCCCCAACTCACTCTACACGGCTCTCCGAAATGGGGAGTGAACTGAGGGCCTCTGTCTGAATATTTGATGGACACCGGCACACCATGCAAACCGGACTATCTCCCGAATATAGATATGAGCATACTCTCCACTGTATAAGTAGTCGCCACGGGGATGAATATGAGCCGACTTGGTCAATCTATCCACGATGACCATCTCTTCTCCTTTTGGAAATGAATAAAGAGTAGTCTTTCCTAATACCCTATAGCCTCTCGAAGATAAATACAGACGTCTCCGTACCGATCAACAAGACTCTATCAGGTTTGCCCATAACTCGTGAGACCTACGTGAACCTAATGCTTTGATACCATGTTGTCACGACCCATTTTCCATAATAGGTCATGATAACGCCCGACACTATTGTCAGGCCAGCCAAGTGTAATTTAAGTCCTCATTTTACTTTTACCAAAAACTAATTATAACAGATTTTCAAAGTTAAGTTAAGGCCAAGAGTGGTAAATAAGGTATCAAAATAGTTATACAACCCAAAAATAAATGTCTACTAACGTGTGTGTGCCAGAACCTGGCGTCACAAGCTACGGGCAGCTAGTAGAATATACAACCAAAAGAATACTACACTACCCTACTGTCTGGATCAGAATAGACAGAAATAACACTACAAAGAGAGACTTCTTCGGCTGCGGATCGACATGGAAGGAAAAGCAGCTCACCGTAGAAGTCCCAAGCCTGCTCACAACTGCGCACCAGAGAAATAACCGGATCCACCTGCCTCAGACCCTGTACATTTAAGTACAGAAGCGTAGCATGAGTACATAAACAATATGTACCCAGTGACTATCCCGCCTAACCTTGAAGGAGTAGAGACGAGAGGTCGACTTGACATTCACTAGGGCCAAATAATATCATAAGTTTAAATTAACAATAAAAATCTATAACAGGCAACGGTTTACAACTAGGCATATAAATCATATTCTCGCTGAGATTCAAATTAATCATTTACTTTATTCACAATTATCAGTTCCTTTCGAGTTATGAAAGTGTAATTCTAATAGTTAACAAACTTAGGCAAAGCTATAAAAGCATGCGCAAATATGCCGAGGCGACGGCCCGATCCTACAGAAATAAACTGTGCACTTGCCGAGGGTCGACGACGCGCCTATAGATGCATCTATTCATACCGAGGAGATCGGCCCGATCCACAATAAGTAGGAATATCAAGTATACACACAAGGCACATCAATAGTCATAATTGCCAAGCAAGACTTCAACATTTATACAAGTACGTTCTTATTCCCTTTTTTAAATCCCTAGCATATCCTAGGTGCTCATAGTAACAAGATATTAAATAGAGTCATATGAAATAAGCATGATGTGGGTCCTAAGCTACCCGGACCATTGACATAGTAGTAGCTACGCACGGACTCTCGTCACCTAGCGCGTGCGTAGCCCCCACATTTAGCACAATTATTCAATTATTAATCCTATGGGGACAAATCCCCCTCACAAAGTTAGAAAGGAGACTCACCTCGCTCCAAAGCGCGCTCTCGAATATCAAGAACAAGCCCAAGCTCTTAATTCGAAGCCGAACGATCGCAAACTAGTTAAAATAGGTAAGAACTAGTCAATAAAGGCTCAAAAGGCCGAATTCTAACCATTTAAGTAATTTCCCAACCTTTCCCACAAGTTTCCTAAATTTCGACCCCGGGCCCACACGCCCGGATTCCGAGATTTTTCGAAGGAAATTGTTCTCTATGCCCTAAGGATCGATAATATATGATTTCTAGTTCATTACATAGTAAATTACATGATTAAATCTTATTTTATCAAAACCCTAGGTCTAGCTCTAACCCTTGATTTTTACTTAATTTCTAGTGTTTAATCTATCTAATGTTCATGTATTTAAGCTAAGGGAGAGTGGAAATTACTTACCTTGTGATGATATGCGGAAACCCTCTCTTTGGAAGCCCCAATTTCGCCCAAGTGTGGAGAAGAATGTGAAATAAATGCACTTAAGTTCGAATTAAAAGAGTTCACTGCCCAGCGATTTCCGCTTCTGCGGTTTGGGGACCGCATCTGCGGTCCCGCACCTGCGAAATAAGGCCGCATCTGCGGCTCTGGGCTAAGGGAGGCTGGAACGCATCTGCGGTCTGAGAAGCGCTTATGCGGAACCGCTTCTGCGGAAATAAGGCCGCATCTGCGATCATTTGACCGCATCTGCGGTCCTTGAACCGCAGATGCGGTTATGACAGAAGCAGCAGCCTTCAGCCTTTTCTCAACTTTCTAACTTCACTCGAGCCTCGGTCATTTGACGCTCGGGGCTCCCGAGCCCCGCCCGAACATACCGACAAGTCTGAAATCACGAGGCGGACCTACTCGAACCCTCGAAACTCCCAAAACAACGCTAAATCTTATATTCACCCCCTAAAACCAAATGAATCAAACTATTGAATCCTTAAGTTCTTAATTCTTCTCTAACGGGTCAAAACGCCCTTAAACTACTCGGATTGACACCAAATTTTACGGGCAAGTCTTAAATGACATTACGGACCTGTACAAAGCTTCGGAACCAAAATCCAAGCCCGATACCTAGGGAATCAATAATTTCTTAGTTTCTTGAATTCTTTAAAGCTTCCATTAAACAATTTTAGATAAAAATTCATTACTCGGGCTAGGAACCTCGGAATTCGATTCCGGACACAAGCCCAGGTCCCATTTTTTCCACGGACCCTCAGAATTTGTCAAATCACGGATCCGAGCCCGTTTTTCCAAAATGTTGACCGAAGTCAAACTTGGTCTTTTTAAGAAATCCTAAAGAAGCAAATGGGCATATTTTTACTCAAAACTCTACCAATCCCCGAACCAATCACCCCCGCAAGTCGTAAACTAGTTAAAGCAAGTACGGGAGGCTTTATATAGGGGAACGGGGTTCAAAAAGGCTAAACGACCGATCGGATCGTTACATTAACAATATCAATTATTGCTAAAGAAATCAATTCCAATACACAATTACAGGTTTCCAAGCATTTCCCCCCCAAAAGTCAAAAATCGACCCCGGGCCCGCTTCGTCAAAACTCGAGGTTCGGACCAATACCCGATTACCCATTCACCCCCGAGCCCGGATATACAATTGTTTTTGGAATCCGACCTCAATTTGAGGTCTAAATCCCCAAATTTCAAAATTTCTAAGTTCTACCCAAAAACACCCAATTCCACCATGAAAATCCTAGATTCTAGGATGAAATCTTGTGAAAAGAGGTAATAAATTGAAAGAAATGAGTTAAGAATCATTTACCTATGATTTGGGGAAGAACTAGCCCTTGGAAAATCGCCTCTTGAAGTTTAGGTTTTGAAAAATGGGAGAATGAATGAAAAATCCCGTCTAAGTCCAAAACTTATCAGCTGCAAATGTCGCATTGTGAGGCTCGCAATTGCAAGCTAGACCTCGCAATTGCGAAGTCTGCAGACCTAAAGCATACTAGCAATCTTTCTTAAGTTTAAATCACTCCGTAGCCTATCTGAAACTCACCCGAGCCCTCGGGGCTCACACCCAGACATGCACACAAGTCTTAAATAATCAATACGAACTTGCTCGCGCGATTAAATCACCAAAATAAAACCTAGAACTACGAATTTAGCACCAAATTGCATGAAATTTTCAAGAAAGTTTCAAAATTTTCTATTTTCTCAACCAAAGGTACGGCTGTATTGTGGTCCGGGCCCGGGCCTAACGGGCCTAAACGGGCCTGGGCTTAGGCGGGCCGGGCTTTGGCGGTCCCGGGCTTCACGGTCCCAATGGGTGGAACCGGCCCACGGCGGTCCTAAGCCCACATGGTCCCGGGCTAAATGGGCCGGGCCCACGGGCCTAACGGGCATTTTCGTTCCGGGCTATTTTTTTTAATTTTTTTTTTATCTAAGGCAATTTCTTGTAAACTATATATGTATATACTAATATAAATTGCTTATATATAGCTATATAAATATATATAGTATATATAATATGTATAGTATATATATATATATAATTATATTAAAGTTTGCATTTAAAAAGTAAATTAACAAAAAAATAGTAAAACTAAATTTTCATGCATAATAAATTAATAATACTTCAAATTAATCTAACAAGCTAAAACATTAAGCATAAATACTTCTAATAATTTTAAAATAACACAAATTGTCGAAAAATCTTGAATACGAATTTCCGGATGACGCTCAAGACAATACTTTATATGCCTCCTTAAACTGCCTGTGCCAGACTCTGAATGAAAATTTAAGACTTGACCACAGTTCTTGCACTGTAATTTCTGACCTTCTTCATTTTTTTCTAGCACCTCTAAGTGTTGCCAAACAAATGAGCGCACTCTTTCCGTACAAGGCATGATTTAACTTGAGATTTGAGAATTGAGAATTGAGAATTTGAGATTGAGACTTGAAGTCTTGAAAATTGGAGAATGAGAGAATGAGAGAAATTGAGATTGAGAAATGAGTATTGAGTGAAGAAATGAAGAAGAGGGGGGGTATTTATAGTTTTAGAGAAGGTTAGTTTTGTAAATTGAAAAAGTGTTAAAAAAATTAAAAAAAATAGGCTATTTGTGCAATATTACCGTTGGCAACAGTCAGTGGGGCCCACCATTTCGAAAAATTAAATATATAGTGCCTTATATATAGCTTATATGTATTAGATTAATTATTCTATAAGCAATAATGAGTTTTTGCATTTTCCATTCTTCATCAATCCAATGAGTAGTTACAGTAAGATAATCACAGTCATTACCACTTCTACCAATATCAGAAGTAATAGCAATCCGACAATCTATATGAGTAAATAAATACCGCAAATATTGTTCATATTCATGTTTATATTTATAAATATCGCTCTTTACGGTTGCGCGAGGCCAACCTTTATAAGTAGGATTAAAAACTCTTCTAATATAATGCACAAAGTGAGAGTTAGAAGGAAAACTATAGGGTAAGCACATAACAGTAACCATTTTTGCTAATTCTTCACGATCTTTATTTGGATCGTAATATAAATTGCCACCGGTCACATTGTTAATTCCTGGTTGAACTAGATTTGAACTTGTATTAGGGTTAACCGTAGTATCTACACTTGTCCCCTCTAGCTGCGCTTTCATTTGTAAAAATCTAGCTTTATCTCTAGGGTGTGTCTTTATGTGTCTAGTCAAACTACCCGTACCGCTACGGTCTCCAGTAAATTTATGCGCCAGCAAACCCCCACAAGTTTTACACTTAGCCTTATTTTGTTCTCTTAATTGAGTAAAAAGGTTCCAAACAAATGATGTTTCGGGGCGTTTAGAAGGTTGTCTATTAAAAGTAGGGGTTTCTACAGGTGGGTCGGGCGGGACATCAGTTGGGTTATTAGCAGGACTAGTAGGTGTATCATCTAAATCCAGTTGCGTTTCATCTACATCATCATTTTCCTCATCATTTTCAAAGATACTTTCATTAGGATAAAAAATATTCATAACTTCTTCATTTAATTGTTGACCTGGTGCAACATCATGGCAAAATTCACTATCGAAAAATTGAAAACAAGGGTTATCACTATCAAGAATAATAGGTGGAGGGGGACGGGTAACAGGTCTGGGTCGGGGAGCCGGGGGAAGGGTAGTAGCTTGGCGACTAGATTCACCAATTTTAGATTTTCCCTTACCACCAAACATTTTTTTCAAAGAAAAGGCCATATTAATTATAATTATACAAACTAAAACAAACAAAACTNTATATATATATATATATATTATGTAGTATATATAGTATGTAATTTCTTGTAAATATATTATAGCTTATATGTGTTAGATGTGTATATATATATATATGTGTGTGTGTGTGTATATATATATATATATATATATATATATTATGTAGTATATATAGTATGTTATGTATATATACATAACATACCCTTCACCATGGAAAACCCATTCGGTGTAACCATCAACAAAGCTATTAACGACCAAGCGATCCTCCATCACATTTCTATAATGCCAATAGCGATTAATGCATTTTGTGCAAGGGCATAATATTTCATTTCCTTGGGAAGCTCGTTCAAATGCCTTATCAAGGAAATCATTCACTCCACGGATATACTCATCCGTCCATCTTAGGAGATGCATCCAACTTTTATCTACATTATCCATGAAAATCCTATACGACAAAAGTAAATCAACACAGTTAACTCAATAAACCAAGGTACGTACTAATTTGACTTTGACCAAAGCTTAAAGGGGATGAACTCAAGGAGTTACAAATAGTAAAGCAATTCTTGTATTTAGAAAGAGCTATAAAATCATTAGAGAAGAGATTTGTTCTTAGTATCAACGAAAGTTCAAAATAAACCACAAAAGGTGTTCACATAGCACATTTTTGATAAGTACAACAATAACAACATACCCAGTATTAACTTCTACAAAGCCATGATTTCTTTGCATACACTATAAACAATCAAAGAACTAAGCATTTATATTTCCAATTAATTTCCATTATTTTACATATTTTATTTTATTTTAAATGTGACAACTTACTTATAATCGTTGATTATGTTTGGGATCGATCAAATTTTAAGTTGGTGATTTGTAGCGATTTTTGACCTACTTAAAGAACGCTTTGAAGCTAATTTATGTCTATAATGGCTGAGTTTATTATCTTTTTGTGATTTTATTATTGTTTAATCACTAAGGTTATATTATTATTTAATCCTAATTTTGGTTTGGCGTTGCTACCTTTCTAATTCTAATTTCAGCCATTCTTGGCAAAACTCAAAACACAGTTAATTCACTTATAATGGCATTTCCTAAGACAACAAGACTGGACACCTAAAGACTAAACAATGACTTCAACATCCACAATATGTTATCAGGCCGACAACTCAGAGCTGAGAAACTATTTGATTATTAGAATAAAAATATCAGGATTGTGGTAAAACATCAAAAGACCTCATTTTTCTTCCTTCTAAACCAATTCTACTGCAAAAATTAACAATAAAGGAAAAAAAGTTTCTTTCTTTATTAATCTGAAAGAGGAAAAACAAACAAAAGATTAAATCTTTAACATTATAGGTCTCAAGAAACTAACACAATTACAAAAAGAAAGGACTTTTGAATCTCACCAGTCCCAACAGCTTCTTATAAAGCAGGAGAAAGGGATTCTTCAAACACCAAACTCGAGGAAATTGTTAAGGAAAAGAGCAAACAGTCACCTACAAACAGAAGAGTTAAATCTTGGTTATAGTAAAAGCTTCAGATTGGAGAAAAGTTAAATCTTGAAGCAGATTTTTGCAATGAAGAAAAGAAAGTTTCTCGGTAAGAATGAAGAGTCTGTTAAAATATTCAATCTTCTAAATCTTATTATTTTATTTCACAAAATTACACTACCAATAAGTTGGGATTTATTTCTGCAAAAAAGTAACATTAATATTGAATACATTGCTGCCTAGATATACATTGTTTCAAGTTCAAGTCTCTCTATGGTGAAACATCAGATGTAATGTAGTATCAACAGTTTTTAGAAAACACGCATCAAAAGTTATCCCTTTTGTTTTTCTGTATCTCATGTACATATCGTGCTACAAAACAACAACCACTTTGAGCTTCAAACTTAGAAGCATTTTGTCACCAGAAAAAAATCAAAGAGTGGGGCGCAAAAGAAAACTAATAAAGATACCCCAAAAAATGCACCCAAAATCACAAACATTAAATAAATTTACATGTATTCCTTAAACAAAACAATAAACCCCATGAAATCTACACATGAAATCAATACAGATCGATGAAATTAGACAGAGGACCACAAATCCAAAAAGTGTGCCTTGAGCATGCACTACATTTTTCCTAAAGTGTGCCTCTTTTCTGCTAATTAGATTCTTTGTGTGGAGCAGTTCAAAGTTCTATCTTTAATCTTAAATAAGTTCCTAAGCAAGATTGTGTTAGCTAACTATAAAGATGATAAGGAGGAACCCAAGTTAGGCATTTATAGCATTTTCCTTTTTTGCTCCTTCTATTTCAAATGAATATAAAATTAAGTACTGATGTTAAATCTTGGCATTTGTTTTTGGAGGATGCGCAGGCCTTCAGGCATTCGAAATGATGGGCATTGGCATCTTTTGGACTATGTTGATGAAGAACACTTAGCCTAAGGCTTTGAAGACAAGAAATTATTCTAGGAAGCAATCTTATATCTTTTGGAAATATGCATATTTTATATTTGTATTGCTGCTATCTTTTAGAAATTATTGAGGTTCGAACAGAGGACAAACTGATCAGCTGTTGCTGCTAGCTGCTGGTTCCTATAATATTCATTCCCAGAACCTCCATTTTCACTAGTAGCAGCAGTCATAGTAGGAACTCAACAATATATTTAAAACCTTCTTACTTTTTTGACCAATTCTTTATTCTTGAAATCTCTGAGAAAGAATTCATCACTAAAGCAAAATGACAATTCAGTAAAAATTTACATGTAACTCCCCTCTACATTACGTAATTACAACAGTATAGCTGATTGTCGACATTATTCCAACAACAACACTAAACATACCTCAAACCCAAACTAGTAGGTTTTGCTATATGAATCCTCAACGCATCTTCTCAAAACTAAAGCGCTACTAGTCAAATCCTAAATTTTTCGAAAACTAAAAATAATGACAACTGTTAGTAATATCAGAATGTGGTAATAGTGGATACATAATTCTTGAAATATAACAATCAAACAAGCAGTTAGCCGTGCATGTAAAATAACTCAAAGGGAAATAAAATATATTGAAGAAGTACTTGAAAACCTTAATCACAAACATCATTACAGACAAGACTCAGATCAGAAAAAATTTCACCCTTTTTCATACTTCAATTATAGGAGAAATGCAACAGACTTCTCTTAATTTCTTAATTGCTAGGACATCTCGATGATTGACTTTATACGTCATTTAATCCATTTTCATACTCATAACAGCTATGATTCTGCTATAGCAATGTTTCCAGTAATGATATGTTCCTACTTGTTCTGTGCATATACCCGGAACTTTTATTTGTAAAACTGAAGCCATTTCCTTGTAGAAATCATTATCGCTATCATAACAATGATATGCATTTTCAAAAGTTACTTAAAGCAGCTAATTTGTTGAGATTCAAGATACATGAAATCCTAGTTTTAGCCCAAAATAAAAGCATAAATTATAAACCCTCTTAATAAAACAAACTCGGATCCTTAAACCCCCAATAATTCAAACCATCCTACAACATAGAAGTTGGAGAGCACTCAGCCAATAATTAAGAAACCCCAAAACAGAACCCTAGTCCTAGGAGTAGCCTTGATAATGGGGAAGGAAGAAAATATAGAGAAAATTAAAATTATAAAAAATCTTAAATAAGAAGTATACAAGTACACTACCAGCAAATTCAATTACCCAAAATTTAAATTAAAAACTACTTATCAATAACAATTTTTTCCTTAGCTACCAGCAATAATTTCTCCTCAGCTACCAATAATTACTTCTTCTTACACTACCAATAAATGAAGAATTCTATAGTTCGACAAATCTGCAGTTGAGAAATTGAAAAAACAATCGGAATAAACCATGAAAGAGGTAGTAGCAGTATACAACCCTATTTACCCAAATATTGAACCCCCAAATACAACCAAATCTATAACTATGGAGAGCTACTAATCACTATGAAAATCAAACCCCATTAGAAGGTAAGATAAAGAATTTGTAAAGAAAGCTCATGAAATATGAAATACATGAAAGTAACGAAAGTGGTTGTTCAAGGAGTACCTATTTGTATTGTTATTCCAGTTGCAAACTTTGCCTTTCGTCTTTTCCCAATTTTTGGCTTCAAGCAGTCGAAAGTCGAGCAGTCGAGGTGGATTTGGGTTCAGCTTTCCCTTCAAGCAATCGGGAAGTCGAGATGCGATTTGGGAATCAAAGCAGCAACTAGATTTCAAGCACTATAAAACCATCAAATATTTCTTCCATAATGTTTTTCTCATATAAGAGGAAAATTTTCAGATCTAAAACCTTAACTCAAACCCAATTTTCAGATTTGGTACTTTTTCTTACGGTATAGCAAAGAAGACAATAAGGCTTTGGGAATATCGATGGAGTTTTGGAGGTTTGGTGGGTATTGATATTTGGGGACTTATTAGGAGAGTTTATACGATATAGAATATAAATTATAATTTTATATTTATATTTTGAAATTTAATTAAAAATAAAAAGAAATAGGGATTGTTATTGGCGGGTTTAGCAAATTTTAGGAGGGAAACCGAAGAGGAGAAAATAGACCGTTCCGATAATAATTGTTTCCCAAATAACCGTTACCATAGACATGTCTATTAGGCCGCCTTACAAAACCGTTGCGGAAAACATCTATGACCACAGTTAAACTACAATTGTAACGGTTTAATATCTAAAGTGTGCTGAGTATCATCCAACTTCTATTGTAACGGTTGTAATCGTTGCTATAGCAATTCTATGGCAACGGTTCTATATCCGTTACAAAAAAACTGTTGCAATAGGCTCATTTTCTAGTAGTGATATATATTGCCTTATATAATTTCTTGTAAATATATTATAACTTATATAGAATTGTAAGTTAAATCTTCTAAAGAGTCAAATTTATACACAAAAAAAATTGCAAAGAGATATTCAAGGGAATGTCTTATAATTTTTATTACTACGACATTAACAAAAATGGCAATATCTTTCTTAGTCTTCCTCCCCCCAATGGAATGAGCACAACAAGGTGCTAATACCACCATTAAAAGGAAAAAAAACTAAAGAAGATGTGCCAAAGTACAAGTTACACCATAATCTACATAGTATCTCTAACAAATTTCATAAATCCTTCAAGGTTCGGAGGAAGTTCCGTTGGTGGTGGCGGAAAAGAAGCTTGTTCATCACCGCTTCCGGGCGAAGCAGCATCCTCCGCAAGTTCCGCTATCATTTCTTCATAAGCTTCGTCTATCTCCGGTTGTGATTCTGCAAGTCCAAAATTTCTTCTTTCCGAGCGGATCCAATCTCTGAAGAGTACTGATTTTTCCAAGCTCTCCCTCATAGACGCTCTATGATCACCTATTTGAAGTCTTGCTTAGTGAAAGCGCTCTTTGATGCCACTATTGAAGCTTGAATACATAAAAGCCATCCTTGCAAGAACCGGAAAATCGTTGAAGACTTGAATACTTCAATTCACCAACTTCACAATTTTTCACGAAATTGCAATAATAAAGTAAGCAATTATAGAAGAAAATTAGATATAGATTGAGAGAGATTGATGAATTTGTGAGTAAAAATGAAAGAATGAGGGGATATTGATAGTTGAGAATTGGAAAAAAGTGTAATTATATAAAGTTTGGGGTTAAAATAAAGTTTAGGGGCCAAATGGCTATTTTTTAAACTCCCAAACGGTTAGAATTTGATGGCCAATGGCTAGATTATAAAAATCTGACTGTTGGTCACTTTTAAAAAAATTTTTTTTTTTAAAAAAAAAATAGCCGTTGAGGCCCGTTTGGCTCGTTAGGCCCGGTTGAACCGGCCCAGGCCCGCCTGCCGGTCCCAGGCTTAGCTGTCCCGGGCTCGTGGGCTATTTGGGTAGGACCGGCCTGCTACGGGCTTAATGCACCATTTGAGACCGGCCTACTGAGACCGGCCCGTTAGGCCCGCGGTCTCGGGCCGGTTCCGGGCTTGGCCCGGCCCACAGTACACTCTTATCCAAAGGTCCGAATCATGTCAAATCAGTTCCGTTTCTCACCAAATTTCACAGATAAGGTATAAATATCATAACAAACCTACACCGGGTTCCGGAACCGAAATACGAACCCGATACCAACGAAATCAACTATTAACCATTTTCTCAAAAGCATTATAATTTCAGTTTAATCATTTTCATCAAAAATTTATTTCTCGGGCTAGGGACCTCAGAATACGATTCCGGGCATACGCCCAGGTCCCATATTTCACTACGGACCCTCCAGGACCGTCAAAACACGAGTTCGGGTCCGTTTACTCAAAATGTTGACTGAAGTCAACTAAACTTAACTTTAAAAGGCAAAAATACTTATACACGACTACCCAGAAACCGGTGTCACAATCCACGAACTTCTAAGAGTAACAACAAATACTGGTATAATGAAAATACATTTGTTCTCGAAATAAAAAAAATAGCGAAACTAGGATAACTAGAAGGGGACTCCAGGGTCTGCGAACTCCAGCAGATCTACTTTGGGTCTCCTGATGGACTGAAGGCAGCAACCCAACTCAGATCAGCATAGTCCAGTATCGAAATCTGCACAGAAAATGCAGAGTGCAGTATCAGTACAACCGACACCATGTACTGGTAAGTGCCGAGCCTAACCTCGGCGAAGTAGTGACGAGGCTAGGACACGACAATAACATGAACCTGTGCAGTTAAATCATATACGGAAAAATAACAACAAATGGAAAATTAAGCCGATATTAACGGGAAAGGGGAGAAACATGCTGAGGGGAAAATCAGATCTTGAAAATAGTAGCAGTACAGAAATGTAGTAAATAACATGCTTTGCACCAACGAAAGTAATAAACTTTGCAAAACAAGTGCACGTTATCACCCTTCGTTCTTTTACTCTCATCCTCATCATAAGAAACAATAGAAACGGCACGGCATCACCCTTCGTGCATTATCTCTCTCATAACATGGCACGACATCACCCTTCGTGCATTAACTCTCTCATAACATGGCACGGCATCACCCTTCGTGCATTATCACTCACTCACAAAATATTGCACGGCATCACCCTTCGTGCTTTAACACTCTCCCTCACCAAGGCAATGAACAATAACGACAGGGAGCTAGAAATATCAAGAACCAGTCTTACTTCAACATTTAATTCCACAATACCGGTCTCAACTCTAAATTAATACACAATCAGTACCAAACTTCGTAAAACATGATAAGAGTTGTTCAACACATGGAATAACAAGTCTAAACATGAAATATATGATCAAAGAGTACAAGAATTACAAAAATAAGACTAACTCGCATGCTATGGCTTGACGACAACGCATAGGCACTCGTCACCTTACCTATACGTTGTACTCAATATCAAACAAGTAGCAAATAGACTCAACAATGCCTAATCCCTCAAGCTAAGGTTAGCCTCAACACTTACCTCGATTCCATGGCCAAACTCAAGCCTCAATTATCGCTTTTCCTCTAGATTCCACCTCCAATCCACTTGTATCTAGTCATAATTAACTTAATAATATCAATTATTGCTAAAGAAATCAATTCCAATACACAATTATAGGTTTCCTAGCATTTTCCCCCAAAACGTAAAAAATCGACCCCGGGCTCGCTTGGTCAAAACTCGAGGTTCGAACCAAAATGCGATTACACATTTAACTCCGAGCCCGGATATACAATTGGTTTTGGAATCCGACCTCAATTTGAGGTCTAAATCCCCAAATTTCGAAATTCCTAAGTTCTACCCAAAAACACCCAATTTCACCATGAAAACCCTAGATTCTAGGATGAAATATTGTAAAAAGATGTAATAGATTGAAAGAAATGAGTTAAGAATCATTTACCTATGATTTGGGGACGAACTAGCCCTTGGAAAATCGCCTCTTGAAGTTTAGGTTTTGAAAAATGGAATGAAAAATCCCGTCTAAGTCCAAAACTTATCAGCTGCAGATGTCGCATTTGCGACCTGAGCTTCGCATTTGCGAAGCTCGCAAATGCGAGAAAGGTATCTCAAATGCGAACCCCGCATTTTTGCCGCCTTTGCAAATGCGAAGTCCCAGTCATAAATGCGAACAAGGACTTCCGCAAATGCGGCCTTTTCCTTCGCAAATGCGAACTACCCAGTCCCCTCCCCTGCTTCGCAAATGCGAAGCTCGCATTTGCGAGCCAGTCCTCGCAACTGCGAAGTCTGCAAACCTGAAGCATACCAGCAATTTTGCTTATGTTCAAATCACTCTGTAGCCTATCCGAAACTCACCCGAGCCCTCGGGGCTCCAACCCAAACATGCACACAAGTCTTAAATCATCATACGAACTTTCTCGCGCGATCAAATCACCAAAATATCACCTAGAACTACGAATTTAGCACCAAATTGCATGAAATTTTCAATAAAGTTTCAAAACTTCTATTTTCTCAACCAAAGGTCCGAATCACGTCAATTCAGTTTCATTTCTCTCCAAATTTTACAGATATGGTATAAATATCATAACGGACTTGTACCGGGTTCCGGAACCAAAATACGGACCCGATACCAACGAAATCAAGTATTAACCATTTTCTCAAAACCATTATAATGTCTGTTTAACCATTTTCTTCAAAAATTCATTTCTCAGGCTAGGGACCTTAGAATTCGATTCTGGGCATACGCCCAGGTCCCATATTTTACTACAAACCCTCCGGGTCCCGTCAAAACACGTGTCCGAGCCTATTTACACAAAATATTGACCGAAGTCAACTAACATCAACTTTTGAAGGCAAAAATTATTATTTTATCAAATTTTCACATAAAGGCTTTCCGAAAACGCGCCTTGACTGCGCACGTAAATCGAGGAGAAATAAGATGAGGTTTTGAAGGCGTCGGAACCCCGTATTGGGTTCTGAAACACAAGATGACCTTTTCGGTCATCACATTCTCCACCTCTAAAATAATCGTTCGTCCTCGAACGGACATAGAAAAGTACCTGAGCTAGGGAAAAGATGGGGATATCTGCTTCGCATATTGGACTCGGACTCCCAGGTAGCTGCCTCAACAGGCTGACCTCTCCACTGCACTCGAACCGAAGAATAACTCTTCGATCTCAATTGACGAACCTGCTGGTCAAGAATAGCTACCGGCTCCTCCTCGTAGGTCAAATCCTTGTCCAACTGGACAGTGCTGAAGTCTAACACGTGGGATGGATCGCCGTGGTACTTCCGAAGCATAGACACATGAGACATTGGATGCACCACTGATAAACCCGATGGCAACGCGAGTCTGTATGCCACCTCCCCCACTGGATCGAGGATCTCAAAAGGCCCGATGAACCTAGGGCTTAACTTGCCCTTCTTTCCAAACCACATCACACCTTTCATGGGTGACACCCGAAGCGACACTCTCTCCGACCATGAATGCCACATCACGAACCTTACGGTTGGCATAACTCTTTTTCCTGGACTGAGCTTACGAAGTCTATCCTTAATAATCTTAACCTTATCCAAGGCATCCTGTACTAAATCTGTGCCCAATAGCCGAGCCTCCCCCGGCTCATACCATCCGACGATCGACACCGTCTACCATACAACGCCTTATAGGGATCCATCTGGATGCTCTACTGATAACTGTTATTGTAGGCAAACTCCGCTAACTGCAAGAACTGATCCCAAGAACCTCCAAAGTCAATAACACAGACGCGGAGCATATCCTCCAAAATTTGAATAGTACGCTCGGACTGTCCATCCGTCTGAGGATGAAATGTTGTGCTCAACTCAACCCGCGTACCCAACTCATGCTGTACTGCTCTGCTGAAATGCGAGGTAAACTGCGTACCTCGATCAGAAATAATATATATGGGCACACCATGCAAATGAACGATCTCACAGATATAAATCTCTACCAACCGCTCTAAAGAATAGGAAACTGCCACAGGAATGAAGTGCGCTGACTTGGTCAGCCTATCCACAATAACCCATATAGCATCGAACTTCCTCTGCATCCGTGGGAGTCCAACAACGAAATCCATAGTGATGCGCTCCCACTTCCACTCAAGAATCTCAATATTCTAAAGCAAACCACCAGGTCTCTGATGCTCGTACTTTACTTGCTGACAATTTAAACACCGAGCTACATATGCAACAATGTCCTTCTTCATCCTCCTCCACTAATAATGCTGCCTCAAGTCTTGATACATCTTAGCGGCGCCCGAATGAATAGAATATCGGGAACTGTGGGCCTCTTCTAGAATGAACTTACGAATCCCATCCATATTAGGCACACAAACACGACCCTGCATCCTCAAGACTCCATCATCTCAAACCATAACCTGCTTGGCATCTCCGTGCCACACTCTGTCCCTAAGGACAAGCAAGTGATGATCATCATACTACCGCTCCCTGATATGCTCAAACAAGGAAGACCGAGCGACTGTACAAGCTAGAACACGACTGGGCTCAGAAACATCCAACCTCACGAACTGATTGGCCAAAGCCTGAACATCTAAAGCAATCAGTCTCTCACCGACTGGAATATACGCGAGACTGCCCATACTAGCTTATTTCCTACTCAAAGCATTGGCCACCACATTGGCCTTCCCGGGATGATACAAGATGGTGGTATCATAGTCTTTCATTAGCTCCAACCACCTCCTTTGCCTCACGTTGAGCTCCTTCTGCTTGAATAAATACTGCAAACTCTTATGGTCCCTGAACACCTCACACGACAGGCCATGTAGATAGTGCCTCCAAATCTTCAGTGCATGAACAATGGCTGGTAGCTCCAAGTCATGAACTGGAAAATCTTTCTCGTGAATCTTCAACCGTCGCGAAGCATATGCCATAACCTTGCCACCCTGCATCAACACCGCACCGAGTCCAATACGAGATGCGTCACAATATATTGTAAAAGGCCCTGAGCCCGTGGGCAATACCAACACCGGTACCATAGTCAAGGCAGTCTTGAGCTTCTGAAAGCTCGACTCAAACTCGTCCGACCACCTGAACGGGGCACCCTTCTGGGTCAACCTTGTCATCGGGGCTACTATAGATGAAAACCCCTCCATAAACCGACGGTAATAACCCACCAAACCTAAGAAACTCTGGATCTCTGTAGCTGATGTGGGTCTAGGCGAGTGCTTGACTGCCTCAATCTTCTTAGGATCCAACTGAATACACTCTGTTGATACAACGTGACTCAAGAATGCCACTGAACTCAACAAAAACACACATTTCGAAAACTTTCTGTTTCTCAGAGTGAAGAACGGTCCGAAGATACTACTCATGCTCTTCTCGACTGCGGGAGTAGATCAAGATATCATCAATAAAAACAATCACGAAGGAATCCAGATAGGGCTTGAACACCCTGTTCATCAAATTCATAAATGGTGCTGGGGCATTTGTCAACCCGAATGACATCACTAGGAACTCATAATACCCATACCGAGTCCGAAAGGCGGTCTTAGGGACATCGGATGCCTTAATCCTCAACTGATGGTAGCCAGACCTCAAATCGATCTTCGAAAACACCTTGGCACCCTAAAGCTAATCAAATAAGTCATCAATCCGAGGTAACAGATATTTGTTCTTGATGTGACTTTGTTCAACTGTCGGTAGTCTATGCACATCCTCATCGACACGTCCTTCTTCTTTAAAAACAACACTGGCGCACCCCAGGGCGAGACACTAGGTCTAATAAAGCCCTTATCGAGCAAATCCTACAACTTCTCCTTCAATTCTTTCAACTCTGGCGGGCCATGCGGTTTAGAGGAATAGAAATGGGCTGAGTGCCCGGAGCCAAATCAATGCAAAAGTCAATATCCCTATTAGGTGGCATCCCCTGCAGGTCTGCTGGAAACAACTCTAGAAACTCACGAACAACCGGTACGGAATCCATGAAAGGAACCTCTGCACTAGAATCACGAACATAAGCCAAATAAGCCAAACACCCTTTCTCGACCATACGCCAAGCCTTCATATAAAAGATAACCCTACTGGTAGAATGACCAAGAGTCCCTCTCTACTCCAATCGAGGCAACCCCGACAAGGCAAAGGTCACGGTGTTGGCGTGACAGTCTAATATAGCATGATAAGGTAAAAACCAATCCATCACCAAAATGACATCAAAATCAACCATATCGAGAAGTTGGAGATCTACGCTAGTCTCGGGACCCTCAATAATAACCACACACGAGCAATAGACACGATCTACAATAATAGAATCACCCACCGGTGTGGATACATATACAGGAGCACACAAAGAATCACGAGGGACAACCAAATATGTAGCAAAATAAGATGACACATAGGAGTATATATACCCTGGATCAAATAGAATATAAGCATCTCTATTGCAAACTGAAATAGTACCTGTGATAACAACATCGGATGACTCAGCCTCAAGCCTGGCTGGGAAAGCATAACATCGGGGCTGGGCCCCACCACTCTGAACTACATCCCTAGGACGGCCTCCTGCTGGCTTGTCTCCACCTCTAGCGGCCTGAACTCCACCTCTAATGCCTCGACCTCTACCTCTAGCTGTCTGACCCCTACCCCTAGCTGGCTGAGCAGGCGGTGGAACACCCGGTGCCGGAACTATGGCATGAGAACCCTGATGCCGAGAACTGCTTGATGCTCGAGGGCAAAATCTAGCAATGTGCCTCGGATCGCCACAAGTACAACAAGACCTTCGCTGTTGAGACTGCTGACCCTGAAACTGACCCTGACGGCCTGGGTACCCACCCTGAAAACTCTGGAGCGGAGGTACATTGATAGGAGCTGGTGGTGCACTGTAGGCTAGTTGATCGGAATACTGCATATGAGAGCCACGACCACCTGAAGCACCGTGAGAAGCCTGAAGTGCTGAATGAAACGACCTGGGAGGATGGCCTTTACAAAAAGAATCCCTGCCTCCAGATGAGGCACCACTAAACCTACCAGAATGACGAGGCCTCTTGTAAGACCCCTGACCACTTCCCCGAGATAAAACCATCTCAACTCGCCTGGCCACATTGGCCGCATCCTGGAAAGAAATCTCGCTCCCTGCCTCCTTAGCCATCTACAATCTGATAGGCTGAGCGAGTCCCTCAATAAACCTCCTCCCCTCTCTCTCTCTCTCTCTCTCTCTCTCTCTCTCTCTCTCTCTCTCTCTCTCTCTCGGTAGGAAGTATAAGAAGAGCATGACGGGCCAAATCAACAAACCTAGTCTCATACTGAGTGACAGTCATAGAACCTTGCTGAAGATGCTCGAGCCGCCTACGATAGTCCTCTCTCTAAGTGATAGGAAGGAACTTCTCGAGAAATAGCTGAGAGAACTTGTCCCAAGTCAAGGCAGGCGACCCAGCGGTCTAGCCAACACATAATCATTCCACCATCTCTTGGCGGACCCTATCATCTGGAATACGGCAAAGTCGACCCCATTGGTCTCCACTATCCCCATGTTCTGCACTACCTCATGGCAGCGATCAAGATAATCCTGTGGGTCCTCAGAAGAAGCTGCCCCACTATAATGAATCGAGAAAAGCTTGGTGAACTTGTCTAACCTCAAAAATCCTCAGAAGACATAATTGATCCACCAGCGGCCTGAGCCGCAATAACTGGCTGAGCTACTCCCATTGGCTGGGCTACTGGAGTATGAAACTAAGGAGCCATCTGCTTCGGAGTGTGGGTAGCGGGAGTCTGGGCTCCTCCCCAAACTTGAGAGACGGCCGGTGCTACAGGAAATATTCAAGTCTGAGCTACACTCTCCGTAAGGCCCACTAGACGGACTAAAGCATCATGAAGTATCAGGGTAGCGATGAACCCCTCTAGAACCTGAGCTGGTCCGGCAGGCGGTCTGGGCCGGGACCTTATCATCAAAGTCCACCTGAGGCTTCGCTACTGGTGCTGCTGCTCGAGCTCTAGGCTGAGCCCTGCCCCTGCCTCGGCCTCTAGCACAGCCTCGGCCTCGTTCTCTGACCCTCGTAGGAGCTGCCATTGGGGGCTTGGGTTGCTGATTAGTTGATGAAGCAGTACGTGCTCTCGCCATCTGCGAAAGAACAAGAGTAGAAAGTTCAATTATCATTGAGAGATCAAATAGCACGACAGAGAAGAATAGAAGTGAAGTTGTTCCTAAACTCTGTAGCCTCTGGGGGATAAGCATAGATGTTTCCGTACCGATCCCTCAGACTCTACCTAGCTTGTTCGTGAATTGTGAGACCTAGGCAACCTAGTGCTCTGATACTAACTTGTCACGACCCGGATTTCCCACCATCGGGATCTTGATGGCGCCTAACCTTTCAGTTGCTAGGCAAGCCAAGATATATAAATTAAATACGCTAACCCGTTAGGCAATTCACTAGATGACAATAATTTAAAATATCACCAATTAATGAAGTGCGGAAGTTTATAATTACCCTAATACTTATACACGACTACCTAGAAACTGGTGTCACAATCCAGGAACTTCTAAGAGTCACTACAAATAATGGTTCAAAGAAAATACATTCGTTCTCGAAATAAAAGAAAACGGGGAAACTAGGATAACTGGAAGGGGACTCCAGGGTCTGCGAACGCCGACAAATCTACATTGGGTCTCCTAATGGACTGAAGGCAGCAACCCAACTCAGATCAACACGGTCCAGTACCAAAATCTGCACAGAAAGTGCAGAGTGCAGTATCAGTACAACCGACCCCATGTACTGGTAAGTGCCGAGCCTAACCTCAACGAAGTAGTGACGAGGCTAGGATACGACAATAACATGAACCTGTGCAGTTAAATCATATACGGGAAAATAACAACAAATAGAACTTTAAGCTGATATTAAAGGTAAGGGGGAGAAACATGCTAAGGGGAATATCAGATCCTGAAAATAGTAATAGTACAGAAACGTATTAAATAACATGATTTGCACCAAAGAAAGTAATAAACCTTGCAAAACAAGTGCGCGACATCACCTTTCGTGCTTTTACTCTCATCCTCACCATAAGAAATAATAGAAACGGCACGGCATCACCCTTCGTGCATTAACTCTCTCATAACATGGCACGACATCAACCTTCGTGCATTATCACTCCCTCACAAAATATTACACGGCATCACCCTTCGTGCTTTAACACTCTCCCTCACCAAGGCAATGAACAATAACAACAGGGAGATAGAAATATCAAGAACCAGTATTACTTTAACATTTAATTCCACAATACCAGTCTCAACTCTAAATTAATACTCAATCAGTACCAAACTTCGTAAAACATGATAAGAGTTGTTCAACACATGGAATAACAAGTCTACAGATGAAATATATGATCTAAGAGTACAACAGTTACAAGAATAAGACTAACTCGCATGCTTTGACTCGACAACAACGCATAGGTACTCGTCACCTTACCTATACGTTGTACTCAATGTCAAACACGTAGCAAATAGACTCAACAATACCTAATCCCTCAAGCTAAGGTTAGCCACAACACTTACCTCGATTCCACGGCCAAACTCAAGCCTGAATTATCGCTTTTAATCTAGATTCTACCTCCAATCCACTAGTATCTAGTCATAATTAACTTAATAATATCAATTATTGCTAAAGAAATTAATTCCAATACACAATTACATGTTTCCAAGCTTTTTCTCCCAAAAGTCAAAAATCGACCCCGGTCCCGCTTGGTCAGAACTCGAGGTTCAGACCAAAACCCGATCACCCATTCACCCCCGAGCAAGGATATACAATTATTTTTGGAATCCGACCTCAATTTGAGGTCTAAATCCCCAAATTTCGAAATTCCTAAGTTCTACTCAAAAACACCCAATTCCACCATGACAACCCTAGATTCTAGGATAAAATCTTGTAAAAAGAGGTAATAGATTGAAAGAAATGAGTTAAGAATCATTTACCTATGATTTGGGGAAGAACTAGCCCTTGGAAAATCGCCTCTTGATGTTTAGGTTTTGAAAAATGGGAGAATGAATGAAAAATCCCATCTAAGTCCAAAACTTATCAGCTGCAGATGTCGTATTTGCAACTGAGCTTCGCATTTGTGAAGCTCGCAAATGCAAGAAAGGTATCGCAAATGCGAACCCCTCGCATTTTTGCTTCCTTCGTAATTGCGAAGTCCCAGTCGCAAATGCGAACAAGGACTTCCGCAAATGCGGCATTTTTCTTCGCAAATGCGAACTACCCAGTCCCCTCCCCTGCTTCGCAAATGCGAGGCTCGCATTTGCGAGCCAGACCTCGCAATTGCGAAGTCTGCAGACCTGAAGCATACCGGCAATTTTTCTTATGTTCAAATCACTCTGTAGCCTATCCGAAACTCACTCGAGCCCTCGGGGATCACACACAGACATGCACACAAGTCTTAAATAATTAATACGAACTTGCTCGCTCGATTAAATCACCAAAATAACACCTAGAACTATGAATTTAGCACCAAATTGCATGAAATTTTCAAGAAAGTTTCAAAATTTCTATTTTCTCAACCAAAGGTCCGAATCATGTCAAATCAGTTCCGTTTCTCACCAAATTTTGTAGATAAGGTATCAATATCATAACGGACCTACAGTGGGTTCCGGAACAGAAATAGGGACCCGATACCAATGAAATCAACTATTAACCATTTTCTCAAAACCATTATAATTTCAGTTTAATCATTTTCATCAAAAATTGATTTCTCGGGCTAGGGACCTCAGAATACGATTCCGGGCATACGCCTAGGTCCCATATTTTACTACGGATCCTCAGGGACCGTCAAAACACGGGTTCGGGTCCATTTACTCAAAATGTTGACCGAAGTCAACTAAAATTAAGTAAAGGCAAAAGTTATTATTTTCTCAAATTTTCACATGAAGGCTTTCCGCAAACGCACCCAGACTACGCACGCAAATTGAGGAGAAATTAGATGAGGTTTTGAAGGCCTCGGAAGCTCGAATTGGGTTGTAAAACACAAGATGACCTTTCGGGTCATCACATCCGTAGACGAGATAGTCGACCTATCAATTGCCTCGCCTTGGGCGGAAGTCCCTATACCTTGCAATTCAGCCCTGTAGTGCCGAAATGATTTCTCTGGAAAGCCGTATGCTATACCCTTTTTAGGACCACCGATAGCATCCAACCATATCCTTTGCGCTTCTTCATTTGAAAGGGGTGGTCGCTCGCCTTGCTCATTCGGTGGCAAGCTCCGAGTGTACTCCTCCACATTAATCTTGTAGCGACCCTTTATTTAGAAGATAGAAAATTATTAACAATAAAATATTATAAACATTTATAGTAGTTATGAAACTTACATATGCAGTCTCCACCCGGTCCTCGACCCATCTACTTGGATTTGTCGGTGCCTTCTTCTTCCGGATCTGAGTCTCCATGAAGAACTCATCATGAGTCATCTTCCTCCAATTTTTTTTCCTACAAATATAATAAAATGTGTTAACTAAATTAACATATATAAATATAGTTCGATAAAAATAGATGTAAATATTTTAAGGAATTACCAGTAGTCTCCTCGTAGCCCCCATGCTCCTTGCACCCACACAGTGCAAGGAGACACCCTTCTCAAATGCTCGGGCCTTCTTTTCAGTTCACTCTTCTTCTCGAATTTCTCGGTGGTCCAATAACTCTGCAGATCCTCCCATAAATGCGGTAAAACCCATGAAGGCTTCTTGTTAATCTTTCGAGCGGAGCTGAAGGAATCAGATAGTCTCTTACGGCATTTGTACTCCCAATTTGCACAAATTTCACGGTTATACTGGTCCTCCCAGGCACACTTAGTCTGCAAATAAAGTATGTAATGTTAGATGAAAAAAATTGTTAATATAATTACTAAATAGATAAGAATTGTATTAAAACCTTAAATTCGTTGAACATTTGTTGCACGAGATCCGGTGGAAAGTCACTCCAAGTCGGATAGGGTACACTATACAACCGGCCAAGAGTTTCAGTGATTGTCTTTGTAACTCGATTTTTAGGTATGAACCTGCAACATAGCATTTACATTAAATAAACAAGAGTAGCTATTATAATTCAGCCAAAATAATGAAGAAATAAATAAATCTTACCCATTACCCTCAGGCCTGATGATCATCTTATGATAACGAACATACCGCACTTCATCTGGATCATCATCATTCGATGAATCTGAAGCGTGCATAGAAGGGGAGGCATCTGGCTCAATGCTACTATACCAAAGATGAAGTCTAGAAATGCTAGGAGACGAACTTCGTGGATAGGGAGACAGGGTCCCTGATGATGATGGCTGTGATCCACACCGATGCATCGATCTAGACCCCTGCTGTGATCCAGACCACTACTGCGATCAGGCCGGCTGTAATCTAGATAGATGCGATCCAGCTGGTGATGAAGCAAATGGAGCAGATAACAGGCATACCACATGGCTCTGTGACTGCTGACTCGATGGACCCACATAACTACATGTAGGATCATATGGAGGAAGCGGGGGATAGCACTGTGGCGGAGAATAGTAATAATACTGCTAGGAGGGCGAATGGTGGGTAGTATGATGAGTAGATGGATGTGGTGGAATAGATGTGTGCCTAGAAACTTGCTGCCGGCCATCAGCAGTAGAGGGATGCAAGTGTGGAGTGGAGGGAAGCGAGGGTGTAGCACCATCATCATGATCAATAGGCCTTTTATCCTTCCTAGATCTACCTCGACCCCTACCGGTCATCTGCATGAATTAAAGAAAATGTTAGAATTGAGAAAATAAATCTATATAAGTTGAGAGCGCTTGAAAAAACTAACATGCTAGTTGTCTTCATCGACGTATCCTTCCTCATCTGAAAATCCTTCCTCTTCACTTATTTTATTTTCATTAAGTGATTCTTCATCCTCATTTTCTATGGTTGTTATTTCCTCCATATCAACTTCTTCTAATATGCGTTGAGGATGTTCCAAGTAATTTTCTAACTGATCATCCACCATTTGGTTAACACTTGAGGTATCGTTTTGGTAAGCAACATATAGCACATTCTCAACTTCCACCCTACCAACAGGCTTTATTTTGATTACAACCAACCAATCATCCTTATCCCTCCGATATGGATATGGAGCATAGTACACTTGCCTAACTCTTTGTTCAATTATAAAAGGATCATAGCGATCATACTCCCTATTTTTATTAACCTCAATTGTGTTGTACTGCGAGTGTACATTTGTACCTCTTCTAGGTGTTGGGTCAAACCACTTGCATCGGAAAAGTATGATCTTCTTATTTGGCCAACCTGAATATGACAATTCTAGAATCTCTTTGATCACACCATAATAATCATTTTCCCCATCATGGTTGCCTTCACTACCTTTGACCCACACCCCATTATTATTGCTTTTTTTTATACTTGGAGCATTCTTCGGTGTGAAATTTGTAACCATTCACATAATACCTAGACATAGTCGTAACCGTAGGTGCAGGTCTCCTAGATATGTCTTTCAAAAATTTATTAACACCGTTGCTTGGATTATTGACCTACATGTAGCGTTAAATAAATCACAAGTGAGAAAGTATATTCACAAGTATGTATATTCACATGTGAGAAAGTATGTAAGATGCACTTACACACTCTTTAAACCATGCCTCAAATGTAGAATATACAGCACCATGACCAAATTGACTCACGAAGTCACTGAGCGACACATTGAAAATTATTTTTTAGTTGCATCAACCAAATTAAATAGTAGCCCATGTAAATTAATCTTACGTCAACACTTACTTAAGAAAGGGTTGAACTTCCGGACAATTTAGCAGCACATGATTTGAAGCTGATTTGTACTCCATACTACTAAGGCCCCTTTTTGTTCGATCTTTAGAACCTCGGCCTAGTTGATTGAATATGGACATTGGTGGATATAATGGATGAATCTCAATTACCACATTGTGCCGATTGGGCCTATTTCTAGCACATGGCACATGACTGTCAAAGTATAAATATAAAAAATGGTCAGTTTCCTTTGCAAGTTAGGCTTAGCATATGGATCCTTCAATCATATTCCTCTGTTTAACAAATTTTTACACTTGTCGATAGTCCTGCACATTGTAATATTAGACGATAACGTTAAATAAAATTACAAGAATAAATCAAGGTTTGATCATTACCTCTCGAATGGATACATCCACCTGCATTGAACCGGGCCTTCAAGTCGCGCCTCGTGTACAAGGTGAATTGGAAGGTCTTCCATCACATCAAAGAAACCACATGGAAAAATCCTTTCCAGCATATTACTGATTACAGGAATGTTTCGATTCATTTGAAATAGGTTTTCTTCCCTTAATGTGGTAGAACATAAGTCTTTGAAGAACAAACTTATCTTTGTGATGGGTTTCCATATATTTTCAGGCAAACCACAAAATGCATAGGGATTAAGGTTTCCATGAATATACGACAATCATGACTTTTCATATGAGTCAGCTATCCCTCAAACATATCGACACGTTTCCCCAGGTTCGATGCATAGCCCTCGGGCATCTTTAGGTTTGTAAATCACTCACAATCTGTCGTCTTTGTTCCAAAGTGAATGTGTAGCTGGCCTTGGGCTTGAACACCTGTCACGACCCTACACCCGGACCCGGTCGTGATGGCGCCTCTCGTGAAGACGAGGCCAGCCAATTAATCCAACTTATCTTTTTAGAATAGTTAACATTAATAAGCAACTTTAATATGATTAAGTAACCACAGTCTTTTAAAAGATCTCTTTAATAAGTGCAGAATAAAACCCAAACACAGCCCAAATCGGGGTGTCACAAGTCACGAGCATCTATCAGAGTATAAATACAACTACAAGACCTAAAATATACAAAGCCGGAATAATGAACCAACAGAGAGAAAAATGGTGCTGCGAACGCAGGCAGTCACCTCGCTACTCCTATAGCTCTGCTTCTGATCAGCCAAAACCCGCTACCGGGTGAAAAATACCTGCATCTGCACGCGAGGTGCAGGGAGTAAAGTGAGTACTCCAACTCAGTGAGTAATAAGGATAAATAACAACTGAGCAGTAAGAAATCACGTAAAGCAAACCATCATGCTATATAGGGACAGTGAGAAACCCTTTGAGAGAAAGCAGTGAAACTGTAAAAACTTTAGAAATATCTTAGCTCAGTTTAAAACCTCTTTTGAAAATGGCTTTTTCAACAATTATGCAATTGAATGCAAAACAAATAGTGCAGATAAGCACAGAAGTCCGCCTCTCGGGCACCACACTCGGTTATCAGATAATACCAGAGCAACAGGTAAATATTGCAAGAAGTAGCACAAACAGCGTATAATGGCAGACAGTGAAATAAGGTAAACACATCAAACAGTACCGGTACCGCTGCGGCGTGCAGCCCGCTCCACATATCGCTGCGGCGTGTAGCCCGCTCCGTTTATCGTCGACGGCGCTCACTGGGGGTGTGCAGACTCCGGGAGGGGCCCCTTACGGCCCAAGCGCAATATCAAGCCATCTCGTGGCATCAAACTAGGCCCTCAGCCTCATATCAATAATAGTATAACACTGCTGCGGCGCACAGCCCGATCTATAAATATCCTCACAATACAGGCCCTCGGCCTTACTCAGTCAACAAAATCACATAGCCACTCGGGCAACAATAAAACAGTGTTTCTCAGCCCAAAACATCATTTAAATATCATTTGAGTATTAAAACTGAGTGAACGAGGCTGAGTTTTGAAAGCAGTAGGAAATAACATGACTGAGTACAAATATATATACTTAAATCAGTGAGGAATTATCAACAACAATCCCCGAAGGGTTCAAATAGTTGGCACGAAGCCCAAATATGGCATTCAACCCAAATAATGATGATAGCAAACTAATTTAGATCAAATACGTGGTAAAATAATTAATCGGGATGGACTAAGTTATAATCCCCAACGGTTCTCTACCCCACGCTCGCTATTCGGCGTGCAAGTCACCTCAACATTGCACTATGATGTGCAATCCGGGGTTTCAAACCCTCAGAATATCATTTACAATCATTACTCACCTCGAACCGCCGAAATCTCTAGCTCGCGACGCCCTTGCCCCTCAAATCGGCCTCCACGCGCGTCGAATCTGACCAAAACCACAACGAATACGTCACAATATGCCAAAGGAACAATACCCAATCGAAAACAATCGAAAAATATTAAAAATCTCGAAATTGGCAAAACCCGAGCCCCGGGCCCACTTCTCGAAACTCAGAAATTCTTACACCAACGGGTTCCTTATCTCGCCACGAGTCTATACATATGAAAAACACCAAAATCGGAGTCCATTTGACCCCTCAAATTCCTCTTTGAAATACCAAATTTCCAAGCCCTAGCTTTACCCTCTTTTGATGAATTTTCCACAAATTTCCATGTAAATTCTACCATTAATTCATGTATTTAGGCCAAGGAACTCACCTCCAATCACACCTAGTCGAAACCCCCTTCAAATTCCGTCCAAGAGCTCTCAAGGTTGCTTACAAAGGGAGGAAATGGACTTAAGCTCGCGGAACAAAATGAGTTTTAAAACCCTTCTGATAACAGTTACTTTCGCATCTGCGGTCCCATTACCGCATTTGCGGCTACCGCTTCTGCGGTTAAAATTCCGCTTCTGCGGATCTTCATTAGACCAACGACCGCTTCTGCGGTCCCGTATCCGCATATGCGGACCCCGCTTCTGCGGATGATTGTCCGCTTTTGCGGAAACACCAAAGCTTCCATTTTTCGCACCTGCGACTCTGCCACCGCATTTGCGGTGCCGCAGATGCGTCTTCCCTTCCGCATCTGCGAAATCTTCCGTCCAAGCCATAGACCGCACCTGCGAACCTCCTCCTGCACCTGCGCAACCGCATCTGCGGTTCCTTTTCCGCAGATGCGGAAATACCAGATACCAGATATACACAGCAATCTCCTAACTCCAAAATTCATCCCGATGACCAACCGAAATCACCCCGAGGCCCCCGGGACCTCAACCAAAAGCACTAACCCATCCTAAAACATCATTCAAACTTGTTCCAATCATCAAAACAAATCTAACAACGCTAAAATCATCAATTCTCTCCGAATTCAAGCCTAAGTTTTCTCAAAACTTCCGAAATACGCATTTGATCAAAAACCTAACCAAAACACCTCTGAATGATCTGAAATTTTACACACACATCCCAAATCACCTAACGAAGATACTGCAACTCTCGGAATTCCATTCCGACCCTCGGATCAAAATCTCACCTATCAACCGGAATTCGCCAAAATACTAACTTCGCCAATTCAAGCCTAGTTCTACACCGGACCTCCAAAATCACTTCCGATCAAGCTCCTAAGTCACAAATCATCCCCCGAAGCTAACCGAGTTGTCGGAATCCACATCCGAGCCCTCTAACTCATAGGTCAACATCCGACTGACTTTTCCAAAACAAGCCCTCCTTAAAGAGACTAAGTGTCTCATTTTCTACCAAAACCAATCCAAATCAACTCTAACACACCAAATACTGATAATGAAACATGAAGAAGCATAAAATGGGGGAAACGAGACGGTAACCCATGATACGACGGGTCGGGTCGTCACATCCTCCCCAACTTAAACAAACGCTCGTCCTCGAGCGTACCCAAAGTTGTCCTAGAAGCCAACCAATAGCTGAATGGCCTTACCAAGCATATACTCGGGGGTGATTCCACGTCACCCTATCTCGCATAGGTCCGATAACACAACATAGCTGAAATTTCACAATCCATCTAGTCTATAAGCCATAGAACCACATTGCACTTTCCGAAATCATACACAAGATCAGAACCTCACATCTATATTCAGAATAAGCCCGAACCAGATGTAATAACCCATACCTGCAACCTCAGGTGCCATCATATGATATACTACATAACCCAAACACTCGAAACGATAACCTCTATTCACAGCAGTTACCCACAACACCCGAATACCGGTAGAAAACCTCTTATCAACTAGGGTCTTATTCCAACACTTTCATATACTGCCAACGATAAATGAAACATGAAATAAACCGTGACCATTTTCTCAGATCAACCATTCGTGAAGCCACTTCCCTTTTGACTAATACCACAGCAGATTTCGAGCCGAACCTCGATATTATCCTTCCAACAAGCTGAAATCAAATTCGTTCGTATTCATTAGTGACCCCAACGCTCACCTCGAATCCAACACACCACTCTGGTGATATGACACCTCAATACAGGCCTAAGCCACAACTTGCATAATACGCGCGCCAATAAGAAACGGTCTGAACATACTCAAATCATGAAAAATGACTCAAACGATAGAGCTGTACCTCAAGCTCATCAGTACCATCACAACATAAGGCTGAGACCCCGTCTCACATCATAGAAATAGAACACCTGAATCTACCCTGAAGGGTCATATCTCCACGTGGCCTCGCTACAATGCGCGATCCTATCCAAACACTGCTACACATGAAACACCTCAAGTCACTGTGCTCAAAATTGACAGCCATGCACAATTTGATGTCTGGAACCAAAGCAATTCATTACACCCACGGTGAAACAAACAACATACGCCACGCAACCCGATAGGTCATAACCAATACTCCATTTTTCGAGCAACACCCAATTACTCTTCCCGCTCGACTCTCACTATAAATCCCCAATAGAACCGCACAACATGTGCCCATAACCAACAAATCATAACGTGTCACAACACTGAAAAGCAACTCATCGCTCTCCCCAGATCACTAACAAGCTCAATAACGATCGAATCAACCTATCCCTCAACAATACAATTCGGGGCCAACCAAGCCAACTCAAGCTAAACACGTATCCACATCGGCCTACCAACGAACTCATTACCAAGAAAGCCTGAAGCTGCTCCTTCCACTACAATAACTCATGCCGGAGCCGTACGATATAGTGCCCGGCACCAAATCAATATCGAAATCCAAGACCTCGCCCGGCGACATGCCCGACCACAAGAAATGCATCCGTAAAGTCCCTTAACACCAGAAAGGAACCAATGGTAGGAACCTCTGCACTGACATCCATCACGAAGGCCCAATTAAGAAAAGAATCCTTCCCAGCCGTCCACTGGGTCTTTGAAATATAAACCACTCTGCAAGAACATAATCCACTGCACCTCGCCACTCAACCCGTGGCATTTCCGGCATAGCCCGCAGCGCAATAGTTCAGCATCACCTAACACTAAGACAACCAGTCTGAATTTCAACATCACATCCAAAATCTAACATACCGGCAAATAAAGATCCACTCGAGCCTCCAAATCCCGGTTGCCGCTAAATGGTGCCAAATACACACGATCCACAACCACGACATAGCCTGTACATGAGAACTCCCAGTCTCCAATTCCATATAGCACACGAATCATCATACATGATCCCAATTTTTGCCGTCCGAACGCATACCACACCTTAAATACCCCATCACTCCACGATAGATACTTTAAAATTTCTTATGCCACCAAGCAAACCCAAATACCACCAGTTGATCCAACAAGAAAATGCCGCAATACTACCGAAGTATCATCAGTTTAATCACATTACCCTTTTTATGAGACATATACTCTCGTCAAATCACTTCCAATTAGCAGTACCATTTCCTTGATTGCCTGAGGCTACCCGTTGCCTAGGATTTTTTTTTTGAACTTCTTTTCAGAACTGAACTGTAACTCATCTAGCCAAGAACTTCCACTAGTCTCATTTGGAAGAAAAACATTACACATCCCATGCTCTGCATGCCCCTAGAAAATGCACATCTCCAAACCACGGTAAAACCCAACAAGAACCCTCTCCCAATTCCATTTGCACAAGCTAAACTGCCAGGGTGAATCCTTCTATCCAATCCAAGCTAAGCAAGCTGTCAGAACTCAAGAGCTTTGCTGCAAAATACCTGTAAGGGCTCATTACCTCGAACACATACAAAGAAATTAATCATATCCTTACCATACCGATTTGTCTACTATCAAGCTATTCCATATATCTAATTTCCCTTCTGCTTCATCATCAACTTGATATTCCCTCTTGCTGTAGCACCACAATGCATCAACGCAGGCTTACCACACGAGACCCAAGCATAAGACCACATTGTCTAAGACCCATGAGCCACTGAATACCCTCTCAAATATTCCCAGATATACCACATTCCAGAATACTTTTTTCTGAAGAACTTCCTGCGAATTCTGAATCCGTTACCTTTAATTTCCAGACACTGGTACATAGGAGCCCATAAATAAATCATAAAAGATGCCACAAGTCTTGACCTCTTTCCAGTGAAAACACAGTCTCTAACCACATACCCAACCTTGAGATACCCGATTGTTACATGTAGAATCTTGAACACATTAAAACCATTCTCGAGAGTCATTTACTTCTTATTCGAACTGCAATTTACCTGATCAAACGAACTTACCCACCCGTGCCTCATTAGCACTCTGACACCGCAGGATATGACCTCATCCCAATACAAACAAACATCTTCCTGCTCCATGCACCGAGCATTCCTTACCAACAATAGCTTAAGACATCTTGTGATTCTCATACATCTACGAAGCACCATGTAACCTTTATCAAAATTTTCCTTCACTCGTGCCATTCTCGGTTCAATTTCCGCAACCCGAACTGATCCGCCAGCATGCCTCAAACCGGAACCCATAGCACATAGCCATACAATTAGCTAATCAATAGCGAACTCCCCAACTTGGCTCGAAGCCATGGATCAAAACACTCCCAACAACTCATAACGTATATTCTCTATTGCTGCCTTAATACCATAGTGAGATTAAACTCAATCATTCTTAGTGAGATTAACTCTTCTGCAAATCTCGCATTCAACCCCGTAATAGTGAAGCCCACTCTCTTAAGCAGTCCGAAATCTCAAATTTTAACACGTACCCTTCAATTACACATGAGACCTTCTAACATACACATAAGGATCATACCACTTAATAACACCCCGCAGGAGATAACCCACCTGCTTCGCCTCGATTTAACATTTCCGTATACCTTCCATCGTCATACACATTACAGAGCCACTTAGTGTTCTTGAGTCTAGACTCATAACGCCACATGAAATGCACTTCACTCCCCAACTAGGAGACACGAAACGATTCTTCACGCGCCCATAACTCGGGCTACACATCAAATCACAATAGGAATCGAACACTTAACAGTTCATCTATTATTCAGCAGACTTCTTCCTCACTACCAAGTCATATAGATACATCTCGCAGTACTAACGTACTCATCACCTGGATATCCAACCACCATTCCCGCTAATAGGGACTATATCGAGCACATAAGCTCAAAACACTTGCTCACACAATCAGCACCTCGGTGCTCAAGCCATAGGCAAAGATCCGGCCTCAAGTCCTCCAGACTGGCCCAACATCAAACTCACAAAGATCACATCTCACCCCTCGATCGGGGAATCACAAGCCATCAAGGCACCTCTGATACCGAGCGCTCATGCGCACATACAAACGGGTGGAAGGAATTTCAAGAGTTTCTTTTACAGCTGAATCAAGAACGCACGATAAGAATTAAAGAATGTGAAGTTTTCCTAAAGGTTCTGCAGCCTCTCGAGGATAAATACAGACGTCTCTGTACCGATCCGCAAGACTCTACTAAACCTGCTCATGACTCGTGAGACCTAGTAACCTAGGCTCTGATACCAACTTGTCACGACCCTAAACCCGGACTCGGTCGTGATGGCACCTCTCGTGAAGACGAGGCCAGCCAATTAATCCAACTTATCTTTTTAGAATAGTTAACATTAATGAGCAGCTTTAATATGATTAAGTAACCACAGTCTATTAAAAGATCTCTTTAATAAGTGCAGAATAAAAACCCAAACACAGCCCAAACCGGGGTGTCACAAGTCACGAGCATCTATCAGAGTATAAATACAACTACAAGACCTAAAATATACAAAGCCGGAATAATGAACCAACAGAGAGAAAAATGGTGCTGCGAACGCAGGCAGTCACCTCGCTACTCCTATAGCTCTGCTTCTGATCAGCCAAAACCCGCTACCGCGTAAACAAATACCTGCATCTGCATGCGAGGTGCAGGGAGTAAAGTGAGTACTCCAACTCAGTGAGTAATAAGGATAAATAACAACTGAGCAGTAAGAAATCACGTAAAGCAAACCATCATGCTATATAGGGACAGTGAGAAACCCTTTGAGAGAAAGTAGTGAAACTGTAAAAACTTTAGAAATATCTTAGCTCAGTTTAAAACCTCTTTTGAAAATGGCTTTTTCAACAATTATGCAATTGAATGCAAAACAAATAGTGCAGATAAGCACAAAAGTCCGCCTCTCGGGCACCACACTCGGTTATCAGATAATACCAGAGCAACACGTAAATATTGCAAGAAGTAGCACAAACAGCATATAATGGCAGACAGTGAAATAAGGTAAACACATCAAACAGTACCGGTACCGCTGCGGCGTGCAGCCCGCTCCACATATCGTTGCGGCGTGTAGCCCGCTTCGTTTATTGTCGACGACGCTCACTGGGGGTGTGCAGACTCCGGGAGGGGCCCCTTACCACCCAAGCGCAATATCAAGCCATCTCGTGGCATCAAACTGGCCCTCAGCCTCATATCAATAATAGTATAACATTGCTGCGGCGCACCAGCCCCGATCCATAAACTACTCCTACACA
>NC_031997.1:28743769-28783051 GCF_001879085.1 Nicotiana attenuata
GGGAATGCCGGCACGAGCCGGTCCAGCCAAGGCCCTCAGGCGCTAGTTCTCTTCCTCCAAAACAGCAACCCGATCGGACAAATCCTGGGCCTCCTGATCAATCTCGCCGATTCGCTCCTCAAGCCTCGCCTCCCTAAGGGCCGTAGCCTTACGCTCCGACTCTCGTTGAGACTCCTGGACGCGAACCGCTGCCTCAAAGGCCGCCGCCCTAGTTGACGCGTCCCTCTCCGCACGCTCCAGGTCGGCGACCTCTCCCCACTCGGCCTCAATTTCCACAATCCTGGCCCGGCTTTGCTCTATCTCCAGCTGTAGTTCCCGCACCTTGCCTTCCAGATACTCGCACTCGGCGGCGACACCCCTCCCCACTTCGAGCTCCTCGTCCTTGAGACGAATTCGCTCCTCGAGCTCACTCCTGCTGCGCAGCACTTGCAATAGCTCACGGTCCTTCCGCTCCAACTCCTCGCCCAACGCCTGGTTGCGAGGATCATTTCTCAACCGCTTATGCAGCTCACGGCACCTATCGCGGTAACGACGGTACTTCCCCAACATCTGTAAAAAGATCCTCGACCGAACGTTGGCCCTGCGGATATTCTCCACTTCTAGTATATACAAATGCAAAACATAAAGAGTAGTTAGAAAAACGTCCGCTCCACACTAAAGGGCCGACGGATTAAAAGTCTAGTATAAAATACCCGCAAGCCCATTACGGCCACCTCTTCTATCACGGCGACGTCCGGAACCTCCCTCAGGGACTCATTCTCAGCCTCGGAACACAGCAGGCTGAACTGCTCCACCAACTCACCCCTCTGGGCCAACAGGTTCATATCTGCGGGAATATCAACGAGGCGGGCCGGCCCCCCCGCATTGACCACCGAATGGCTGATGCCCTCTTCAAACATTCGAACGTCATCAGGGTCCAGGTCAGACTCAGACTCATACTCGTCTACCGTCGCGGCCTTCCCTTTCTCCGCCGCCGACGGTGTGGCACGACCTACCAAGGATGACGGCAGCTCGACCAAGGTCGCGGCAGTAGTCTCCAAGGACCGTCCGTTCGTCGTATCCGCAGCAGGAACTTCTGTTCGAGGTGCAGCAACAGCGGAGTCCTCTGGGATCTGACTCGCAGGAAAAGCACCAACCGTATGTTCCGTCTCTGCAGCGGATTCTGTGACAACGCCTCCCTCCTGGCCCGTCGGAGGAGAATCCAAGTTAATCACCGTTGGGGGAGCCATCTCGAAGCCAACTCTCCGCCTCTTTGGTGGGTCGTCCTCCTCCCCGGTCGACGACGACTCAGCTCGCGGACGAACAGTACCGGACGGGCCTTCATCCTGAGGCACGGCCCGGGCTGGGTTGGTGAGAGCCACCGACTCCACAGATGTCGCCCTCGACGAAGGACGAGCTACAGATGGAGCACTAAGCCGAGCGACCGCACCCGGGCGACGAAACGCCAACTGAGGGGCCCGGGTTCTGCGAACCCTCCCTAATCACAACGAACAAAGTTTAGGAAATGAGAAATGGACAGAAGAGGTCGGGAAGTAAGAAAGCAATCTCACCTGTGAGGGGCCTACGACCGAACTTCAGATGGAACGACGCCCAAGTGCAAATCCCCGTGTGTGGGGCAGGACGGCCTCTACCCATTCCCGGATTCCCTCCAAGGGCGGCGGCGGCACCTTCTCGGCTGCAGAACATCATAAATAAGTCTACAGGTAACACAAGACATAAGGGAAGATAGACCGAAACGAATTCTGGCGACCGAAAGCAGATACTTACGGGCGAAATTCCACACCGCCGGGAAGCCGGTCGGATCCGCCACGAGATGCTCGGTCCGCACGAAGAAGAAATTATAAGCAAAGCGGCGGTTGGTACGGTCGTCCATACCGACCACCAACCCTCTTGACCCACGAGGACGCGCGTGGATCATAGTGCCCCGAATCCTTTGGGGGGCGAACAGGCTAAGCACATGCCTCAGGGTGACTTCACGACTTGCCAGCTCCGCGTATTTAATGAACATGAGAAAGAGCTTATACAAGTACGGAGATATCTGGGCGGGGCACACCTCATAGTAGCGACAAAAGTCGACCACCAGCATCGGGAGCGGCAATGTATGCCCCACAATGAAAGGGTACGGGTAGAACGAGCAGTACCCAGGGCGGTCTATCTGCACCCTGTCATTTTTCTCGGCGGGTATTATCTCGACGTAGCTGGGAATGCCCCATCGCTCCCTCAGCTCCTTTATTCCAGACTCCCCCATAAGGGATTCAATGTCAGGGTACTCCCTGCCGCCCTCGGCACTGAAGTCTTCCACCACCTTCCCCGCACGGAACAAGATCTCATCCACTGAGGGAACATCTTCGTTCTCCGCCAGGCCTAAATCCCCCTCCGCCGGAGCGTGACCCTTAGTCGCTGGCGGGATGGCCGGAAGATTGTCGTGAGAAGAAGTTCCCGCCATCGTTAACTCAGAGAGGAAGAGGGAAGTTTTATCGGAAAAACAGGAAGATGAGAGGAAGATTGTGAGAGAAGAGGCAAAGAAAGAGCTCAGAATGCCCAAGGGATGAATATTCCGGAGACCCTCTCGAAAACAGGCAAAAAGAAAGTATGAATGACAAAGTGCAAGGTCTAGCCCATTTATAGGGCGCGAATTCCCCAAGCGCGGAGACCAACAGTCGTCATTAGAAGCTGGCCAGTCACGCAAACAATTTGGTCTCTCGGGAACATGCGCCATAATGACTGTCAAGCGCCATCACGACTGTTCGGACAAAGCAACGTTCCATCTATCAGCCGCCGTCTCACCTTCGAAACCGTCGCGACGGTGTGAAAAGTATCGACGAACACCCTCTATGTTGTTTCGAAACTCATGGCGTGACTGTACGAACCAGACTCCCAATACGATCACGTCGCTACATAGTCCATCCGTCGAGGCCGATAGGGTATAACCCCGACGAACGGAGGGACTAACTGTATCGGTCAGAAATCTGACTAATCGACCGTCGTGGTATCGACCCCGTCTCAAGTACGCTCCCCAAAGCAATGACCAGCGAACCTGACCTCGCCCAATCCGCATCAAATACGAAGCAAGCGTTGAGGTCGCCCCCTCTACCTGGTCGACCTCAAGAAGGCCCAATGGGCGTGAGGCCCCAACTATAAATAGGGAAGAAAAGAGTTATTTTAGGGAGGGGGCTCTCCAGATATTAAAAGGCATTCTCTCTCCCTCTCTCGCTCTCTCTCTCCCTCTCAAAAAATGAAAAGAATATCCCTTCTCAAAAGAAGAAGAAGCCCTGGAAGAGGAGAGGTAAAGGGATTCCCTGAACCTCTCCCAAAAAAAGGCAGGATCGATCTGGAGGATGGAAAATGGATTACTATTCCCTGAACCTCTCTAAGGAGAGGCAGGGCCAATTTTCATGATCAATAAAGTCTCTTGAATGCCATCTCTATTACGCCTGCTATCCTATTGCTTCAGTTCTTAATTCGGTATTAATTATGGTTGGCTATGATTTACCCCGTTTTATACATTTGATTGATTTGCTTAAATATTGTTCGGCGCAACATTTTAAGTCAAACAATTTGGCGCCGTTTGTGGGGATTTCCTAGCGAGACCTCTTAGTTCTTCCCAAATCAAAGGAAAAGCATCAAGAGGGTAGCTCGATTCAAACCAGAATCGACGGAAACGCGCCAAACAGAGAAGATGGAGAAACCGCCCCTTGCTGTAACTCCCACTCATCTTCCCCGCCGCGTCAGGCCGGAAATCGGCGCAAAAGCGCCGCAAACGAGAAATCAAAAATGAACCTGGAACAATCTGAATGTCATGATCAAGCAGGTGAGCGTAAAGCGAACACAACATGTGATGCAGGCAAGATGCCTTCGCCATCAACAGTACAGTTCGACCTCGCTCGAACTGGGACTCATGCTAGATGCCTTCGCCATCAACAGTACAGTTCGACCTCGCTCGAACTGGGACTCAGGCTAAACGCCTTCGCCATCGACAGTACAGTTCGACCTCGCTCGAACTGGGACTCAGGCTAAATGCCTTCGCCATCGACAGTACAGTTCGACCTCGCTCGAACTGGGACTCAGGCTAAACACCTTCACCATCAACAATGCAGTTCGACCTCGCACGAACTGGGACTCAGGCTAAACGCCTTAGCCATCAAAGCAGTACAGTTCGATCTCGCTCGAACTGGGACTCAGGCTAGATGCCTTCGCCATCAACAGTGCAGTTTGACCTCGCTCGAACTGGGACTCAGGCTAAACGCCTTCGCCATCGACAGTCCTCGCTCGAACTGGACTCAGGCTAAGTGCCTTCGCTATAAAAGTGCAGGTCGACCTCGCTGGAACTTGGACTCAGGCTAAACCTCTCAGGCTAAGATCGGCGAATCAGACAACCACTCGGCCTCAATTTCCACAATCCTGGCCCGGCTTTGCTCTATCTCCAGCTGTAGTTCCCGCACCTTGCCTTCCAGATACTCGCACTCGGCGGCGACACCCCTCCCCACTTCGAGCTCCTCGTCCTTGAGACGAATTCGCTCCTCGAGCTCACTCCTGCTGCGCAGCACTTGCAATAGCTCACGGTCCTTCCGCTCCAACTCCTCGCCCAACGCCTGGTTGCGAGGATCATTTCTCAACCGCTTATGCAGCTCACGGCACCTATCGCGGTAACGACGGTACTTCCCCAACATCTGTAAAAAGATCCTCGACCGAACGTTGGCCCTGCGGATATTCTCCACTTTGTAAAACGTCGCTCCAAAGGGAATAGTTCGACCTCGCTCGAACTGGGACTCAGGCTAAGTGCCTTCGCCATCAACAGTGCAGTTCGACCTCGCTCGAACTGGGACTCAGGCTAAACGCCTTCGCCATTAAAACAGTGCAGTTCGACCTCGCTCGAACTGGGACTCANCGCCTTCGCCATCAAAACAGTACAGTTCGACCTCGCTCGAACTTGGACTCAGGCTAAGTGCCTTCGCCATCAACAGTGCAGTTCGACCTCGCTCGAACTGGGACTCAGGCTAAACTCCTTCACCATCGACAGTACAGTTCGACCTCGCTCGAACAGTACAGTTCGACCTCGCTCAAANAAACGCCTTCGCCATCGACAATACAGTTCGACCTCGCTCGAATTGGGACTCAAGCTAAGTGCCTTCGCCATCAACAGTGCAGTTCGACCTCGCTCGAACTGGGACTCAGGCTAAACGCCTTCGCCATCGACAGTACAGTTCGACCTCGCTCGAACTGGGACTCAGGCTAAGTGCCTTCGCCATAACCAGTGCAGTTCGACCTCGCTGGAACTGGGACTCAGGCTAAACGCCTTCGCCATCAAAACAGTACAGTTCGACCTCGCTCGAACTGGGACTCAAGCTAAGTGCCTTCGCCATCAACAGTGCAGTTCAACCTCACTCGAACTGGGACTCAGGCTAAACGCCTTCGCCATTAAAACAGTGCAGTTCGACCTCGCTCGAACTGGGACTCAGGCTAAGTGCCTTCGCCATCAACAGTGCAGTTCGACCTCGCTCGAACTGGGACTCAGGCTAAACGCCTTCGCCATTAAAACAGTGCAGTTCGACCTCGCTCGAACTGGGACTCAGGCTAAACGCCTTCGCCATCGACAGTACAGTTCGACCTCGCTCGAATTGGGACTCAGGCTAAGTGCCTTCGCCATCAACGGTACAGTTCGACCTCGCTCGAACTGGGACTCAGGCTAAGTGCCTTCGCCATCAACAGTGCAGTTCGACCTCGCTCGAACTGGGACTCAGGCTAAACGCCTTCGCCATCGACAGTACAGTTCGACCTCGCTCGAACTGGGACTCAGGCTAAGTGCCTTCGCCATCAACGGTACAGTTCGATCTCGCTCAAACTGGGACTCAGGCTAAACGCCTTCGCCATTAAAACAGTGCAGTTCGACCTCACTCGAACTGGGACTCAAGCTAAACTCCATTACCATCGACAGTACAGTTCGACCTCGCTCGAACTGGGACTCAGGCTAAACGCCTTCGCCATCAAAACAGTACAGTTCGACCTCGCTCGAACTGGGACTCAGGCTAAGTGCCTTCGCCATCAACGGTACAGTTCGACCTCGCTCGAACTGGGACTCAAGCTAAGTGCCTTCGCCATCAACAGTGCAGTTCGACCTCGCTCGAACTGGTACTCAGGCTAAACGCCTTCGCCATCGACAGTACAGTTCGACCTCGCTCGAACTGGGACTCAGGCTAAGTGCCTTCGCCATCAACAGTGCAGTTCGACCTCGCTCGAACTGGGACTCAAGCTAAACTCCTTCACCATCGACAGTACAGTTCGACCTTGCTCGAACTGGGACTCAGGCTAAACGCCTTCGCAATCGACAATACAGTTCGACATCGCTCGAACTGGGACTCAGGCTAAGTGCCTTCACCATCAACGGTACAATTCGACCTCGCTCGAACTGGGACTCAACCTAAGTACCTTCGCCATAAACAGTGCAGTTCGACCTCGCTCGAACTAGGACTCAGGCTAAACGCCTTCGCCATCGACAGTACAGTTCGACCTCGCTCTAACTAGGACTCAGGCTAACTGCCTTCGCCATCAACAGTGCAGTTCGACCTCGCTCGAACTGGGACTCAGGCTAAACTCCTTCGCCATCGATAGTACAGTTGGACCTCGCTCGAACTGGGACTCAGGCTAAACGCCTTCGCCATCGACAATACAGTTCGACCTCGCTCAAACTGGGACAAAAGCTAAGTGCCTTCGCCATCAACAGTGCTGTTCGACCTCGCTCGAACTAGGACTCAGGCTAAACGCCTTCGCCATCAAAACTGTACAGTTCGACCTCGCTCGAACTGGGACTCAAGCTAAGTGCCTTCGCCATCAACAGTGCAGTTCGACCTCGCTCGAACTGGGACTCAGGCTAAACGCCTTCGCCATTAAAATAGTAAAGTTCGACCTCGCTCGAACTGGGACTCAGGCTAAACTCCTTCGCCATCAAAACAGTACAGTTCGACCTCGCTCGAACTGGGACTCACGCTAAACGCCATCGCCATCGACAGTACAGTTCGACCTCGCTCAAATTGGGACTCAGGCTAAACACCTTCGCCATCAACAGTACACTTCGACCTCGCTTNTCAGGCTAAGTACCTTCGCCATCAACAGTGCAGTTCGACCTCGCTCGAACTGGGACTCAGGCTAAACGCCTTCGCCATCGATAGTGCAGTTCGACCTAGCTCGAACTGGGACTCAGGCGAAACGCCTTCGCCATTGATAGTACAGTTCGACCTCGCTCGAGCTGGGACTTAGGCTAAACGTTTTCACCATCGAAAGTACAGTTCGACCTCGCTCGAACTGGGACTCAAGCTAAGTGCCTTCGCCATAACCAGTGCAGTTCGACCTCGCTCGAACTAGGACTCAGGCTAAACGCCTTCGCCATCAAAACAGTACAGTTCGACCTCGCTCGAACTTGGACTCAGGCTAAGTGGCTTCGCCATCAACAGTGCAGTTCGACCTCGCTCGAACTGGGACTCAGGCTAAACGCCTTCGCCATCGACAGTACAGTTCGACCTCGCTCGAACTGGGACTCAGGCTAAACGCCTTCGCCATCGATAGTACAGTTCGACCTCACTCGAACTGGGACTCAGGCTAAGTGCCTTCGCCATAACCTGTGCAGTTCGACCTCGCTCGACCTGGGACTGAGGCTAAATGCCTTCGCCACTAAAACAGTGCAGTTCGACCTCGCTCGAACTGGGACTCAAGCTAAACTCCTTCACCATCGACAGTACAGTTCGACCTCGCTCGAACTGGGACTCAGGCTAAACGCCTTCACCATCGACAGTACAGTTCGACCTCGCTCGAACTGGGACTCAGGCTAAGTGCCTTCGCCATCAACGGTACAGTTCGACCTCCCTCGAACTGGGACTCAAGCTAAGTGCCTTCGCCATCAACAGTGCAGTTCGACCTCGCTCGAACTGGGACTCAGGCTAAACGCCTTCGCCATCGACAGTACAGTTCGACCTCGCTCGAACTGGGACTCAGGCTAAGTGCCTTCGCCATCAACGGTACAGTTCGACCTCGCTCGAACTGGGACTCAGGCTAAGTGCCTTCGCCATCAACAGTGCAGTTCGACCTCGCTCGAACTGGGACTCAGGCTAAACGCCTTCGCCATCGATAGTACAGTTCGACCTCGCTCGAGCTGGGACTCAGGCTAAACGCCTTCGCCATCGACAGTACAGTTCGACCTCGCTCGAACTGGGACTCAGGCAAAACGCTTTCGTCATAAAAAACGTACAGTTCGACCTCGCTCGAACTAGGACTCAGTCTAAACGCCTTCGCTATTAAAATAGTGCAGTTTGACCTCGCTCGAACTGGGACTCAGGCTAAACGCCTTCGCCATTAAAATAGTGCAGTTCATCCTCGCTCGAACTGGGACTCAAGCTAAATGCCTTCGCCATCAAAACTGTACAGTTCGACCTCGCTCGAACTGGGACTCAAGCTAAGTGCCTTCGTCATCAACAGTGCAGTTCGACCTCGCTCGAACTGGGACTCAGGCTAAACGCCTTCGCCATTAAAACAGTGCAGTTCGACCTCGCTCGAACTGGGACTCAGGCTAAACGCCTTCGCCATCGACAGTACAGTTCGACCTCGCTCGAACTGGGACTCAAGCTAAATGCCTTCGCCATCGACAGTACAGTTCGACCTCGCTCGAACTCGGACTCAGGCTAAATGCCTTCACCATTAAATCAATGCAGTTCGACCTCGCTCGAACTGGGACTCAGGCTATACTCCTTCACCATCGACAGTATAGTTCGACCTCGCTCGAACTGGGACTCAGGCTAAATGCCTTCGCCATCGACAGTACAGTTCGTCCTCGCTCGAACTTGGACTCAGGCTAAGTGCCTTAGCCATCAACAGTGCAGTTCGACCTCGCTCGAACTGGCACTAAGGCTAAACGCCTTCGCCATCGACAGTACAGTTCGACCTCGCTCAAACTGGGACTCAGGCTAAGTACCTTCGCCATCAACAGTGCAGTTCGACCTCGCTCGAACTGGGACTCAGGCTAAACGCCTTCGCCATTAAAACAGTGCAGTTCGACCTCGCTCGAACTGGGACTCAAGCTAAACTCCTTCCCATCAAAACAGTACAGTTCGACCTCGCTCGAACTGGGACTCAGGCTAAACGCCTTCGCCATCGACAGTACAGTTCGACCTTGCTCGAACTGGAATCAAGCTAAGTGCCTTCGCCGTCGACAGTACATTTCGACCTCGCTCGAGGACTCAGGCTAAGTGCCTTCGCCATCGACAGTATAGTTCGACCTCGCTCGAACTGGGACTCAGGCTAAACGCCTTCGCCATTAAAACAGTGCAGTTCGACCTCGCTCGAACTAGGACTCAGGCTAAATGCCTTCGCCATAGACAGTACAGTTCGACCTCGCTCGAACTGGGACTCAGGCTAAGTGCCTTCGCCATCAACGGTACAGTTCGACCTCGCTCGAACTGGGACTCAAGCTAAGTGGCTTCGCATCAATAGTGCAGTTCGACCTCGCTCGAACTGGGACCCAGGCTAAACGCCTTCGCCATCGACAGTACAGTTCGACCTCGCTCGAGCTGGGACTCAGGCTAAATGCCTTCGCCATCGACAGTACAGTTCGACCTCGCTCGAACTGGGACTCAGGCTAAGTGCCTTCGCCATCGACAGTACAATTCGACCTCGCTCGAATTGGGACTCAGGCTAAACGCCTTCTCCATCGACAGTACAGTTCGACCTCACTCGAACTGGGACTCAGGCTAAGTGCCTTTGCCATCAACAGTGCAGTTCGACCTCGCTCGAACTGGGACTCAGGCTAAACGCCTTCGCCATCGACAGTACAGTTCGACCTCGCTCGAACTGGGACTCAAACTAAGTGCCTTCGCCATCAACAGTGCAGTTCGACCTCGCTCGAACTGGGACTCAGGCTAAACGCCTTCGCCATCGACAGTACAGTTCGACCTCGCTCGAACTGGGACTCAGGCTAAGTGCCTTCGCCATCAACAGTGCAGTTCGACCTCGCTCGAACTGGGACTCAAGCTAAGTGCCTTAGCCATCAACAGTGCAGTTCGACCTCGCTCGAACTGGGACTCAGGCTAAACGCCTTCGCCATCGACAGTACAGTTCGACCTCGCTCGAACTGGGACTCAAGCTAAGTGCCTTCGCCATCAACAGTGCAGTTCGACCTCGCTCGAACTGGGACTCAGGCTAAACGCCTTCGCCATCGACAGTACAGTTCGACCTCGCTCGAACTGGGACTCAGGCTAAACGCCTTCGCCATCGACAGTACAGTTCGACCTCGCTCGAACTGGGACTCAGGCTAAGTACCTTCGCCATCAACAGTGCAGTTCGACCTCGCTCGAACAGGGACTCAGGCTAAACGCCTTCGCCATCGATAGTGCAGTTCGACCTCGCTCGAACTGGGACTCGGGCTAAGTGCCTTCGCCATCAACAGTACAGTTCGACCTCGCTCGAACTGGGACTCAGGCTAAACGCCTTCGCCATCAACAGTGCAGTTCGACCTCGCTCGAACTGGGACTCAGGCTAAGTGCCTTCGCCATCAACAGTACAGTTCGACCTCGCTCGAACTGGGACTCAGGCTAAGTGCCTTCGCCATCAACAGTGCATTTCGACCTCGCTCGAACTGGGACTCAGGCTAAGTGCCTTCGCCATCAACAGTGCAATTCGACCTCGCTCGAACTGGGACTCAGGCCAAACGCCTTCGCCATCGACAGTACAGTTCGACCTCGCTCGAACTGGGACTCAGGCTAAACACCTTCGCCATCGACAGTACAGTTCGACCTCGCTCGAACTGGGACTCAGGCTAAGTGCCTTCGCCATCAACAGTACAGTTCGACCTCGCTCGAACTGGGACTCAAGCTAAGTGCCTTCGCCATCAACAGTGCAGTTCGACCTCGCTCGAACTGGGGCTCAGGCTAAACGCCTTCGCCATCAAAAACGTACAGTTCGACCTCGCTCGAACTGGGACTAAGGCTAAGTGCCTTCGCCATCAACAGTGCAGTTCGACCTCGCTCGAACTGGGACTCGGGCTAAACGCCTTCGCCATTAAAATAGTGCAGTTCGACCTCGCTCGAACTGGGACTCAGGCTAGACTCCTTCGCCATCGACAGTACAGTTCGACCTCGCTCGAACTGCGACACGGCTAAACGCCTTCGCCATAAAAAATGTACAGATCGACCTCGCTCGAACTGGGACTCAGGCTAAGTGCCTTCGCCATCAACAGTGCAGTTCGACCTCGCTCGAACTGGGACTCAGGCTAAACGCCTTCGCCATCGACAGTACAGTTCGACCTCGCTCAAACTTAGACTCATGCTAAACGCCTTCGCCATCGACAGTACAGTTCGACCTCGCTCGAACTGGGACTCAAGCTAAGTGCCTTCGCCATAACCAGTGCAGTTCGACCTCGCTCGAACTGGGACTCAGGCTAAATGCCTTCGCCATCAACAGTACAGTTCGACCTCGCTCGAACTGGGACTCAGGCTAAGTGCCTTCGCCATCAACAGTGCAGTTCGACCTCGCTCGAACTGGGACTTAGGCTAAACGCCTTCGCCATCGACAGTACAGTTCGACCTCGCTCGAACTGGGACTCAGGCTAAACGCCTTCGCCATCGACAGTACAGTTCGACCTCGCTCGAACTGGGACTCAGGCTAAGTGCCTTCGCCATCAACAGTGCAGTTCGACCTCGCTCGAACTGGGACTCAGGCTAAACGCCTTCGCCATTAAAACAGTGCAGTTCGACCTCGCTCGAACTGGGACTCAGGCTAAACGCCTTCGCCATCAAAACAGTACAGTTCGACCTCGCTCGAACTGGGACTCAGGCTAAGTGCCTTCGCCATCAACAGTGCAGTTCGACCTCGCTCGAACTGGGACTCAGGCTAAACGCCTTCGCCATTAAAACAGTGAAGTTCGACCTCGCTCGAACTGGGACTCAGGCTAAACTCCTTCGCCATCAAAACAGTACAGTTCGACCTCGCTCGAACTAGGACTCGGGCTAAATACCTTCGCCATCGATAGTACAGTTCGACCTTGCTATAACTGGAATCAGGCTAAGTGCCTTCGCCGTCGACAGTACAGTTCGACCTCGCTCGAGGACTTAGGCTAAGTGCCTTCGCCATCGACAGTACAGTTCGACCTCGCTCAAACTGGGACTCAGGCTAAGCGCCTTAGCCACCAAAATAGTACAGTTCGACCTCGCTCGAACTGGGACTTAGGCTAGGTGCCTTCGCCATCAGAGCATTATAACTCGATCTCACTCGGGCAAAAACAACCACCTACTGCCCACAACCGAATCGCAAATCGATAATGATAACGCCATCACAAAGCAAATAGCGAAGAAAGAATCCTTTATTAATGGAACCAGAAACGCAGGCCAACGCCACTTGCATCCGGTTCAAGCCGACCGAAGAGTCAAATAAAAAAAAGGAAAACAGCAATCAAACAAACGCCCATCGGCGTAATCAAAGGAAAGATCTACATAGGACAGAATTATTTTTTTTTACTCAGCGCCAGCACCGCCGTCGCCATCCTCACCTCCATCAAGGCCATCATCATCGCCACTACGGGCACCATCATCAGTCTCGGGCGTCCCCATGTCATATCCACAGCTGGCTCTTGCTTCGCGGGCTTTTTGGCGTGCCAACGCAACAGCCTCCTCAGACACAGCGCCCTCCTCCAACAGGTTCTTAAAAATGTCAAGCTGGGCTTCGGCATAGACCCAAAGATCATGAGTCTGGGGGCGAACGCCGGCACGAGCTGGTCCAGCCAAGGCCCTCAGGCGCTGGTTCTCTTCCTCCAAAATAGCAACCCGATCCGACAAATCCTGGGCCTCCTGATCAATCTCGCCAATTCGCTCCTCAAGCCTCGCCTCCCTAAGAGCCGCAGCCTCACCCTCCAACTCTCGTTGAGACTCCTGGACGCGAACCGCTGCCTCAAAGGCCGCCGCCCTAGTTGACGCGTCCCTCTCCGCACGCTCCAGGTCGATGACCTGACCCTCTAGGGCAGCCAGCTTCGCTCCCCACTCGGCCTCAATTTCCACAATCCTGGCCCGACTTGCTCTATCTCCAGCTGTAGTTCCCGCACCTTGCCTTCCAGATACTCGCACTTGGCGGCGACACCCCTCCCCACTTCGAGCTCCTCGTCCTTGAGACGAATTCGCTCCTCGAGCTCACTCCTGCTGAGCAGCACTTGCAATAGCTCACGGTCCTTCCGCTCCAACTCCTCGCCCAACGCCTGGTTACGAGGATCATTTATCAACCGCTCATGCAGCTCACGGCACCTATCGCGGTAACGACGGTACTACCCCAACATCTGTAAAAAGATCCTCGACCGAACGTTGGCCCTGCGGATATTCTCCACTTCTAGTATATACGACTGCAAAACATAAAGAGTAGTTAGAAAAATGTCCGCTCCACACTAAAGGGCTGACGGATTAAAATTCTAGTATAACATACCCGCAAGCCCATTACGGCCACCTCTTCCATCACGGCGACGTCCGGAACCTCCCTCAGGGACTCATTCGCAGCCTCGGAACACAGCAGGTTAAACTGCTCCACCAACTCACCCCTCTGGGCCAACAGGTTCATATCTACGGGAATATCAACGAGGCGGGCCCCCCCCCTCCCGCATTGACCACTGAATGTGTGATACCCTCTTCAAATATTCGAACGTCATCAGGGTCCAGGTCAGACTCAGACTCATACTCGTCCACCGTCGCGGCCTTCCCCTTCTCCGCCGCCGACAGTGTGGCACGACCAACCAAGGATGACGGCGGCTCGACCAAGGTCGCGGCAGTAGTCTCCAAGGACCGTCCATTCGTCGCATCCGCAGCAGGAACTTCTGTTCGAGGTGCAGCAACAGCGGAGTCCTCTGGGCTCTGACTCACAGAAAAAGCACCAACCGTATGTTCCGTCTCTGCAGCGGATTCTACGACAATGCCTCCCTCCTGGCCCGCCGGAGGAGAATCCAAGTTAATCACAGTGGGGGGAGCCATCTCGAAGCCCACTCTCCGCCTCTTTGGTGGGTCGTCCTCCTCCCCGGTCGACAACGAATCAGCTCGCGGACGAACAGTACTGGACGGGCCATCATCCTGAGGCACGGCCCGGGCTGGGTTGGTGAGAGCCACCGACTCCACAGATGTCGCCCTCGACGAAGGACGAGCTACAGATGGAGCACTAAGCCGAGCGACCGCATCCGGGCGATGAAACGCCAACTGAGGGGACCGGGTTCTTCGAACCCTCCCTAATCACAACGAACAAAGTTCAGGAAATGAGAAATGGACAGAAGAGGTCGGGAAGTAAGAAAGCAATCTCACTTGTGAGGGGCCTACGACCGAACTTCAGATGGAACGACGCCCAAGTGCGAATCCCCGCTGTGTGGGGCAGGACGGCCTCTACCCATTCCCGGATTCCCTCCAAGGGCGGCGGCGGCACCTTCTCGGCTGCAGAACATCAGAAATAAGTCTACAAGTAACACAAGACATAAGGAAAGATAGACCGAAACGAATTCTGGCGACTGAAAGCAGATACTTACGGGCGAAATTCCACACCGCCGGGAAGCCAGTCGGATCCGCCACGAGATGCTCGGTCCGCACGAAGAAGAAATTATCAGCAAAGCGGCGGTTGGTACGGTCGTCCATACCGACCACCAACCCTCTTGACCCACGAGGACGCGTGTGGATCATAGTGCCCTGAATCCTTTGGGGGGCGAACAGGCTAAGCACGTGCCTCAGGGTCACTTTACGACTTGCCAGCTTCGCGTATTTAATAAACATGAGAAAGAGCTTATACAAGTACGGAGATATCTGGGCGGGCCACACCTCATAGTAGCGACAAAAGTCGACCACCAGCATCGGGAGCGGCAATGTGTACCCCGCAATGAAAGGGTACACGTAGAACGAGCAGTACCCAGGGCGGTCTATCTGCACCCTATCATTTTTCTCGGCGGGTATTATCTCGACGTAGCTGGGGATGCCCCATCGCTCCCTCAGCTCCTTTATTCCAGACTCCCCCATAAGGGATCAATGTCGGGGTACTCCCTGCCGCCGTCGGCGCTGAAGTCTTCCACCACCTTCCCCGCACGGAACAAGATCTCATCCACTGAGGGAACATCTTCGTTCTCCGCTAGGCCTAAATCCCTCTCCGCCGGAGCGTGACCCTTAGTCGTCGGCGGGATGGCCGGAAGATTGTCGTGAGAAAAAGTTCCCGCCATTGTTAACTCAGAGATGAAGAGGGAAGTTTTATCGGAAAAACAGGAAGATGAGAGGAAGATTGTGAGAGAAGAGGCAAAGAAAGAGCTCAGAATGCCCAAGGGATGAATATTCCGAAGACCCTCTCGAAAACAGGCAAAAAGAAAGTATGAATGACAAAGGGCAAGGTCTAGCCCATTGATAGGGCACGAATTCCCCAAGCGCGGAGACCAACAGTCGTCATTAGAAGCTGGCCAGTCACGCAAACAATTTGGTTCCTCAGGAACATGCGCCATAATGACTGTCAAGCGCCATCACGACTGTTCGCACAAAGCAACGTTCCATCTATCAGCCGTCGTCTCACCTTCAAAACCGTCGCGACGGTGTGAAAAGTATCGACGAACACCCTCTATGTTGTTTCGAAACTCATGGCGTGACAGTGTACGAACCACTCACAATACGACCACGTCGCTACATAGTCCGTTCGTCGAGGCCGATAGGGTACAACCCCGACGAACGAAGGGACTAACTGTATCGGTCAGAAATCTGACCAATCGACCGTCGTGGTATCGACCCCGTCTCAAGTACGCTCCCCAAAGCAATGACCAGCGAACCTGACCTCGCCCAATCCGCATCAAATACGAAGCAAGCGTTGAGGTCGCCCCCTCTACCTGGTCGACCAAAAGAAGGCCCAATGGGCGTGAGGCCCCAACTATAAATAGGGAAGAAAAGAGTTATTTTAGGGAGGGGGCTCTCCAGATATTTAAAGGCATTCTCTCTCCCCCCCTCTCTCTCTCGCTGGCCCTCTCAAAAAAGAAAAAGAATATCCCTTCTCAAAAGAAGAAGAAGCCCCGGAAGAGGAGAGATAAACGGATTCCCTGAACCTCTCCCAAAAAAGGCAGGATCGATCTGGAGGATAGAAAATGGATTACCGTTCCCTGAACCTCTCTAAGGAGAGGCAGGACCAATTTTCATGATCAATAAAGCCTCTTGAATGCCATCTCTATTACGTCTGCTATTCTATTGCTTCAGTTCTTAATTCAGTATTAATTATGGTTGGCTATGATTTACCCCGTTTTATACATTTGATTGATTTGCTTAAATATTGTTCGGAGCAACATTTTAAGTCAAACAAATTTGGCATCCATTTATCAAAATACACGTATTAGAACTAGAATTGCTAGTAATCATTTAGATAGTAGGCCACATTAAAAATTAGCTTTAACTTATACTAACATGTACTATAATTATAGCATTATTTTTTTTATATAATTAAAGTATTTTAATATGTTGAATCAAATAGTAATTTTTTATATTTAAATTATTAATATCACTTTTTATATACAAGTAATTATAATCAATTGAGTTTATATTATGTATACTGTCATCACAAAAAAAATACTACTATAAAATCATATTTTCTTGATGTATCAGGTAGCGCTTTATCTTATTTTTTAGATCATAAATTTCACTTTTATGAAGATCTTTTGGGTGATATTAGTGTAATTCTTTTTTTAATATTGACCATGTAATATCTTAAACTCTACAATAATTATAGAGGCCTATATTCACCGGCCAAGTGTCAATGCAGGAGAGAACCTTTGCGTCTGAATAGAGGGCCTGCTTTCACGTGGCCCCACTTAAAACCCTAGTCCATGACTTCCTCTCTGTTTCCATCTTCTCCTCCATCTCTATATATACCTCCTCCTCTCCCAATTACTCCTCTCATATATGGTGTAACCCTAGAATAACCAGAGAGTCGAAGCTAGAGAAATTTCAGGTCGCCGCTGCGGAAGATCCACAACCATTTGCTTCCGCTGCTGCGTTCTGCTTTTGAAATTCTTTCGCTCCGACTCTAACCATTAAAACAAATGGCTCGCTCTTTCTCTAACACCAAGGTCCTCTTTGCTTTCGTCTCCGATTCTGTTTCTGCTTTTCTTAGCAGGTAATGACCGTAACATCCTTTTATCCCATGGATAAGAACTAAGTATATGAATGTTCCGATCCCTTTTTCCCTGTATATATATAGCGTTTTTCGATATAAATCTATATACTAAATTTTATCTCAACTACATAAACTTATATAGTATCCCAGTGAATACTTTGTTGCATTCACAGCATAATTGTAAAATTAGGCCGAACGAAAACAGGGGATAGGAGGAGTCGAGTTTTTGCTAATTTCGTTGATTTGCCGTGATGCTGTTTTTCGGTCGATGTGATTTAGATGTTTTTGTTTTTTTGACATGTGTATGTGAATGTTGTATGTGTAGGCGCGGATACGCAGCGGGATCGCAAGGGGCGGCGGTTTCAGGTGGTGCGAAAGGAGGGGTGCCAAGGAGCAACATGATGATGAACAAAAGTGGAGAGGAATCAGTGAAGACATCATGGGTGCCAGATCCAGTGACCGGTTACTACAGGCCAGAGGGAGTTGCTAATGAAATTGATGCTGCTGAGCTTCGGAAGATGCTGTTGAAGCACAAACCTAGAAACAACTGAAAAGCCATTTGATTAAAAGCAAAGCTGTGCCTTATCAGATTTTTTTTTTGTGAATTCTACTCCTCGATGCTTACTGCTTTTTAAAATTGTAAGCTTAATAGTGTTATCCTATCTCTATGTTTTATTTATGCAAAATGAACACTTATGAAAAGGAAAGGTTGTAGTAGTATTAAATTCCGGTTCTTAGCTATTTAGTTTTTGAATTAATCTTGAATAAACAATCTTTATGCCCCGTTTGGCCATGAGTTTTCCCAAAATAAATTTGGGATTTATTTTCAAAACTCATGTTTGGCCATAAATTTTGCTCATATTTTGGCCAAATCCCAACTCCCAAATTTCAAATCCCAAAATCAGCCGATTTTGGGCCAAAATCCCAAAACTTGAAAATTATATACATGTTTTTCCAAAATAAAGTTGGAAAATATGTTTTGAAAACGTATGTCCAAACACATTTTCATCTTCAAATAAAACTTCACCCAAATCAAATTTTTCAAAATAAATTTGGAATCTATGGCCAAACGCTAGCTTTACGATTTGACTGAAAAATTGGGAGTACTCTCTCAATTTCAATTTAAATGAGCAGTTTGACTCGATACTGGCATGGTGTTTAAGGAAAAAAAAGCTTTATAAATCAAGTTTTTTTCCCTTTATTTTGTCTTCTGCATTTACTAACCTAACATTAATAGGAAGAGCCAAAGACTATTTTAACGGATATAAATGTGAGCGGCTTAGCGTACAACTAGACGACTAGTGCTTTCGGCTTTGATTCTAACATTCATTTGTGTGATGTCTAATGATAATTGATAACAGAAAAAACAATCATCTGTTGCAACTTTTTTAATCATATCTTAGTACTTCATATTTTTGTTATCACTAATATAATGTAATAAGTCGAACGACATTTTAAACTTAATTAAGAGCAATATAAAATGTCACAGGATTTTTGACCCCAGTAGAATAATCCTTCTTCATATTTGAATCTTGGAAACAAGTCAATGGGATATGGAAAATAGACAACGCGTCATCCGCACCCTTCATTCTTCCGTATCATCTGAATCCCCAAGCTAATCATTCACTTATTTCACTGATTGGTCTATATATACAACAACAACAAACCATATACGACCATTAATGCAGTCAAACAAAAATAAATGGAGATTATTTATAAGCACCCAATATTTACTCCAAATTGTTGAGTGTAACACATGTTTTTTCATAGACACTTGTCACTTATTCACGTTTCAGTTACATATGCTTTTGCTTTGATTTGTGATTATTAGATTTTTTTATTTGGTGTGAATACATGTTCGTAAGGCCCTTTTTTTATTATATGCCCCTTCACTTTGTCGGTTCTCCCTCATGTGATGGCAATATGTAACAAACCACATATTACACCCAAATCAACACATGGTATTAACTCACCAAACGAAATTACAATAACCAAGTGTTCATAGAACAATAGAATATAACACTTAAGGAAATAGAGACGAGATGAGAAAAGAAACTGCAACAGGAAGCTAAGAAGAAAGGGGATAGGATACAGAGTCAGAATAGGAGATGAGAAGCACAGACTTGAGCCGAAACTTCAACATAATTCGCATATTCTTTCTTTCTAACCTCGTAGTTCTTTTTATCCACTTTCTAACTGGGCCTGGATCCCATATATAATTGGAATATTTACATTCATATGCCATATAGGAAACTATATTACCCTCAATGTTTAAGGTTTGATATAATAATATTTAGTATACCTAATTACCAATTATATACCATTAGTGGTTTCTAAGGGTATTAATTACACTCCTAATTTAATGGTACCATATATTCCTTCTAATACCACTCCCTCTACGTTTCTCTCTCCAATTCCCACACCTTCACCCACGTTTCCCTCCCACACCCATGATTTATGTATCAAAATCCCATTATTTCTTCCATAGCCAAGGCACTGTCGGCACCTCTGCAATCTTGTCCCAATGTTTTTGTGCCCAGGGAAGATGAGCACAAGCCTGATCGATTTGATGGTTATGATTTCGGGTTCCTTCAGTAATATAAGAGGAAAGGAAAAGAGAGCAGCAATTCCACCACTAATAGCCATTAAAAAACTTTGAATCTTTGAATTCAAATTTGGGTTTTCAAAAATCATTATTTGTTTGGATTGGGTATTGTTGTAAATAATTGGGAATATGGTTTGGAGTTTATATCTCAATTTTGAGGGGTTTTGGTGAAGATTAGACTTGGTTTTGGCTGAATTTCAGATTGAATCTCGAAGAAAAAGAAGAAGCAGACATGACATACATTATATTGCAGCAATTATAGAAAAATTGTAGAAAAATTATAGAATGTTGTTTATTTTATTTTTTTTGAGCTTTTGTGTTTTTGTGTTAAAAGTTCTGAAGGGAGCTTGTTATTCCACTTCGTCTGTTTTGGAGCTAACTTGTGCAGAGGAGAAGATATTTTTTAAGTTGTATATATTGCTATACCTTTCAATTCAAGAAAGTATGGTTGTATTGTATTTAAAGATGCGTGAATTTGTAGAATAGGTTGAATGTGAGGAATGAGTCAAATAAGACTCACAATGGCTTATTTTCTACATTTAATCTACAACAAAACTACATATCATTTGAAAAATTAATATGAAAATACAGAATTTCAATGTTTCTACAAATTATCTACAAAATTTCTACAAACTGCTCATAACAGAATTTATCGTTATTTTCATGCATGTTCGTCAAAGTTACTTGGTATGCCAACATCTCCCGTTATAGAGGAATACAACTTATCTACAATTTTCTACAACTTTCACACATTATTTCCACCAGTTAAATATAACTACAATAACATAAAATTTGAGCTTTGCATTTTTGTGTTAAAAGTTTTTATGGGAGCTTGTTATTCCACTTCGTCTGTTTTGGAGCTAACTTGTGCAGAGGAGAAGATGTTTTTTAAGTTATATATATTGCTATACCTTTAAATTCAACAAAGTACGGTTGAATTGCATTTAAAGAGGCGTGAATTTGTAGAATAGGTTGAATGTGAGGAATGAGTCAAATAAGACTCACAATGGCTTGTTTTCTACATTTATTCTACAATAAAACTGCATATCATTTGAAAAAGTAATTTGAAAATACAGAATTTCAATGTTTCTACAAATTATCTATAAATTTTCTACAAACAGTTCAAAACAGAATTTATCTTTATTTTCATGCATGTTCGTCTGGACCACTAAAGTTACTTGATATGCCAACATCTCCCGTTATAGAGGAATACAACTTATCTATAATTTTTTACAACTTTCACACATTATTCCACCCAGTGAAATACAACTACAATAACATAAAACTTACATACAAAATTTATACAATATATCTTTTGTATATTTTGTATCTGATTTATACATAGTAAAAACAATTTTCATACAACTAATTATATATTATACAACTTATCTACAAATTATCTACAATTTTCGTACATTATTTCTACTAAGTTATATACAACTACAATATAATACCACTTAAATATAATTTTTATACAATGTTGTTCTACTTTCATACAATAGTTAAATGAATAAAAAATAAATAAACAAACGAATACAATTTTTCTACAATTTTTCTACAATTACTGCAATATAATGTATGTCATGTCTTCTTCTTCTTTTTCGAGTTTCAATCCGAAATTCAGCCAAAACCAAGTCTAATCTTCACCAAAACCCCTCAAAATTAAGATATAAACTCCAAACTATATTCCCAATTATTTGCAACAACACCCAATCCAAACATATAATGATTTTTGAAAACCCAAATTTGAATTCAAAGCTTTTGAAACGACGAGGGGGCGGCCACGTTTTAGGTATATATTAATCAAAGGCTGTAATAAGCCTATTGACTTAGACTTAATCATCGAAAGCACTAATAACGTCTGAAATGCTGCGGTTGCTTACGCAAAGGTTAAAGCCTATGATTAGCCATAGAACAAGCAAGTAACGTACTTAGCTCTTTTATGTTCTTTGTGGACTTCGCTCTTCTTGACCCCATCAGCCAAGAGGCCGGCCCACACCTTTGTTGGAATGGAATTGGTATTTCTTTTGAGCGTAGAATCGGGAGCAGATTATCTTTCAAAGCAGTATTTGTGTTCAGGTCCCTTTTTGGGAAAAAGCTTACTCATGCTGTCTAATCATACCAAAGTTAATCATAGCATATATCGTAAATCGTAAGAAAGGTTAGCACTACGAAGCTAACCCTAAGAGGAATCAAGAATAGATTTCGTCGCCCAAACGTAAGGATTGCTAAGATTACTTGAAACATAAACTCGCATTAACTGTTTCTAACGAAATTCACAGTAGTATCCCTAAGAAAACCCTCCATTGTCCTCTAGCGAATTGATAAAATATTTGATGGCCTCCATTTACTAATGGAATAGAACTGAAAAGAGGAAGGAAAAGAAAACAAGGTCCTCTAATCAACAAGATAAATGTTGTCATTTTCATCGTGCTTAATTGTGCTTATCTCGTGTGTCAAGAGTGACAATAGAAGCATGCCAGAAAAGGAAAATACAACGAATATAGAATGGGACATAGCGAAGCATGAGACGCCCAACTTCTTTTTGGCCAAGCGTTTGAAATCAGTATATTTTGAAAAGTGTTTTTTCTCAAAAGTAAAAATACTTTTAATAAAAAATAATTTATGTTTGATTAATTAATGTAAAAAGTACTTTTAAACAGCAACTAATGTTTGACCAAACTTTTAAAAAGTACTTATAAAATGCTACTTTTGCAGCTTCTCAAAACCAGTTTCTTCTTCTACTCAAATACTTTGTCCTTCAAGCTGACCAAACATCTTAACTTTGAGAAAAAGTACTTTTAGCCCAAAAAAGAACTTAACCAAACATGCTATAAGTTGAGTCAAGATGCATTGTATTTTTTTATGATAATGATGAAGAATTCTAGTGCACGTCACCTTCATTTTCCAAGTTAGCTTCCCCCTTTTTGACCTTTTGTCCTCTGATTTAACAGAGTACGAGGTACATAGAGCTTTTGATAAAGCAACGAGACAAACATTGATAGCATTCATGGTAGCTCAACATTATTAAAGGAGAAGTATGAAACTTTGAAAGCTCCAAGAAGGCCCATGACAAGGTCTCAAACAAAGAAATTTCAAGATAAGTTTAATGGGCTTCAATTGGCAATCAAAAAGTGTCTTATAATAGAATAAGAGCTCCAGCACAAGGAGGATCTTTGGGCCAAGTCTTAGAACTATTTGGAGGCCCAAATTAAAGTCCAAGAGGAGATGGAATGAGGCCCAAATATGCCCCAAAAGAGAGGAATTTTAAGCAGTGCAAATAAGCCCAAAAAATAATTTCTAGAATATATATTTAATAGTTGTTTTAATCTATATTGACTTGCATTGGTCTATGTGTATGTTGACTACATTGGTCTTAGTGTGGGTAGTCTTCTATGCTTCTAGGGAATATAATGCTCATTTATTGAAGTATTGACTAGCTCCTTCTTTACTACTATATAAAGGGGTGCTTTCTTCCATTGTGGAGGGAAATTGAAGATTAATATTATTATTGTGAGTTCTTTTGAACCTTTGTGAACTTTACTTTGAGATTTATCTTGCAACCCTAACTAGTTCATAGCTTAAGGTAGTAAGATAATTTTCTTTCTTGTGATATCTTTGGTTTCTTTTGATATTCTTCGAGGACGACTAGTTTCTTTTACTAGTTGTTGTCATAAGTTATTCAAACTAGAAGTCAAGATCCGAATCTAGTTCTTGATTAGCTTATCTCTAGTGAAGGCAATTGGTTTCATAACCAACTTGTTGTCATTAGGATCTTGTCAAAATTTAGATTAACATAATCTCGGGGTTCTTGGACCTGTCCTTGAATTTCGACATATCTAGTTTATTTTTCTTGCTTCTCTTAATCCGCTTGCATTTCTTTACTGCTTCCGCATTTTATCAACTTATTTTCTTTAAGTTCTTGGGTCTCCCAACCTTTGTGTTATCAAGTGGTATTAGAGCAGTTGTATCAAGATTACGTTCTTGATAAATCTTGGGGATTTCTTGAACAGAGGAGCAAAAAAAAAAAAGAAAAAGAAAAAGTTACTGTAGCAGTGAATAGTACACTATAAAAAACGAAAAAAAATACCTTTCAAAACAAAAAAGGGAGAAACATATTTGCTCTTCAAGAAATCAGATTTTATTTGTGTTTGTTTCCAAAGTCAAGAAAGGAAACAAGAAGAGGGGATCCTAGATCTTTAAGAATAAGAAAAAAATCAATAGTTCTAATTCTTTGATCTTGTTCTAAAAAAAATCCTTTTCTTTCTTCGAAGTTTGTTTCAACTAAATTCTACTCTTTCTTGGATTGGTTCTTCACTTTCTTTAGTGCCCCAAAATTCCTTGTTTTACTACTAAGGGCTTTGATACGAGTTGGGTTTAATTATAAATCTATAAGGTATTTTTCAAAGTTTAATTGAGGGGGAAAAGGCAAGAGAGGGTGAGAACAATTGAGGGAAAGAGCCAAAATTTGAGTGATAACTATTATTATTTTATTTTTATTTTTTTTAAAAAGATGTCTCATACAGGTGCTAGTGATGATGAACTGAGGGCTCTTTAGGAAGCCGAAATCCGAGCAAGAAACGATTTACTCTACAAGCTATGCATCAACAATTTGAGAGGTGGAACTTACAATTCCAAGAGATAAGGAATACTATTGCTGAACAAAATGAGACAATAGCTGCACTTAGGAGGGGAAATCAACCTTTTTTACAACCTCGAAAAAATCCTAGGCCTTATAATAGAAGAAATGTACCCATGCCCCCATTGTAAATCAAGAAAACCCTATAGATGATTTTGTTGATGATCTTGATGTAAATCTAGATAGAGTGGGAAGAGATAGGAGGGGGCAACGAGGTAGAGTAGAACATGATAATATTAGCAGCATAAAAATGAAGATGCCATCTTTTAAGGGCACAAGAGACCCAGACTTGTACCTTGACTGGGAGCGAAAAGTTGAGGCCATCTTTGACTGTCACCACTACTCTGAAAGTAAGAAGGTTAAACTTGTTGTTGTTGAATTTTCTGATTATGCTTCTATTTGGTGGAAAAAACTTATAAGGGACAGACAACAAGATGGAGAACCACCCATTGCTACTTGGACCGAGATGAAGAGAGTCATGAGGAAGAGGTTTGTGCCTTCCCACTTTCAAAGAGACCTGCAACTGCGTCTTCAAACCTTGAAGCAAGGAACCATGACTGTTGATGAATACTTTAAATCTATGGATATGGCTATGATCCAAGCTAATTGTCTGGAAGAAGAAGAGGCCACTATGGCTAGATTTCTTAATGGTTTAAATAGAGAATAACTTATGTAGTAGAGATACAACAATATGTAACTATAGATGAATTAGTAGATTTGGCTGTAAAAATAGAAAAGTAAAATAAAAGAAGGCAACAAGCTAGCTCATGGAGAAGTCGGCCAAACACCAATTCCAAGAAGCCATGGCCAAAACAAGAAGTGATTTCTAGACCTCAAGAAGACAAGGAAAAAGGTAAAATTGATGAGAAAGAGGGAGGTAAAGCTTTCAATTCTAGATCCTTAAACCATTTAGTTCCATTCAATGTCACAAATGTCATGGAAGAGGCCATATGATGCATGAATGTCCAAATAGAAGAAATATTCTTTTGAGAGAAGATGGAAGATATGAGAGTGAAAAAAGTGAGGAAGAAGAGGGAGTAGTAAGTGAAGATGATGTAGAACTTCCTAATGACGGTTTGGTCGGGGTAATTATGAGGACTATAGATGGAGAATATGAGGGAGAAAAAAGTGAGGAAGAGGAAGAAGAGGAAGGTGTAAGTGAAGATAATGTAGAGTTACCTTTCAATGATGGTTTGGTTGGGGTAGTTAGGAGGATTATGACTATTAATTTAGGAATCAATAGTGAAGAACAAAGAGAAAATATATTTCATACTAGGCGTGGAATAAAGGGGAAAACTTGTTTTATGATTATTGATAGTGGTAGTTGTGCTGATGTGGTGAGTTCACACTTGGTGAACATGTTAGAGCTTGCATGCATGAAACACCCTAAGCCCTATAGACTCCAATAGTTGAATGATAGTGGTGAACTGAAAGTCAACAAACAATGCATGATTTCCTTCAATGTTGGTAGGTATGTGGATGATGTTCTTTGTGATGTGGTTCCTATGCAAGCTTGTCACATCTTGTTAGGTCGCCCATGGCAATATGATAGGAATGTTTTTCATGATGGAAGAAAGAATAGATATTCTCTTGAGCTTAATGGCAAGAAGTATACTCTTGCTCCTTTAAGTCCTTCTCAAGTGTTTGAGGATCAAAAGATATTGAGAGAAATAATGGGGAAAAAAAGGGGAGGAAAAAAAAGTGAGCTTGAGGGAAAAGAAAAGAAAGAAGGCCAAGAGGTAGAAAAAAAAAAGAGATGGCCAAGAGAGAGAGAGAGAGAGAAGGCAGCAACTTGAGCAAAGTGGTAAAAGAGGGTTTGAGTTATAAAAAGGAAAGTTTTGGTAAGCAGAAAGAGGCAAATGTCACGACCCAAAATCCATTAAGGGTCGTGATGGCGCCGGATACCATTGTCAGCAAGCCAACATCAATTTACTAGTAATTTCTTATTTTAATATTTTCGAAATCGTTTCCTTTATACATTAAACAATAAGTAATGAATTTCACTGAATAGATATTGATGTCTTTAAACAACTTAATATTAAATAATCCCATAATCATCCCAGAACCCGGTGTCACAAGTGCATGAGCAATTACTAAGAACTCAAATAAAGTACAATAACGGTCCGGAATACAAATTGGACAGAATATAAATATAATACGCTGAAAGAGACTATACTGGTTGCGGGTCGCCTCGAGGAATGCAGCTCACCTAGTCTCCGTATCATCCATGCTGCTACGCCCAGTAGGCCACTAGAAATACATGCGCCTGTGCAACAATAATGCACAGCAAGTGTAGCATGAGTACGAAAATAACGTGTACTCGGTAGTATCCCGTCTAATCTCGAAGAAGTAGAGACGAGAGCCCAATTCCAACATCCGAAATTCTCTGCCAGGACTGTTTCCAATATATGAACACCGTATCAATCACTACACGAGGTACCACAACATGACTGCATGCCTTTGCCGAATTCTCACCATGCACCACATCATTCACAGGACCATAATAACATTCTCTTATCATATTAACCGACATTCCCCGAATCTAATGCTCACAATGCACCTCATAACCTGTATAAGTCTTGTTCAAACTCTTACAATACCGCCATGACGAAAGAGACGTGTAAAAATTCATAACCAACTCCTGAGTCAACAAATCATTGAGTCTATACTTCAGACAAGAACATTACCTCGTTCTGAACCAAATAATGATCTTTGCTCTTTAATATACTTCATACGATCCGATTGCACTGATGCTAGATCCAATAACCTTGTCTCACCCAGTACGAACTGCTCAGGTAACAAGCCACCCCAAACATGACCAAGAGTCTCATATGATGCCACAATGTGTCAATAGGCTACCAACTCGAACGTGATACATAAGAAAACGAACTCTGGAAGGGACTACTCAACTCACGCAGCTAATATGAACTTTCCTCAGAAAATGGAAAACAAAACACACAGAATAGAATATAAGGGACTGTAATCATCATCACACTGTTGCGGCGCGCAACCCGATCCAAACTACACCCGTGGCGGCGTGCTACTCGATCCACACATAGAACTCACACAAGGAGATACACACATAGCTAAATTGCTCATTATTACTAAATACCGAATATCGGTTGTAAGCACACTAAGGGCATAATATCATCCCTGGAAAGACAGATAGCGCAATACGCTACAAAACTCAAGCACAACTGAGGTGCGATATATAATCTAAATCACAAGAGCCATCCTGTTCACATAACACCGACGCTACGCAGAACCTTAACACATAAGAAATTTATCATGCCGTTTCACAACTCCCACAGCGAAATATAGCATTACATGAAATAGCTGATGATGAAACAACATCCCACCTTCGAATATTTCTCCATGAGGAGCGCTAGGCTGAAATGAACATATTTGGCCTGACATAGAGCCCATATTCATATTCAAATCCATCCACATACCTCAAGCCGATTTTGATCGCACCGTACTAGGCAAATAACCTTTCAAGGGTCCATAAATGCCCATTTTTCCTATAACTCACAAGAACAACCATCATAACAGGAGTAAACCTCCACCGTCCACAACCCAATAAACCGAGTGCCCTTCCAACATGAATCCTCACATTAGCGATATCACCACAATCTTCATACTAGGTTTAAACTTCCAATCGATCAAGTGACTACATGTCACACTCATACAATCTTCCCGTGAGACACGCTCCCACGACCTTTCGCACCAGATAACAAGTATGCACATCCATACCACCGGCCGTACTAATGCTGTAAGGCATAACAATAATCCATAACCAGGTTGCAAAGCCTCTTTCACAAAACAACAATCTCAGATGACGCTGAAGACAATATCGGCTTACTCTAAACATTCAAATCCCTTTCCTTCTCCTCCGAGCTTGTGACATCCTTGCCAACACTGAACCGCAACGTCGGTTCCTCACTTTCAATTTTCATGCCGCTCACTGCACCTAACATGCCAGTATGTGACAGTAATAGAATTTCATCCTAACTCCTTAACCATTAATAGGGTGTACACTTCACCATACAGAAACTCTTTACTTAACGCATTCCAAGAGAACCGTAGCAACACGCGAGTGAATTCCCATAACCATAGAACATTCAAATTCTCAGGTAGTGGTCTAAACCATCATAACCCTTCCGGGATCCGCCTACACATAACATGCCATAATACTTGAATACTTCCAATAATATCAATTACGGCGGCCGTCGAGCCTTGTACGTACCTCCATCACTATGCCATTTCAATCATGGCTAACCAATCTATCTTCTTCTAATTCATCCTTAACTTGCCTTAGAGAAAACAATAGCTCCATTCCTTACATCACCAACCTGAATCCGCACTCACCTTGAGTGACCCCATTCCACGAGACCACCCTATCTCCAAACCTATAGATCGTTTCATACACTCCTTGCACACATATTCGCATCTTCAACTGATACACCCATTCTGATATTTCTTTTACAAATCCAAAGCCCTTTTCTTTCCTCCCAATGCTACACTGCAAGTCAAAAACATCATAGAACATTCTGAGCCTCTTATCATAAGCTGCTACAAAAGCTCGATTCTTAACCATACTACAGGCTTGAATCCTTAGGCACCGCATTTTTAACCTTAGAATTCACTAGGACCGTTGTTGAGAGTCACCCACTCTAGCTTGCTCCCGAATATAATCAACTTCGAGGCTCCGCTGGCACATGAACACCCATCTCGATGAAGCACCCGACTGAATCACTTCCTTGTAAATCACCCATGTACGAAACACAAATCTTGAGTCTTCCCAAAGTCTAAACATAAGCCAATCAAGCCAACTATAGCACACCTTTACCAATTCCTTTGCTCAAATTACCACTTATGTTCCTTTCCCTTAGCCGAAATAACTTACCAATACGCCGGTAATCCGATAACCATACAACCCAATCGTAGGCGGTGGGATTCTCCCACTTAGCTTGAAGCTACTATTACACAACTCTGGAACCCACCAAGATTCCTTCTTCATTGTTGACATGATCTTACACAACCAACCCACCAAATTTCTCAAAATCCTTCTGTTAGCATTTCATGAACACTCTGAATCTCTAGCAATATTTACATATCCAACTTCTTACTGGATAGACAGTAAAATCCTTCGCAGAAGCTTTGCCAACCACGCGACCGCTGACCTTCTCACAGGAGATAACCCATCATGAGCCCGTGCTCATTCACCAACTGTACTAGTCTGTTCACTTCTTATGGACATCCACTAAGTACAAGGCAATATCTTCCAATTCAAAGTCATGTTGTATCCTCCTTCATATCAAGCAACTCCTTTTTGTTGTATCAAATCTCCCGCCGTATAATAGCTAATATTTCAAATTAAGCCCGTGGACCTAATCACCGTCAACTAAAATTCCCAAATCACTCTGAACTTTTGCTCGAGGTGTGTAGTTATCCTGCCACTGATCCCATATGCTACCCTGCCACTCTCCCACTTTGGCCAAATCCTTCTTCTTTAACAACTACTCGACTTCCACTTCTTATACCTGGCCTTCTAGAAATTTAACCACCGCGTGACACTTCCCACATGTCCTTCATCGTCCTTTGCTGCTCAGCTGATGCCTTAGATAAAAAATCTGGCTCAGTATCTCTTGAACCAATAGACCGCTACTAACTTTAAACCTTTCCGAAGATAATCTCTTCTCGAGCCATCGACATTAGAAACATCGACTCAATCCTGAACCACTGCACCCCGCGATCTCTGACAGCCGCTTCCCCATTGCTATCTCACAATATCATGCCCCGAAGGCGAATTGTAGAAGGTCATAACACCGGCAAACTTAGTACATTCAACAAGGACACAGCACCTCATCACATATGAAAATTCCACCACGCTCGCAAATACCAAGTCTCGTTACTCCATCAACCCGAATCTGAACCTTTCCTCCACCGGGAATAAAATACCAATCTCTAAATCATGCACTGAGTAAACCCCCCTTCAAGTCATTCACTGCCCCGACACGTAGGCAAGCATCCTACCACACATCAATACTGCGCGACAACCATTCATAAGCATCATGGCAACTTGTGCCTAGCCTCAGAGCTCTCAGAAGTACAGCTACTGAGCTGAAACGGTAGATTATCCTTCCACAAGGCGACGACAATAGCTCAAACAACCACGCAGGGAGAAATATCCTGTACCACATTTGTATTAGCATTACAATTACTCACTCGCCGATTCGTGACCAGCGCTTCGCCTCGCATAAGAATTTATGGAAAGGAAATGAAGGCATAAGCCTCAAAGGGAATCAAATCGCACGATGAGGAAATCAAGAAGGAAAGTGCTCCTAACAGCCCTGTAGCCTCTTGAAGATAAGTATAGACGTCTCCATACCGATCCGCGAGACTCTACTAGACTTGCTCATGACTCATGAGACTTAAGGGACCTAGTGCTCTGATACCATGTTTTCACGACCCAAAATCCATTAAGGGTCGTGATGGCGCCGGACACCATTGTTAGGCAAGCCAACACCAATTTACTAGTAATTTCTTGTTTTAGTATTTTCAAAATCGTTTCCTTTATACATTAAATAATAAGCAATGAATTTCACTGAATAGATATTGATATCTTTAACCAACTTAATATTAAATAATCCCATAATCATCCTAGAATCTGGTGTCACAAGTGCATGAGCAATTACTAAGAACTCAAATAAAGTACAATAATTGTCTGGAATACAAATTGGACAGAAAGTAAATACAATACGCTGAAAGAGACTAAAGTGGCTGCGGGTCGCCTCGAGGAATGCAGCTCACCTAGTCTCCGTATCATCCATGCTGCTACGCCCAGTAGGCCACTAGAAATACATGCGCCCGTGCAACAAAAATGCACAGCAAGTGTAGCATGAGTACAAAAATAACGTGTACTCAGTAAGTATCCCGTCTAATCTCGAAGCAGTAGAGACGAGAGGTCGACTTCGACACTTACTAGTGGTCCTATAATGATACACCAATAATATAATAAATCAAGGATTTTTATAATATGGTTGTAACTCAATAGAATGAAGCAAGTAAGCAATTCTTTCTTTTATAGGAAATTCCCAAATTCCTTATCATTATTTATACATTTATCTCAGGCAAGGGAGAACAAATATCAACATTTATAAATTCTAAGGCAAACATTACAAGCATGTGCAAATCATGCCGAGGACGTACGGCCTGATCCAACAATATTTAAACTATGCACTATCAGAGGGTCGAATGGCGCGAACCATAGATTCATCTATTACCCCGCTCGCGAATCATACATGCGACGCGATTGAATTTAAATAAACACACCGAACAGTCAATCAAGAAATCATCAGGGAATCAATTATCCAATAAAAGGAAATCTCTCTTTTTAAAAGTCAAGAAGCAATGTCTAGTTTTTAGAAAATTCATTTACCCGTTCAATAGGTTTTAAGCGTTTCAAATTGACAACAAGATTGCAAATATTACAAGTAAAGCATGCTTTTGGGTCCTAGACTACCCGAACTTAAGCATAATAGTAGCTACGCACGGACTCTCGTCACCTCGTGCGTACGTAGCCCCTCCCCCCCCCCCCCCCAAATAGAAGCACATATCCAATTAATTCACCTATGGGGACAATTCCCTCTTACAAGGTTAGAAAGGAGACTCACCTCGCTCCGAAGTTCCATAACCGGCATTCTACGCCCTTCCGAAGACTCAAATCGATGCAAAATGCTCCAAAACTAGCCAATAACTGTGTAAACCCATTAATTCATGTTCAATTACTAATAATAATCCAATTCATAACAATTTCTAACCCCGATCGAAAAGTTAACAAAAATGCCCTCGAGCCCACGTGCCCGGATTCCGAAATTTTTCGAAGATAAAGTTTGCCGATAACCTCACGAACTAAAATATTTAATTTACTCTTAATTTCATGTCCAAAATAGTGGTCAAAATCCAAGAATACCAATTTTCTAGGTTTTCCCTCAAACCCCAAGTTTTCCACAAATTTTCATGCCCAAATCCATATACAATCATGTATTTAACTCAAAACTAACATAAACCACTTACCTCATGCTTGGTGGTGAAAATGGCACCTCAAAGTTGCTCCAAAATCGGCTCCAATGGAAGAAATGGGGTTGAAATGAACCCAACCCCCGATTTAAAAGAACCTCACTGCCTCCAGCATTTCTGTACCCGCGGTGCATAAACCGCTCATGCGTCCCCGCTTCTGCGGCGCGTGTGCCGCTTCTGCGGTCCCAGGCTCAGGGTCAAAAATCCTCTTCTGCGGTCTCCTCAGTGCAGATTTGCACCCGCATCTGCGGGTAAAGTTCTGCCCCTACGGTCACTGCACTTCTTCTCCCAAACTGCTTATGCGACCCCATGGCCGCTTCTGCGGCTCCGCACCTGCGACCAAAACCTCGCAGGTGCGGTTACACTAGATATCAGTTGCCTCAATTCTTCCTCAAATTCCAAAATTGATCCGTTAACCATCCGGAATCCACCCGAGGCCCCCGGGACCCCAACCAATCATACCAACCAGTCCCAAAACATAATGCGGACCTGCTCGAGGCCTCAAGTCACATCAACAACGTCGAAATCACGAATCACACCCCAATTCGAGCTTTATGAACTTTAGAACTTTAAACTTCTACATTCGATGCCGAAACCTATCAAATCACGTCCAACTGACCTCAAATTTTGCACACAAGTAATATTCGACATTACGGACCTAGTGCAACTTTCGGAATCGGAATCCGACCCCGATACCAAAAAGTCCACCTCCGGTCAAACTTCTCAAAAGTCCTTCAAATTTCTAGCTTTTGCCAAATGACTCAAGAATGACCTACGGACCTCCGAATCCACATCCGATCATGCTCCCAATACCAGAATCACCATACGGAGCTATTCCCAGACTCAGAATCTCAAACGGGCATCGATAACACTAAAATGCACTTCAACCCAAACTTATAAAATTCTTCCAAAATGCTAACTTCCACAATAGGCACCGAAACGCTCTCGGGTCCTCCAAAACCCGATCCGGACCTACGCCCAAGTCCAAAATCATCATACGAACATGCTGGAACCTCAAAATCCCGGTTCCGAGGTCGTTTACACAAAAATCCAATCCTTGTGAATTCCTCCTACTTAAAGCTTCCGAAGTGAGAATTTTCCTTCCAAATAAACTCCGAACTTCTCGAAATTTAATTTCGACTGTGCGTACAAGTCATAATACCTGAAGTTAAGCTGCTCATGGCCTCAAACTGCTGAACGACGCGCTAGAGCTCAAAACGACCGGTCGGGTTGTTACAGCAAAGGAAGAGAAAAAGGAGAGTTTGTACATAAAAGCCAAAGAGTGTTTGAACGCAAGAAAAGAGGGGCTGCCAATTATACTACTTACTTACAAAGAGTTTTGATTAACTCTGAGTTACTAACTTCTTATTTGCCAAATAGTGTTTCTTCTCTTTTGCAGGATTTTGATGATATCTTCCCCGAGAGTATCCCTAAAGGTCTACCAACTTTGCGTGACATTGAGCACCAAATTGACTTTGTGCCTGGAGCACAAATTCCAAATAGGCCTGCTTATAGGATTAATCCAGAAGAGACAAAAGAGCTTCAAAGGCAAGTTGAGGAGTTGCGAGAAAGGTTTTGTGAGAGAGAGCATGAGCCCTTGCTCAGTTCCCGTCCTATTGGTACCTAAAAAGGATGGAAATTGGAGTATATGCATGGATTGTAGAGCAATCAACAACATAACGGTAAAGTATCGCCATCCTATTCCTCGTCTTGATGACATGTTGGATCAATTGCATGGATCCAAAATCTTTTCTAAAATTGATCTAAAAAGTGGTTACCATCAGATTCGAATGAATCCTGGAGATAAATGGAAAACTGCTTTTAAGACCAAATATGGGCTTTATGAGTGGTTTGTTATGCCTTTTGGCTTGACTAATGCACCCAGCACTTTCATGAGATTGATGAATCATGTTTTTAAGAATTTTCATGGGAAAATTGTGGTGGTTTATTTCGATGATATCTTGATTTATTCTAAAAATCTAGATGAGCATGTGGAACACTTACAACAAGTTTTTGAAGTTCTTAGAAAGCAATGCTTGTTTGCTAATCTTAAGAAGTGTACTTTTTGTGTGGATCATGTGGTATTCTTGGGTTTTGTGATTAGTTCTAAGGGAGTTGAAGTTGATGAAGATAAAATCAAGGCAATCAAAGAGTGGCCTAAACCTAACAGTGTAACTGAAGTTAGGAGTTTTCATGGGCTTGCTTGTTTTTATAGGAGATTCATTAGAGATTTTAGCACCATTGCTGCTCCTTTAACTAAAGTTGTTAAGAAGGATAAGGTTTTTTCATGGGGAAAAGAACAAGATGATGCTTTTAACTTGTTAAAAGAAAAATTGTGTTCTGCTCCTCTTTTGTAATTACCCGATTTTTCTAAATCTTTTGAGGTTGAATGTGATGCCTCTAGAAAAGGAATATGTGTTGTTTTGATGCAGGACTTGAAGCCCATTGCATACTTTAGTGAAAAGTTGAGTGGAGCTACACTGAACTACTCAACTTATGACAAAGAGCTATATGCTTTGGTAAGGGCTTTAGCTACATGGCAACATTATTTGTGGCCAAGAGAGTTTGTGGTTAAGATTGATCATGAATCCTGAAGATATTTGAAAAGTCAACGTAAGCTTAATCGTCGCCATGCAAAATGGGTTGAATTCATTGAAACTTTCCCATATGTGATTGCTTACAAGCAAGGAAAAGAGAATGTGGTTGCTTATGCACTTTCAAGAAGGTATGTCTTGGTTTCTTCTCTTACTTCTAAATTGATGGGTTTTGATCAAATCAAGGAACTTTATTCTAATGATTCTGATTTTGGCAAGGTTTTTACAGAATGTAAGTTGGGTCCTTATGAGAGGTTCAATCTTCAAGATGGGTTCCTTTTAAGGAAAATAAATTGTGTATTCCTAATTGCTCTTTGCGTGAATTGTTTGTTAGGGAAGCACATTGTGGTGGACTCATGGGACACTTTGGAGTGCCCAAAACTTTGGATATACTTGCTGAACATTTTTTTTGGCCTGACATGCGAAAGGATGTTGAAAAAGTGTGCTCTTAATGCCTTGAATGTAACAAGCCAAATCAAAAGTGTTACCACATGGTCTTTATACTCCTTTACCTGTCCCTACTTCTCCTTGGATTGATATTTCTATGAATTTTGTGTTAGGACTTCCTAGAACTAAGTATGGTAAGGATAGTATATTTGTGGTGGTAGATAGATTTTCAAAAATGGCTTGTTTTATTCCATGCTTGAAGACTAATGATACATTACATGTGGCTGATTTATTTGTGAAGGAAGGGGTTAAATTACATGGCATACCTAAAACTATCGTTAGTGATAGGGATTATTTTAAGCCACTTTTGGAGAGTTCTTTAGGCGAAGTTGGGAACTAAATTTTTATTTTCTACATCTTGTCACCCACAAACTGATGGGCAAACTGAAGTAGTTAATAGGAGCTTAGGAAATATGTTGAGAGTTGTTTTAAAAGGAAAATTAACTTCTTGGGAAGAACATTTGCCCATGGTAGAGTTTGCCTATAATAGAACTATCAACTCTTCTGCTGGTAAGTCTCCTTTTGAAGTTGTTTATGGATTTAATCCCCTCACTCCCCTTGATTTGTTGCCTTTGCCTACTAGTTACATTGTTAATCTTGATGGCAGGAATAAGGCCGAAATGATGAAGAAGATTCATGAACATACAAGGCTTGGAATTGAACGGAAGAATGAACAAACTGCCTTAAGAAGAAATAAAGGGTGAAAATCTGTTATTTTTAAGCCTGGAGATTTAGTTTGGGTGCATTTTAGGAAGGAAAGATTTCCTGCCAACCGAAGATCCAAATTAGATCCAAGAGGAGATGGGCCATTTTTGAAGTCCTTGAAAGGATTGGAGACAATACCTACAAACTTGACATTCCTAGTGAATATCAAGTTAGTGCTACCTTCAATGTTTCTGATCTTTCCTTGTTTGATGTAGGCTCGAATTCGAGGACGAATTCTCTTCAAGAAGAGGGGGATGATAACATACATGGTAGCTCAACATCATTAAAGGAGAAGGATGAAGCTTTGGAAGCTCCAAGAAGGCCCATGACAAGGTCTCAAACAAAGAAATTTCAAGACAAGCTTAATGGGCTTCAATTGGTAATTAAAAAGTGTCTTATAATAGAAGAAGAGCTCCAGCACAAGGAGGATCCTTGGGCCAAGTCTTACAACTATTTGGAGGCCCAAATTAAAGTCCAAGAGGAGATGTAATGAGGCCCAAATATGCCCCAAAAGAGAGGAATTTTCAGCAGCCCAAATAAGCCCAAAAATAGTTTCTAAAATATATATTTAATAGTTGTTTTAATCTATGTTGACTTGCATTGGTTTATGTGTATGTTGACTACGTTGGTCTTAGTGTGGGTAGTCTTCTGTGCTTCTAGGGATATAATTATCATTTATTGAAGTATTGACTAGCTCCTTCTTTACTACTATATAAAGGGGTGCTTGCCTTCCATTGTGGAGGGACATTAAAGATTAATATTATTATTGTGAGTTCTTTTGAACCTTTGTGAACTTTACTTTGAGATTTATCTTGCAACCCTAACTAGTTCATAGCTTAAGGTAGTAAGATAATTTTCTTTCTTGTGATATCTTTGGTTTCTTTTGATATTCTTTGAAGACGACTAGTTTCTTTTACTAATTGTTGTCGTAAGTTATTCAAACTAGAAATCAAGATTCGAATCTAGTTCTTGATTAGCTTATCTCTAGTGAAGGCAATTGGTTTCATAACCAACTTATTGTCATTATGATCTTGTCAAAATCTAAATTAACATAATCTCGATATTGGACCTTTCCTTAAATTTCGACATATCTAGTTTATTTTTCTTGTTTTTCTTAATCCGCTTGCATTTCTTTACTGCTTCCGCATTTTATCAACTTATTTTCTTTAAGTTCTTGGATCTCCCAACCTTTGTGTTATCAAATATACTCGTGAACCAATTTGGCAGTCCTAAAACGTGGAAAAGATTGCACTGTGAACAGCAATTTCAAGAAGATTGTCAATTCATGTCAGAGTCAGATGCAGTAGTAAATACAATATTTTTTTAAAAAACATAAAAACAATGTAAATGAACACGGGAGTTTTCGACTTTAAGTTTTGCGCTGTAACTCAGATGAGGAGGAAGCAGGACAATGACCACTTCAGGCTTTCTGTCCACTGCACAATGTTATCTGATCTTTGTGATGAGTTGCAAGTCTGCAAGCACTCGAAAAAGAGTCATATATTAGATATTTTCTTTCTTATTTTCGAGGCAATGCAGAAGTCAAATACATAATAAAGTGCAATAGAACCTCGTCACTGAAAACCTGAATAGTTACACTATGGAAGAGAAGGAGAGAGGATGGAGGTAGTAAGCAGATCTTGCGGCAGCAGGTCACAGACACACTCACTCAATGTACTATACAAGCAGAGGCCGACCCAGGAATTTAGCACAGCGGGGGCACCATTGTATACTAATTACTAGCAATAAAATTTGATGTGCAACTCTTTGAAATCTTAACAAGTGTGATGACTAATCATCCAAGTATAAACAAAAAGAATTTCTAAAGAAAGAGAAAGCACCAAAAGAAAGAGATTTTTTTCGCAAAATGGGTGCTATGGGAAGGAAAAGTGTTTGATTTAAACCTGTTTCAAACTTGAAATTTTTGATTTCAAAAATTAACAAAAACTTACAAAAGAAATCAAGATTAAGGGCATATTAATAGTCAAAGAACTAAAAAAGAGTCTCAAACTCTTAATTTCCATTGCGAATCGGAGTTGAAGGATATCCGCTACCTTGTCAAAGTGATTGTTAAAGAAGGTTGTGGCAGAATGATCTTTATTTTATTATTTGTGGATCGATAAGTTGTAATTTGAAGCTTTTAATTTTAAGGGAGAAATTTGAAAAAGAATAAAATTAATTAACTTGACTATTATGCATGGATACTAAACTACATTTGAATTCAATAAAATATAAAAGTAATAAATAAAGCCACAGCCTTCTTCTTCTAAAAAAAAAAAAAAAAAAAAAAAAAGAAGAAGGTGGTGGCAAAATAATTTGTATTTTATTATTTATGGAGCAATAAGTTGCAATTTGAAGCTTTTTAATTTTAAGAGAGGAATTTGAAGAGAATAAAATTAATTAAGTAATACTAAACTATAACTGGCTTCAACAAAATATAAAAATAATAAATAAAGCTCTCTAGTACACTAATTCTTCAAAATAGGAATAGGAATAGGAAGGTGAAAAGGCTGAAGGTAGTCTCAAACCCACGTCCTCCAGCAAAAGGAGGAAACCAAAGCGTGCCCCCATAACCATTCCTTCCGTCTGCCTTTTTGTGTCTGGGGGCACAAGAAATATTTAAGGGGTCCCAGCTATATGTACAAACATATGTAAAATACATATACAGAGTTTTTCGCGGAGGCTAACGGAATCCCGTGACCATAGCATTCTCGCCAAAGGAATTAGACCTCAAATCACTGTTTTGATTAAACAGAGCCTCTTGGCACGTACAAACTCTGCCCCTCTTCAAATCTCCATTCTTATTTTTGCTGTCTTACGTGGAAGTCAAATGAGTACTAACACATTTGCGATTTGAGACCTTATTCAAGTTTTCACTGGACTGGACGGTGCTCTCAATTACATTTTGACCTGAAATCAACACTTACGTTAGCCCTTCTACGTTTCCTTTACCATATTCTTAATTCTGCTTCCCACGTAGAGATTAGACATACATAAACGGACATAGATCGCCAGACAATACAGATATTCATGCAACTGATATCATGGGTACATGCTCGCTCGAACTGGGACTCAGGCTAAACGCC
>NC_031997.1:28783071-28935117 GCF_001879085.1 Nicotiana attenuata
TACGATGCAGTCTCTCCTCCCCTACCCCCCCCCCCCCCCCCCCCTCTTTCTCTCTCTCTTATTAGTATTTCCATCCAAAAGCTTAACCAACTACGTACATTAACATCAATTGCTTTATAGCATTAGGTGAACTAATAGCAAGCCTCTAATTCTCTTGTTTCCAAGCAAACAACCTTTAAGGAAGAACTAGATATCCCTGTGCTCATGCTATACAGCAACAATCGTGAAGCGGATTGTTGGCAGCTACCAGTAAGTATCAGCCGATTAGTATCTGCAGGCATCAGCCTACAGTTGTGATCCTCACAACTGGCACCATGGTTGTATGTATGAGTCATACAATTGCAGTATTCAGTCATGGTGAATTAACTGCAGAAATGTGTTCTGACTAGGATGTAATATACAGGGAAAGTTCTTGCAAACATCAACTATCAGGTAGAAGCACCAAGAAGGGGAGAACGCAAAACTGAAGAGCATTCCATCTAAAGTCAAGTGCTGAAATATACACCAATGCATGTTTCAGGATCAGCTCCGGGGAAAGATGCATGAAGGAAGGATATTTAAGCTTTATCCACACACTATCCACGGCAACGAGGGAAAGAAGGGAAATAACATAACTCTCTAATCACCACAAAGGAAAGATAAAACCTTCTCTAGACCTGTCAATTTTCCATCTGTAAATTAACACCTACACCTATGGACAGATACATGATACATGCTTGTAACTCGCTTACATGGTAAACACTGAGACAGTCACACGTTTGCTTTTAGTCCATTCCAAAATTGTCATTCACTTCTTTAAATAGAACCTCCCCCCCCCCCCGCCCCCCAACCCACCCACCTCCNTGATATTGGACCATGTTTTCTCTACAAAACCAGACAACATATAATTTTCTTATTAATCTTTGTGTCTCGCTAACAAAGAAGGGGCATGGTCTGCGTATATTCTGTCATCAAAGATAGAGATCAAGCTCCTTTATTTTTGTTCCTTTTCCTTATCTTTATTCTATCAAGTTCGGATTCTTTCATTTAATTTCAGGCTGCTACATATTTAGACATGGACCTTGTTAGAGAATTGCCATCATCCACACAACTGTACAGAGAGTCATTACAGGCACAACCATGGCATCACTATCAGCTTCAATGCTCACACTACTACAGATGATTTTGAAGGCAAGCAAATAAAGCTTCATAGATCATTAGCGCAGATTTATGCAAAATCCAACTGGGTAATCTGCTGAAGAATTGAGCACCTTCTGATCAGCATACAGATACCTCACAGAAAGACGGTCAAACCTGGAAGTGACTAATTATCTATTGATAACACTCTAACGAAAGATCAACAATTCCCATCACTGTTCCTCAGCAAGCCATGTTATTTCGTACTTGTGGTTTGGAGGGGGGGGGGGGGGGGGGGCGGTGGGGGAAGTTATTGGGGGCCGGAAGGAGGAGAGGGAGATTTCTTTTAAATGCCAGACCGCCAGAAAGAAGCACTCATGCGCTTCTCATTTAGCTATGAGCAAAGATAACAAGAAACTGTAAGGAGTTACCCTGCTTTCCATCAAACAGTAGACAAAACGAAATTGCTTTTCAGGTATACGCCTAAGAAGAGGTCATCATAGAATAGTACTGGATGGTAGGTTAAACACTGATCAGATTTATTTTGAGCCATGTCTATTTGCTGATGGAAGAATCGAAATTTTCCAGCAGACCATTTCTTTGTTCTGATAAATAGGTTTTGCATCACACTTAGTAACACGCGGTATTCAACTGGAAGAAGACAGTTTTAGCTAGTTAATTGAATATCAGAAGCTAAAAAGAAAATCCTACAATTGTAACGATGTCACACATCAAATAACCTAAAACGTACCAATTTTCATGGAATTCTAGTGTTGCACCACAGATTGATACTACGCATCTAAGAAAAATAACTTGTGTTCATCGTTGACTTTTCCCTCATAAATGTGTAACAACGAAAAATTAAGAACAAACGAGCAAACAATCATCACAAAGAAAAGGAACTACAAAATGCAAGGACCATATATTCAAAGCTAGGAACTAACCTCTTTCAGCAACTCAATCATCCTTTGATATGCAGCTAAACCAAAGAGATAAAATGACTGCTTCGAATCTTTTGAATTTTCCCGTTCCTATTGCAATCTAGTCCACATCCACATTGTGGACAAACCAAGAAATTGTCAAGTGAAAAGCTTGCAGAAGCAATCCCCACAGAAAAGTCAAGATTGTCACCGTTTTTAACGACCTCCACAATGTTGAGCCACAAAAATAGAACTTTTACACTAACACCAGATAAGCTCGTGAGCTTATTTTTAGCTATGTACCCACTGATCCTCGATTTATACCTCAGTTGATAAGAACCTTCTAGAGAGAAACTGCAGGAGCCGTTAAGATAGGCATTGAATTTTCCGGTGGTTTTATCGAGATCGTATCCGGTGATGCCTTTGGGGAGAATTCCTATGGGGAAGCCATAGGACTCGAGTAGGTCGTAAGCGGTGAGGGAAGAGTTACCGTTGACGGCGGCAGCGGTGATTAACGGCGGTAACGTTGTGAGCAGGGAGATTAAGAGAGGGAACGCGAGAGTGACGGTGATTTGACGTGTAGTAGACATCGATTCCTCGTAACAAGGATGTTCAGATGCAATTTCTCCGACGATGCGCCGGCGATGTATGTATTTATATTGGCAGAAGTTTTGTTTTTTATAAAAACACTAGTATTAGTACCCATGTGCGCATAATAGTATGATGATGCTAAATTCTATAAATTAAAAAGAACAAATTATATAAATAACTATTGACATAAATTTAAATATTATAACTTTATATATAGTCGATAATAGAAATAAATAAAAATACAATATAATTCAAAAATAAATACTCCTCCCTCCCCTTTTAATTTACGTAAAATATTTTTCTTATTAGTCTGTTCCAAAAGAATGACACATTTCTGTATTTGGAAATAATTTAATTTTAAATTTTTTATTTTACACATTGTACATATAATGAGAAGTTCTTACACCCATGCAAATATCATGGCCCCACAAAACTATTAGGATCATAAGTTTCAAAAGTTTTCTTTTTCGTTCTTAAATTTCTTGCCAAATCAAACCATCTCATCTATATTGAAACTGAGTGAAGTCATACTATATAGAGTAATAACAAATAAAAATACATTTAGTAATATCTTAATTTAAATTATAAATGTCACGACCCAAAATCCACTAAGGGTCGTGATGGCGCCGGACACCTCTGTCAGGCAAGCCAACCGAAATACTTAATTAAATTCTCGTTTTAATACTCTTGAAATCTATGATTTTCCTTCAAATTTACCAATTAAAAAGATAATCGTCTCAAATCAAATTTAAATGATAAGCAGTTAATACAAAATACTTCATAACCATCCCAGGACCCGATGTCACAAGTGCATGAACAATTTCTAAGAAATCGAATGAAGTACAACAGCTGTCCGGAATACAAATTGGACAGAAAGTAAATAAAATTCTAAGAGGGAGACTATACTAGCTGCGGGTCGCCTCGAGGAAATACAACTCACCTAGTCTCCGTGTCACCCATACTGCAACGCCCAGTAGGCCACTAGAAGTACATGCACCTGTGCAACAAAATGCACACCAAGTGTAGCATGAGTGCGAAAACAACGTGTACTCAGTAAGTATCCAGCCTAATCTCGAAGAAGTAGAGATGAGATGGCAACTTCGACACTTACTAATGGTCCAATAGTAATATTATTAATGCGATAAGTCACGGATTTATTAAGAACGATAGTAAATTCGAATGAGTCACAAACAGGTAAGGGTTCCTTTTTATTGAAAGTCTCTGGATTCATAATCCACTAATTTACAATTTTCTCAAGTCGGGGAGAGAAGATATCGGTATCAATAAATATTAAGGCGAGCAATACAAGAATGCGCAACTCATGCTGAGGTCGTATGGCCCGATCCAACATAAATATAAAATGTACACTGCCGAGGGTCGAACGGCGCGATCCATAGATGCATCTATTACCCCGCTCGCGAACCATACATGCGACGCGGTTAAATTTAAATAAACAATCACCCTGCTCGCGAACCTTACATGCGACGCAGGTACACATAGAAAATACATGCTCAAACAGCAAATTAAGAATTTATCGGGGAACATTTATCCAAATAAAAGCCAATTCTCTTTTATTGATTTAAGAAAATGAAGTTTAATCCTCTTAGAAATTCATTTACCAATTCGATAGAATCTAAGAAATTCAACTATCAATAAGATCACAAATATTCCAAGTATAGCATGCTTTTGGGTCCTAGACTACCCGGACTTACACATATTAGTAGCTACGCACGGACTCTCGTTACCTCGTGCGTATGTAGCCCCCTCAAATAGGAGCACATAACATTATTTCACCTATGGGGACAATTCCCTCTTACAAGGTTAGAAAGGAGACTCACCTCGCTCCGAAGATCCATAACCGGCATTCCACGTCCTTCCGAAGACTCGAATCGATGCTAAATGCTCCAAAGCTAGCCAATAATTATGCAAATCCATTAATATATGCTCAATTACTCATTACAATTCAATTTATAACAATTCCTAACCCCGATCGAAAAGTTGACAAAAACGCCCTCGGGTTCACGTGCCTGGATTCCGAAATTTTTCGAAGAACAAGTTTACCTATAACCCCACGGACTCAAATAGGTTTCAAGTAAAGCACATTAGAATACCTCAAGTAGTAAGATAAAGTTTTGAACAAGTTGTAAAACAAAGTTTTAAAGAAAGGATTTGGTAAAGAGGGGTCCTAGGTTGGTTATCATATAGGATCACATCAGTACAATGACCGGTAATCACTCCTTGGAAAGGGGCTACGCGTGGCAATAGCGCACCGGTCATCATATCCATATCTACCCTTCTTATCCCCTTATTGGTCATGCAAAGCGAGTGTTTGGTCAACGATTCATGTTGTGTGCTGCTACCCGTCCCTTCTTAATGGTCCTGGAGAGAGTTAGGACCTCTGCCTATAGGTGGTTCTAGACGTACCCCTAAAGTTTTAAAAGACAAAAATTCTAAGGCGACAGTCAAAAAAGCATATAGGACTTTCACACATAATGGGAGCAATTTAAAAGGCTTAGAGTTTCCTCCTCAATCAAACACATAAGCAGCACGACTCAAGCATAGTTAAGGTCTTTTATTAGACAACATCCTAAAGTAGGATATCTAAGTGAATATGCAGAAACAAACAAACCCTTTTTTAGGTTCAAAAATTGTACCCTAGCAGTTGCTTAAGGACTCCTTTTAAAGCCTTTTAGGATCAGAAATTGTTAAGCGATAGAGACAGTTACAGAGAATACAATTTTGAAAACGCCCTGGAGGCTTGCCTATACGCAGGATACTGACATCTATATTAATGCAGAAATAAGCAAATTTTTGAAATAGGCTCCGTTAATACTTACAGGCATGATATCTAATGAGATTGGGGCAGTTTTGAAGAACTTATTGCAGAAAGTGCTTAATACTTAATAAGACCAATTTAAAACGAACCAGGCATGACCAAGTGACTTATTAGCCGAAATCAGACTGACAGACAGAATTGCGAGTAGAATTCCCTATAGGCATGATATCTAGGTGTATTACTGATTTTAGTCGATTTGCTAATGTGGCAACATAAGAAGCACTCCTTATAACTATATCTGAATTAAGTCATATAGGCATGGTATCTATTATTAAACTGATTTTAAGACATGATTTCTAGGAACCTATATGCATGGTTTCTGAAACATGACAGAATGTAAAACCTTATAGACATGGTTTCTACTTGACGAGTAAACAAACTTAAAGGTGAAGTCCTATGGACATGATTTCTATTTGGCAAAGCAATCAGATTCAAAGAGTAAAGTCCTAAGAGCATGTTTTCTATTTAGAATAAACAGACTTGAAAAGGTAAAGTCCTAAGAGTAGGATTTCTACCCGTATTACCCCAGCAAAAATATGTATCTATCCACCCCTTTTCACTAAATACCCCAATATCTGTTTACAAATTATTATAGACCAATGAATGAATTACATAAATGAAAACAGAAAATCAAGAAGCTATTCAATAAGGAGCCTTCAATTAGGCCCAGGTTTCCCAAAGCCTCCAATGGTCTCATATGCCTCAGTTCCGTAGACAAAATCATAGTCTAGGTGCATCAAAGTTCCCTAGGGATCTCAAGGATCCCTGGCAATGCTTACACCTAGACATAGCAACCAAAAATTGAACAAGTGCAGTGTGGAAAGGCCAGCCTCAGTATGCCAGAGTTCAGAGGGTTCTCAAAGGATCCCAAGGCAGTACACATACTAGAGTGGGCAGAACTTATTGACTAGGAGTAGAGTGAGAAGTGATGGACACGAGTTGAAAAGGGTTTTAGTAAGAAACTGTGACTAACAAAAGCCCTTCTTGAAAGCAATTCAGTAGAGATTGTTTGAAAAAAAAAAAAGAGATTGGAATAGTTAACAGAATCCAAACACAGCTAGTTTACAGAACCAAGTAAATTCAAAAGTCACACACATGGGTCAGGGGGTTTGGGACACATAGAACAATTGGTTGCAAACACAGAACCCATCAAGGTCTAGGACTAGTTCAGACATGCTCAGAAACAGCTGACACTGCATAGTCACAAAACCAGGCATGAAGAACACAACCACATAGAGGGGTGATAGGGATTTGGGATCCATGGGATATAGTACGGTAAATATACAACAAGTAAGAGACAACTGGTAAGACGTGCTCAGAAACATACATAAAGGGAATATACTAATCTAAAGGAAAGGGGGAAGACATGATAACATGCTAGTAATGTGTTCTTAACTACAAGTTTCACAAAAGAACCACAAATAGGAGCAAACCAGAAACAAGAAGAACTAAAACTATAAGAGAATCATGTTGTTGTTGGAACTTTAAATTGAAACTAGGACATACCAGTGAAGAGCAGAGTAAGCAGAATGAAAAGAACAAGAGAGCACAAATGGTTAGCCTTGGCTTGCAGCCGGCTAGCAATAGCAAATAGCACAAGAGAGAGAGCAGAGATTTTTAAAGTATGAGAGATAGTTTTGAACCCAAGTGTTCGTTTTTGTGTTAGTGAAAGACTAGAGTATTTATAGATGAATAGGTAGTAAAATAAGGTAAGAATAATAGAAGCCTAATAATTGAGGAACTTAGAATCAATCAATTAGAAAATCGAGAAAGTACTCCCTTAAGTTAAGGTAATTAATTCAAACGGTAAGAAATAGTAGAATATAAGGCAAGAAGAAGAAAATCAGTACAGGACTAATAAGGAAAGAATCAAAGCTCAGTAAGCATAGGGTAGCCGATTAAGACTAAGTTCGTAAAACTCCGATTAAGGAATGATTCGGTAAAACTGAAGTACTACAGCAAATAAGGTAATGGAATCAGTCAATTTAAACAAACGAGTAGAATTTTAGGAGTTTAAAAGATAATCTTTTCAATCAAACCATCAGTTAAGGAAATCAGCATCAATCATGAGGGAGTCATGATTCTATTTCAACATATAAATAGAGAAGATCAAACAGACGTAGCAAACAGGCAAGGCCAGCAATATCGACAAAAAGAGGCAAGAGATGAACACTCAAGATGAATACAATCACATAGAGGTGATAGGTAGGTTAAAGACCCAGTAAAACCCATTCGAAGTATGGTAACCACAAAAGCTTAACAAGAATCAAGTAGTCAGGCTAACACACAGAACCAAGACAAAGAATATCTAAAAAAAAGAAATTAGGGCTTTTAACAGAGGCGAGTTGAAAAAGCAGTAAGGACATAGAATCAGTCAAGATATGCAAGGAAAAGGTTTAAACATAAAGAAAAATCAGTTTGAATGAGTGCATAAGAACTCTGAGAAACCCTAACTTTAAAGAAAGTAAAAACGGCTTAAAGTTGATGATTTTCAAAAGAAGATTGAGAATAGTGTAAAACATAGAAATGAACAGACTTAAATCGTTAAAAATAGCACATATCTAAGATGTTCAAACAAAGTTAAGGTTTCAAAGGAAACCCAGATAGAAACAGAAGAACCTGCTATAAACTTCAAAGATCGTGACAAATATGGTGTGATTTTGTCCAAAATCACACCGGAGAAGCCATGAACAACAGAAACAGAAACCCTAGATCCAAATCGGCATGGCCCAGGGCCCTTGAAGGCCTCTAATATGATGAGCAAGGCGATGGAGGAACCATTGGAGGCTTGGGGTTGAAAGGTGGTTGCCAGAGATGGCCGGAGAAGGCAGCGATTGAAGGGGATTAGGGTTAGGTTGAGAGAAGAGAGGATATGAGAGAGTTTGAGGGCGGCAGAATCTCAGAAATGAGATAGTGTGATGATCCAAAAGGTCATCACTTGCTTTTAAATTAAATTCTGTGTTTCTGAGGCCTTGAAAACCTCATTTAGAGCTACCTCGATTTGCGTGCGCAGTCCGGGCGCGTAGCCGAAAGGCTTAAATATGAAAATCTATGAAAAATGATAAAATTTGGCTAATAAATGAATTAATTTAACTTCGGTCAATGTTTTGGGTAAACGGATCCGGACCCGTGATTTGACGGTCCCGGAGGGTCCGTAGGAAAATACGGGACTTGGGCGTATGCCCGAAATCGAATTCCGAGGTCCCAAGCCCGAGAAATAAATTTTTAAAGGAAATTATTTTCTGAAATTGTTTAAGGAAATTTGAAATGAAATTTGATTAGAACATGGTGGTATCGGGCTCGTATTTTGGTTCCGGCGCCCGGTACAAGTCTTATATATGATTTAAGACATTTCTGTAAAATGTGGTAAAAAACAGATGTCGTTTGACGTGATTCGGACCTAAATTGCTAAAGTTGATGTTTTATGAAGTTTGAAAAATATTCTTTGATTTTGAGGTTTAATTCGTTGTTATTAAGGTTATTTTGGCGATTTGATCGCACGGATAAGTTTGTATGATGTCGCTGAGTTAGTACGTGTGTTTGGTTAGGAGCCCCGAGGGCTCGGGTGTGTTTCGGATGCGTTTCGAGGAGTTTTGGACTTAAGAAAAATTGCAGAAACAGCTGATCTGGTATACTGATGCTTTCATCTTCGCGTTCGCGGGAGAACCCACGTGAATGCGATGCATTAATTTTTACTGAAGGAAAATCCTTCTACGCGAACGCGTATCTCAGGTCGCGAACGCGAGTCAGTGGGGGGTTATCCCTTCGCGAACGCGGACCTGGCCACGCGAACGCGAAGGCCAAGTGGGCCTGGGAAGGGGTGGGGCAATTACCCTACGCGAACGCGACATCTTGAACGTGAACGCGAGGCTCGAGGAGTTTTCTACCACGCGAACGCGAGCCGTTGTCTGCGAACGCGAAGGCTTATCCAGCCTAACCCATTGCAAACGCGAAGAACATTTTTGCATAGTGATTTTTAAAAGACCAAAACGGAACACTTACGGGATTTTTATAAAATTTCACAAACCTCTTCTTCTCCAAAGCTCTTAGGCGATTTTTGAAGCATTTCATCACCATATTCTCTTGGGTAAGTAATCTTTAACTTGTTTTCTTCCATTTTTATCAATACCCATTAGATTTCTAGGCCTAAAACATGAGATTAAGGGTAGAAAATTAGGGATTGGGTAGAGTTTGGGATATTTGATTAATTGTGATTTTTTTTTTAGCAAATCCACTAGGCACCAGGTGCCTAGGGCTAGTTTTATTAATAATAAAGAAAAAGGAAAAGAGCCACATAGGAAGAATACAAATAAGGGGGACAATAGCACCAGTAATGTTGCCTCTATGCCTTGGCTATATAATTACTCCTCTGCGCCTCACATTGCCTTATGATGGCAGCCTCATGTAGAGGATCATGGTGTAGCTGCCGGCAAAGTCTCACGAGGGCATATAATCTCACAGTCATTTGGGTATTTTCCCAAAGACATAGGACATGAGCAAACATCTACTGGGCTAAACCTTACCTTACTAATCCTATTGAGGCATAGAAAGAAGCCTCACATACTAACATGCATGTAAAAAGAAAGAACTAGAAAGTACTAAGTATTCTATGATCATCACAGAGTTTATAACATACTCTGTGATGATATTACATAAGATTATGCTAATGTGATGGTAAAATAAAAAGATGTAGAAATAACTATGTTGCTCTTTCTTTTCTAGTCTTGTGAAATCTTCAACTTGTAGACTCTTGTCTTCATCATCAACCCTTTTCAAAATGTCTTCTAGATTCATGCTTTCTTTTTTGAACGATTGGACTTTGTAGATGTAGATGGGGCATCTTGTTTTTGTTTAGCAACTCTCATTGGAAGTCGCCTAATGTTTGCTTCCTCACTCACCTTGCCGTCCCAACTCTTCTTCCTTATGTGACACTTCTTACTTTTTCCGCTATGCATAGGTGATATATCACCTTTTCTTGCTGCCTCTGCCCTGCACTGTTGTAACATTGCACCTTCCTCTCCTTCTTCATAAAAATCTCTCCCCAAGTTCACACGTTGTGGAGCATTTTGGACGATATCAAATGTCACCAAAGCAGATTCTCCATGTGTATTTGCCACTGTTACCTTGTTTTGTTGTTGTTGTATGCCTTGTATGTTCCTGTTTTTCACCAAAACCCCCGTGCTAAAAGCAGCCTGATTTTGCGAGTTTAAAGGTTTGGGACTTACCATCGCATCGAGTAGTTTTCTGTCCTCCATAGTGATCAGTGATGTATTTAAATCCTGCTGTTGTTTTCCAGCCTTTGAAGGCAATACCTCAGCTGATATGGTTGCATTTTGTTGCTGCTGATTTACACCTGACAGTGCCGCTACTGTTTCCTGCTGCTGCTGATCATCTTTTGGCAGTTTTGCAATTTGCTGCTGCTGTTCGAAAACTGTTTGTCTTGCTGCATTTTGTTCCTCCACAGATGTGTTATCCGGTGTGGTTGTGTTACTTTGTAGCTGCCCAGGCCTACTTGGTGCTGCACTTTCCATCAGAGAAACACCTGCTATGCTTGTTCCACTTTGTTGTTGCACAGTTTTAGGCACAAAAATTGGTGCTTTTGCGTTGAGTTTACTGCTGGAATTTATCCTTGTAGGACTGCCTATTTTTGGTGAAGATGGTGAACCAACTGAGAGCAAACCTTCATCTTCACTCTCTGGGTCATCATCTTCACTCGAATTCCCAACATACGCATCACCATAGTTTTCTTCATCATCATACTCGCGTTGGTCTGACCAAAGCTTAGATTTGATAGCCATCGCTCTCATATTAGCTTGTATAACCTCGTTGTTGTTTCCAGTGGGAAGCATTAGTTTCCCAAATTCTCCTCCATACTCACCAAACGACTCCACTGATTGTGAAGGAACTTCAAACACGGATGTGTTCAAAGTGACTATTGGTTGTTTTACCATAGTGGTATGCACTGCCATTGCAGCCTGGGCATCTTTGATTATTTTCTCCACATGAGGACTGGAAAAATGCAAGGTCGGGGTATTGGAGCTATGTGCTTGATTACCCGTTAACTCCTCTCGAACAATCAAGTCTTTCGTCAAATTACCTCTGCCTTGATCTCGTTTGCTACTGCTGGAAACTGGATGTTTTCCACTGCTTGGAGAGCTGTTCTGTCCAGCTTGTGAGACTGATTTTCCATCTACAAGAACAATGTCCTTTGAGACATTTGCTGAAACTGCTGTGTGTTTGGGTAAATTCTGCTGTTTTCCATCACCTGGTAATTGCCTAGATTTTTGTTCTGCCTCAAGACTAGCCTGCTGCCAGTTCTTCCCAGAATCCTCCTCATATTCATTCATCAAAATACCAAAAGAGCTAGCAACACTAACTGTCTTTAATGCCACGACCTGAACTGGAACTTTACTTTTGTTTGGTGATGGATTCGATCGATTCATCACTGACCATTCTCCACCTTTTGTTTCCTGCACTGCATTCACAGCCTTTTTATCTCCAGTATTTTTAGATGAACCTCCAGCTTTTGCATTTTGCACAGATTTCCCAGTTGCCTTCAATGTACCAGCAGCCTGAGAAGTACTGAAGACTCCTCGATCAGTTGCCTGTCCTTTAGCTATTTGATGCCCAGCTTCAGCAAATTTTTGCCCAGCATCTGGACCCTTACAAACACCAGCTGAACCTCGATCAAACACAGGACCAGTAGCAGCCTTCAGATCTTTAACAACTATATTAAGAGCTGCTGCAACTGGAACTGTTACACCACCATTAGCATCTGTCCGAATTTCTTGAGGCATCACTATTGAATTTTTGAGACCAGCTGTACCATATGTTGCATTAGAACCATTCAATATAGCAGCAGAACTTGGGACGATCCTCCAGTTCTTAGAAACACTAGCTTCCTTCTCCACTCGATCAGCTGCGACAGTGGTATTCACCCCATATTCCACATGAAGATTATTACCTTCAGCATTGTCTTTTTCCATGCTACTTCGATCACCAGTAGCATCCATTGTGACTGGACGTGAATTACTCTGCCCAGCTACAGCTACATCATGAGAAACCTTGGCAAGAGCTGCTACATGTGATGTCTTGATCAAATTTTCAGCGTGTTCATGAGCCCCTTGAGGAGATTTTAAAACCTGTGTAGCATCTGTAGGATTAATGTGTTCTCCAACAGTTCGATCACCATCATTCAAAGCCCTCCTCTCATTCAAAAACTGACGCAAATCTCCCTTGTATTTCGCACCAGCAATTTGTTCTTGACGAGGCTGATCTTCTTCAATCTGAGCATCATCATCAAGATTTGTTTTCAGAAGTCTTCGGCACGTAGTTTCATCATGGGCTTGATGCTTACAACAATTACAATACAGTGGTAAATTATCATAAACAATTTCTTGAAAAACCTCCAGCACTTTTCCAGAAATTTTATCCAAACTTTGCAACCTTACACGATTAGGATGTTTGTCAAGCAAGTCTAAAATCACCTTCACCCTAGCAGTGCTAGGCCTGGATTTTGTTTGTGTTGCTTTATCAATCGCAATAGGTTTTCCAGCCGCCGAAGCAATTGATAACAATGAATTCATCGCAAACAAATCTGGTGACAGATTTGGCAAAGATATCCAAACCACTGCCTTCGTTGTCTCCTCCTTCGGATCAAAACCAATCGTCCATGGGAATACTCGATATTGATGCGAAATTCCATTATACAATAAATAATTTACTAAACGAGCTAAGGCCAATACAAAATCATCATGACGATCAAACCTTAGAAGCAACTGTCGAGGTGCGAGTAAACCTATTAAGCAGCGACCTTTAGTACCAAGCTGTTTTGGCAATAATTCACGTAAGTCTTTGAGTTCTGGAGCACCTGGTGATAACTTAATTACCACAGCTTGACGCAAACCTTCCTCCACAGCAAACTCATGGCGTTCCTCCATAGTAAAGTAACAGTCGCCTCTCTATGTATAATTTGGACAGATTTTAACGTGGATTTTGTAAGGGATTGGGAAGCTATTTTGGTTGTTATTTGAGAAGCATATGTTGGTTTAATTGGAGGCTCTCCCACAGCCAAAGGCTGGGGAGAGATCGCAGCAGCCATGGCTGCCCTAAAACACCATGAAATCGCTTAGAGAGAGAAACAAGAGAGAGGCTTTTGAGTAATTTGATTTCCCTCGTTTTGGGGTCGAATTCTGGAACTAATTATATATTTGGGCTCGTGGGTGAAAGGGGGGGGGTCGGATTTTGGTTCGAACCTCGTGCTTTGACCAAGCAGGCCCGGGGTCGATTTTTCGATTTTTGGGAAGAATGATTAAAAAGCTATAATTAGGCATTTGGAATTGGAATTTTTAGCATTTATTGATGTTATTAAGTCGATTATGTATAGATACGATTGATTTGGAGCCGAATTCGAAAGGAAAGGCGGTGTTTGAGGCTTGAGTTGGCCGTGGAAGTTTGAGGTAAGTCTTCGGTCTAACCTTAGCTTGAGGGGTTAGGAGTTGAGTCCTATTTGCTATTTGCTTCTTGCTGAGTACGACGTATACGCATGGTGACGAGTATCTATACGTTGGTTTCGAGGATGACCGTGAGTATTAAATTGCAAATTGTTATGTTCTTAAATGATACTACGGATGCTTTAATTGATGATTCTCGATCTTGAGTACGAATTGAGTTTGCTTCGTGGAAAGTACTTATGATTGGGTGTTGGTGTTAGCTGGGATGAGTAGAAATTGAACTAAGATTGGTTATAGCTGATTCTCCATTGTCGGGACGTATTTCTTTCCTTACTGTTAAATCCCTTGCCGGGATAGTGTAGCCTTTGGTTGATCCCTTGCCGGGACACTTGGTATCATTGTTGTTGTTGATATTATTTTATGGATCGGGTTGCACGCCGCAACAATATTAAATATGGATCGGGTTGCATGCCGCAACAATATTAAATATGGATCGGGTTGCACGCCACAACAATACTAAATGTGGATCGGGTTGCACGCCGCAACAACATTAAGTGTGGATCGGGTTGCACGCCGCAACAGTGTTTAAATTCGTATTGGATCGGGTTGCGCGCCGCAACAGTGTTATTATCATTGTTTGGGTTGTAGATTCTGAGCTGTTCTTTCATATTTCTCTTGAGTTTTTGCTGGATTTGATATGTTCCCTGAAGCATGTACCCCCTCCCTTTTAAACTGTTATTTCTGTTATTTTTCCGCTGTATATTATATAATTGCACAGGTTTTATCTGGAGTCTGGTCCTAGCCTCATCACTACCTCGCCGGGGTTAGGCCAGACACTTACCAGCACATGGGGTCGGTTGTGCTGATGCTACACTTTGCACTATGTGCAGATACCGGAGCAGCTTTTGAGCAGTAGCGCTTGGGGAGCCAGCCTTCAGTCCACAGAGATCCCGGGGTAGCCCTGTAGAAGTCCGCAGGCCCGACGTCTCTTCTATCTACTATATATTCTGCTTTCATTTGTATCCGAGACAGACAGTATTTCTCTTTCTTCAGACATCTGTATGTAGTATTCATAGACAGTCCGTGAATGTTGTGACATCGGTTTCTGGGTAGAGACATATGTTGGCTTTTCGTATCGATTTGGTATTATGTTTGTCTAAGTCTTCCGCTTAAATTTTCGTCTTCCGCTATTATTTCACTATTTACCACCTGTTATTATCAGTAGTTAAAAGCGTTGAAAATGAAAAGGTTAAAGATTTCTAAATTACGTGGCTTGCCTAGCTTCTATGAGTAGGCGCCATCACGACTCCCGAGGGTCGGAAATTCGGGTCGTGACAAGTTGGTATCAGAGCACTAGGTTATATAGGTCTCACAATTCAGGGACAAGCTTAGTAGAGTCTGAGGGATCGGTACGGAGACGTCTGTATTTATCCCCAGAGGCTACAGAGTTAGGAAAACTTCACATTTGTTCTTTCTTATCGTGCGGTTTGGTTTCTCAATACTAATTGAATTTCCACTCTGTTCTTTCGCAGATGGCGAGAACACGCGCTTCCTCATCTGCCGATCAGTAGCCCGAGCCCCCAGCAGCAGCTCCCACGAGGGGCAGAGGGCGAGGCCGAGGCCGTGCTAGAGGCCGAGGCAGGGGCAGAGCTCAGCCCAGGGCAGCAACCCCCGTAGCGGAGCCTCAGGTTGACTTTGACGACGAGGTTCCGGCTCCAGCAGTTCCGGTGGGCCCGGCTCAGGTCCTAGAGGGGTTTATTGCCACCCCAGTTCTTCTGGATGCCCTGGTCTGTCTAGTGGGCCTTATGGAGAGTGTCACTAGGGTAGGTTTACTTCCTGTAGCACCAGCCGTCTCTCAAGCTGGAGGAGGAGCCCAAATTCCTGCTACTCGCACTCCGGAGCAGGTAGCTCCCCAGTTTCAGACTCCAGCGGCTCAGCCAGTTGGAGTAGTTCAGCCGCGTGTGGTAGCTCAGACCGGTGATGGCGCAGCTATGTCTGCCGATGCTTTGTGGAGATTGGACGGGGTCACCAAGCTCTTCACTGCCACTTTTAGTGGTGCATCTACTGAGGATCCCCAGGATTATCTGGACAGCTGTCACGAGGTTCTTCGGAACATGGGGATAGTTGAGACCAACGGGGTTGATTTTACCACATTTCGCTTGTGTGGATCCACCAAGACTTGGTGGAGGGATTATTGCTTAGCTAGACCAGCAGGATCGCCAGCCTTGACCTGGGAGCAGTTCACGCAACTATTTCTGGAGAAGTTTCTCCCTATCACACATCGAGAGGCCTATCGGAGGCAGTTCGAGCGCCTCCATCAGGGATCCATGACTGTCACCCAGTACGAGACCAAATTTATTGATTTAGATCGTCATGCTCTTATTATACCTCCTACTGAGAGGGAGAGAGTGAGACGGTTCATTGATGGACTCATTTGGCCGATTCATCTTCAAATGGCCAGAGAGGCTGGGAGTAAGATATCCTTCCAGGAGGCGGCCAATGTGGCCCAGAGAGTTGAGATGGTATTATCACAGGGGGGTGGTTACAGGGCAGACAAGAGACCCCGTCAGTCAGGCAGATTCGGTGGTGCCTCGTCTGGAAGCAGGGATTCGTATGATAGAGGTCATCCTCCTAGGCCCTTCCAGTCAACACTCCAGGTTTCTCACGGTGCTTCCGGTGGCTGTGGTTCTCACACGCAGTATTCTGATCAGCAGCCCTATAGTGCACCACCAGCTCCTATAGTGCACTGCCGCTCTAGAGTTTTCGGGGTGGTCATTCAGGTCGCCAGGGTCAGTCTCAGTTTCCTCAGCCGTAGCATTCAGGTGGATGCTATGAGTGTGGTGAGTATGGTCATATCAGGAGGGCTTGTCCGAGGTTGGTGGGTACTCAGTTGCAGAAGCAGGGTTCCCGTGCTATGGTTCAGGCACCAGGTGTTCCACAGCCCGCCCAGCTAGCTAGAGGTGGGGGTAGAGGTGCTAGAGGTGGAGGTAGAGGTGGTAGAGGTGGAGCTCAAACCTCTAGAGGTGGAGGCCAGCCAACTGTAGGCCGTCCCAGAGAGGTAGACAAGAGTGGTGGGGCCCAGCCCCGATGTTATGCCTTTCCAACTAGGCCTGAGGCTGAGGTTTCTGATGCAATTATCACAGGTACTATTCTGGTTTGTGATAGAGATGCTTTAGTGTTATTTGATCCAGGGTCTACGTACTCGTATGTGTCATCTTATTTTGCACCGTATCTGGTCATGCCNTTATTGGGGATTTTATGAATAAAAGGGTAGAAAATAAATCAATTTAAACTCTTAAAATTATGGAAAAAATTATAAAAACCTTGTGCATGCTTATATATATATATATATATATATATATATATATATATATATATATATATATATATATAGCTATTTTGCATATTTTAAAAATATATAGGGAAAAATTGGGTTTTAACAACGTGATGTGGCCGCGATGGGCCTAAGGGTGAGTTCCCCTTTATTTTCTTAGTTTCGTAACCTTTTTGATTTTACACTAACTCTTTCTTGCTCTTTTTTAAGACTTACATGCTGGAGGTTGAGAGTGCTCATAGGGCCGAGACGCGGGCCGAGATCTTTCTGAAAATGGTCGAGAAGTATCGGCGATATCGCAACAGATGCCGGGAGATGCATGAGCAGCTCAGAGTGAGTGCAGGCTCCCAATCCATCAGAGAGGAGTTGGAGAGAAGAGATGAGGAACTGATGCGGTCTATCCGCAGATGAAGCGAGCTTGAGGAGCAACTTCATGTCAAGGATGAAGAGCTTGAGGTGGGAAAAGTGGTTGCCGCGGAGTGCGAGGACCTTCAGGCGAAGGTATCATCTCTACGAGCTGAGCTCGAGCAAAATGCTACTAAGGTCGATTCTCTGAGTACGGAGTGGACGAAGAAGGTGGCTGAGCTAGAAAAGAAAGTGGCCGAGATGGAGAGAGCCGAGAACGCTCGAGTGTCGGCTTTGGCGAGAGCGCCGGCTCTAGCGGATATTATTCGTGTCCTCAGATCCGAGCAGGAGTCTGAGAGAGCGACAGCCATGCTAAGGGAGGTTCAGCTTGAGGAGCGAATTGGTGAACTTGATCGAGACGCTTAGGTCTTGGGAGACCGAGTTGCGGCTCTCGAAGCTGAGAAGGTGCAGTTATTGGCTTAAGCTTCCCCTTAAGATTCTGCTTCGGAGGCCTAGAATGTCCCAGAGGCCGCCTTTGAAGATGCTCGAGCGAAGGCACGCGAGGCTCGCACTGCCTGCGATTATGACCCTGCAACGCCGGAGGCTGGTGAGGGCGTTGATGTCTAGGATGGGCTTACTTATGATGATGGTGAGGATGTTGGGGAGAACGGTGGTGGAGATGACGCCGAGTGAGGCTTTGTTGCAACTTCTGTACTTAGTTTTATTTATTTTTATTGTTGTTGTTTATTTTCATCTTTTTCTTGAGGGCCTGTTTCGGCCTTCTGTAAGACGCGGTTGTTGCACGTGTACATCTGAATAAAGTAGTTGCTTCGCCTTTGTTCGTGCATTTTTTGACCTTTCTATTTCTCTCTCGTTTTTTTTGTACTTTCTTTCTTAGGGAGATCTTCGCGTTTCTTCGTGATGAGTCCTTGATATCTTAATCGGGAATCTGAATGAGGGCGGATCTAGTTTGCTAGATTCGAGCGAGGTTGGATCTCGTTGTGTGGGTTCCAATGAAATTGCTCCGGACCTGCGGGTTCGGGTGAGGTTGACTTCCGATTTGTTAACTTGTTCGGAATCAACCTAGATTTGTATATTCGAATGAGGTTGAATTCAGAATTGCCAACTTGGTCGAAGTCAGTCTGGCTCGTACATTCGAGCGAGGTTAGATCTAGAGTTGCCAACTTGGGCAAGTCAAATTTTCATGGTGAGTTCGGCGACGGTCGATGGCCGTATGGGTGTTAATTTGAGCAAAATCCAATTATAACCCGCCGTAAATTCGAACAAGGTCGAACTTTCCTTTCATTTGGCGATGGCCAATGGTCGTAGGGGTGTGAGTTCGAGCGAGGTCGAAACTGCAACCCGTTGTAAATTCGAACGAGATTGAACTTTCCTTTTGGCAATGGCCGATGGCCGCAGGGGTGTTTGTTCAAGCGAGGTCGAAACTGTAACCCACTGTAAATTCGAACGAGGTCGAACTTTCCTTTTGGCGATGGCCGATGGCCGCAGGGGTGTTAGTTAGAGCGAGGTCGAAACTGTAACCCACTGTAATTTCGAGCGAGGTCAAACTTTCCTTTTGGCGATGGCGGATGGCCGCAGGAGTGTTAGTTCGAGCGAGGTCGAAACTGTAACCCGCTAAAATTTCAAACGAGGTCGAACTTTCCTTTTGGCGATGGCCGATGGCTATAGGGGTGTTAGTTCAAGCGAGGTCGAAACTGTAACCCGCTGTAATTTCGAACGAGGTCGAACCTTCCTTTTGGCGATGGCCGATGGCCGTAGGGGTGTTAGTTCGAGCGAGGTCGAAACTGTAACCCGCTGTAATTTTGAACAAGGACGAACTTTCCTTTAGCCGATGGTCGTAGGGGTGTTAGTTTGAGCGAGGAAACTGTGACCCGCTATAATTTCGAACAAGGTCGAACTTTGTTTTTGGCGATGGTCGATGGCCGTATGGGTGTTAGTTCGAGCGAGGTTGAAACTGTAACCCGCTGTATTATTTTATTGGAGAACATTACTTGTCGCCATGTCGTTAACGCACGCGTCGGGGCAAGTCCCGGTTCGCTCAATTTTGCTTTCATTGGAGAATACCATGTGTTTCATGGGTGAGTACCAGTTTGCTTAACTTTGCTTTCATTGGAGAATGCCGTGTGTTTCATGGGTGAGTCCCAGTTTTCTTAACATTGCTTTCATCGGAGTTCGTTTTTCAATAGTCGACCTGTGCCGAGCCGTTTCTGTTACTTGTAATATGGTGCGGCTTAGGGGGTTTTTCTCAGTCGTTGCTCGCGATATGGCATGGTACGGAACCTTTTCCTGGGGGGTTTTGACGGCGTTCGTTCCTTGTTTGCGTACCTATGGGAGTGCTCGTGTTCCTGTTTTGAACCAACAAGAGAGTGTGATAAGATAAAACCAAACAAAATCGTTTGTTACCTTGTCCTGGCAAGTCGGTGAAAGGAGGAGCGGTGCTGTAAGGTTGCTCGCTTTGCCTCGTACTCGAATGGTGGTTTCATATTTGGCAGCCATGTTCGACTTCGCCATTACTCGCGTCTAGGCTTCTCATGAGTTGGGCTTACCTCACCCGTTCGGATAGCAGGGCCGAGTCCCAATCCGACCCCGTTCGATATGCGCAAAAAATAAGGGAAACATGTCATACTTTGTTCATAAATCGTCTGTTGCGTGTGGGTACGAAAATAAGGCAAGGTATGCCCGCTATTTCGAAGGATCACACAGCAGGCTATTGTCCCTCCCTAAGACGTGGAAGTATAGGCCGGTATACAAGGTGAAAACGTCAAATGGGATTGCGGTCATGCCAAGCGCATAGTGACCGTGATTCCACTTTAAATATGCATATGACGTGCCTAACCCGTCGCTACAGGTGAGGTGTGGGTTCTGCATAAACATCGGTCACAATTTCTATTTTATGTAGAGATCTAACCTAGATTGGTACGGTTACCTCAAAAGTTTATCTACCATTCTTTTCGAGTTGGTGTTCATACCGAGATGGTGAGGTTGTGACAGTGTTACGACCCAAGTTCGCGCTCCGTGAACAGTCGTGACGGCGCCTAGTCTCCACAACTAGGTAAGCCTAACAAATGCGGAAAAGAAATAATTGCAGAAAAGAAACTAATAAAAATCGAGATAACAAAGTATAACAGTATTTAAGATGCCGCCCGGCATATAACAATCCGAGAATTTCAACCTAACACTCCCAAAATCCGGAACCCCATGAATCATAAGGTAAGAGTACATAAAATGCTCTAACTCCAGAAATGTCTAACAACAACGAGATACAGAAGGGCTATACTACTATAAAGAATGGAAAGGGACTCCTCGGTCTGCGGATGCGGCAGATAATACCTTCAAGTCTCTATAGAAAATGCCTCGCCTCAAGGGTGATAAGACTGAGTGGAAGTACCTGGATCTGCACACGCAAAAACATGTGCAGGAAAGGGCATAAGTACACCACAACGGTACCCAGTAAATGCCAAGCCTAACCTCGATCGAGTAGTGACGAGGAAGGTCAGGGCCCTACCGATCATATACAATAATATATAAGGAAGATGAGCGGTAGTAAGAAAATACAGATAATGAGAGAAACAACAACCACAACCAAGGCAAATAATCACAGAAGGTATACAACTCAACATAGAGATAACAACCGGGGGCCTACCAGGATCCCGTCCTGTAGCCCCCAACAATAAATAATCAACGAATCTCCCGGGTGCTGTCCCGTAGTCCATATCACTGTGCAGGGGGATCTACCGGAATATCACACAATTAGTCCCAAAAGTAAATAATCAGTGGATCTCCCGGGTGCTGTCCCGTAATCCATATCACTGCGCAGGGGGGATCTACCGGAATACCACATCCGTAGTCCCAAATAAACACACAAGGGGGATCTACCGGGAACCGCCCGTAGTCCCAATGTAAGCACACAACAACAACACAAGAATAATCAACTCAATTTAATTTAATATCAAAATAGACAGGTAATTCTACCCTAGCATGCTGCACAGAGTTCAGATAAGGCAGTTTGAGCAAGTAGGCAATTTAGTCATTTAGGCATGCTTTCCTAAGCTAACAGTAAGCTCAAAGTTCAAGTAGTGTATACAGAGAAGTAAAATACGATATATAGGTACTTAAAGGAAAAAACAGGATTTTCAACAATCAGCACAAGTACGCGCTCGTCACCTCACGTACAAGGCATTTCAAATATCACAGTACAAAATCCTAAGGGGAGTTCCCCCACACAAGGTAAGACAAGCCACTTACCTCGAACCAGCTTAATCAAATCTATACCACGTTCTTGCCACGAGTATCCAACTCCAAATGGCCCAAATCCATTCACAGTAATTGCATAATGTAAATAACACTTCAAGTAACTAATTCAACTAATTAATTCTAAAATAATACGCGAAATTAGGAAAAATGACCAAAACGCCCCCGGGCCCACTTCTCGAAATCGGGTAAAATTTATAAATTCAGAACCCTCACACTCTCACGAGTTCATACATACCAAAATTATTCCAATCCGACATCAAAATCTTGATCAAAACCCCAAAATTAAGCCTAAGAACCTTTTCCAAATTTTTCCCAATTTGTCATCCCAAATCCGAAATTAGATTATGAATTCATGATTAGATTAATGGGTTATAAGCAAAAAGGAGTTAAGAATCATTACCAGTTAACTCCCTCCAAAAATCTCTCCACAAAATGCCTCCTACCGAGCACCCAATTCAATTTTCCAAGTTTTGATTTCAAACCATCGTTCTTCCCCTTTTCTGACCAGTGAAACCGCATGCGGCTCTAAGACCGCACCTGCGGTCCCGCTCCTGTGTAGACCAAGTCGTACCTGCGACTTTTCATTAAATAGGAATTTTGGTACCTGCGGCTCCCATACCGCACCTGCGCTCTCGCAGGTGCGTTCGCTTCTCGCACCTGCGGCTTCTGGAGCCTGGACCAAAATCCGCTTCTGCAGTCACCAAGTCGCTTCTGCGGCGCCGCACCTGCGTTCCCATTCACGGAGGTGCGGTTATGACAGGTTCAGCCAACATCAGATTTTTCTTAAGTCCAATTCAACTTCCGTTAAGCACCCGAAACTCACCCGAGGCCCCCGGGACCTCAACCAAACCTGCCAACCAATCCTATAACATCATACGAACTTATTCCAACCTTCGAATCACATCCAACAACGCTAAAACCACAAATCACTCTCCAATCCAAGCCTAAGGATTTCCAAAACTTCAAATTTCCGCTTTCGATCAAAAAGTCTATCAAACCTCGCCCGAATGACCTGAAATTTTGCACACACGTCGCATTCAACACTACGGAGCTACTCCAACTCTTAGAAGTCCATTCCGACCCCTAGATCAAAATATCACTATTGAACCAGAAACTTCAAAAATACAACTTTCGGCATTTCAAGCCTAAATAAGCTACGGACGTCCTAAACACAATCCGAACGCGCCCCTAAGCCTGAAATCACCCAACGGAGCTAACGAAACCAATGGAATTCCATTCCGAGGCCGTATTCACACTGCTCCGACTATGGTCCAAATTCTAAAACTTAAACTCTTATTTAGGGACTAAGTGTCCTAAAACTCTCCGAAACTCCAAATAAATCTTCCCAGCAAGTCACAATAGCAGAAACAAACACGGGGAAAGCAGTTAATAGGGGATCCGGGCGTAAATTCTTAAAATGACCGGTCGGGTCGTTACATCCTCCCACGCTTAAACATTCGTTCGTCCTCGAACGAGCATAGAGATATACCTGAAGTAGTGAAAAGATGAGGGTAACGGCTGCGCATATCCTGCTCGGTCTCCCAAGTCGCCTCCTTGACCGGCTGACCCCGCCACTAAACCTTCGCTGATGCAATGTTCTTTGACCGCAGCTTCCAAACCTGCCTGTCCAATATCGCCACTGGCTCCTCAATGTAAGATAGGTCTTTGTCCAACTGGACTGAACTGAAATCCAACACGTGCGACGGATCACTGTGATACCTCCAGAGCATCGAAACATAAAATACCGGATGAACTCCTGCTAAGCTGGGAGGTAAGGCAAGCTCATAAGCAACCTCCCCAACACGCTGCAATATCTCAAAAGGGCCAATAAACCTCGGACTCAATTTCCCTTTCTTCCCAAATCTCATAACGCCCTTCATAGGCGAAACCCGCAGCAAAACCCGCTCTCCAACCATATAGGAAACATCATGAACCTTCCGGTCCGCATAACTCTTCTGTCTGGACTGGGCTGTACGGATTCTATCCTGAATTACCTTGACTTTATCCAAAGCGTCCTGTACCAAGTCTGTGCCCAATAATCTAGCCTCGTCCGGCTCGAACCAACACACCGGGGATCTACACCGCCTACCATGCAAGGCCTCATACGGTGCCATCTGAATGCTGGACTAATAGCTGCTGTTGTAAGAAAACTCAGCCAGTGGCAAGAACTGATCCCAAGAACCTCCAAACTCCATCACACACGCATGGAGCATATCCTCAAGAATCTGAATAGTGCGCTCGGACTGTCCGTCCGTCTGGGGGTGAATGTTGTGCTCAACTCCACACGAGTCCCCAACTCATGCTGTACGGCCCTCCAGAACCGTGATGTGAACTGAGTGCCTCTATCTGAAATAATAGAAACTGGAATACCATGCAGACGGACAATCTCCCGAATATAAATCTCCGCCAACCGCTCCGAAGTATAGGTGGTACACATAGGAATGAAATGTGCGGAGTTGGTCAGCCGATCCACAATCACCCAAATGGCATCGAACTTCTTCAAAGTCTGTGGGAGCCCAACTACGAAGTCCATGGTGATCCGCTCCCACTTCCACTCCAGAATCTCTATCTGTTGAAGCAATCCACCCGGCCTCTGGTGCTCATACTTTACCTGCTGACAATTGAGGCACCGAGCTACAAACCCAACTATATCCTTCTTCATCCACCTCCACTAATAGTGCTACCTCAAATCCTGATACATCTTCGCGGCACCTGGATGGATGGAGTACCGCGAACTATGGGCTTCCTCTAGAATCAAGTCCCGAAGCCCATCAACATTGGGTACACAAACCCGACCCTGCATCCTCAATACCCCGTCATCACCAATGGTCACATCTCTGGCATCACCTAGCAGAACCTTGCCCTTGAGGACAAGAAAATGAGGGTCATCAAATTGACACTCCTGGATACGATCAAATAAGGAAGACCGAAAAACCACACAAGCAAGGACCCGGCTAGGCTCCGAAAGATCCAATCTCACAAACTGGCTGGCTAAGGCCTGAACATCCATCGCCATGGGACTCTCAGCTGCTAGTAGATAAGCCAAACTCCCCAAACTCTCCGCCTGGCGACTCAAAGCATCGGCCACAATATTAGCCTTGTCGGGTGATATAAGATAGTGATATCATAGTCCTTCAGCAGCTCTAACCACCTCCTCTGACGCAAATTAAGGTCCTTCTGCTTGAACAGATGCTACAAACTTCGGTGATCAGTATAAATCTCATAAGGCACACCGTACAAATAATGACGCCAGATCTTCAAGGCGTGAACAATAGCAGCTAACTCAAGATCATGGACATGATAATTCTTCTCATTTACCTTCAACTGTCTGGATGCGTAGGCAATCACCCTACCGTCCTGCATCAATACAGCTCCAAGGCCAACCCTCGAGGCATCACAATAGACAGTATAAGACCCTGAACCGGTAGGCAATATCAAAACTAGGGATGTAGTAAAAGCTGTCTTGAGCTTCTGAAAGCTCTCCTCACACTCTTCCGTCCACTAGAACGGAGCACCCTTCTGGGTCAGCCTGGTGATAGGTGCTGCAATAGATATAAAAAACCTGAACAAATCGACGGTAATAACCCGCCAAACCAAGAAAACTATGGATCTCTGTAGCTGAGGATGGCCTGGGCCAACTCTGCACTGATTCCACTTTCTTCGGATCCACCCTTATCCCCTCACTAGATACCACGTGACCCAAGAATGCCACGGAATCCAACCAAAACTCACATTTTGAGAACTTGGCATATAACTTCTTTTCCATCAAAGTCTAAAGCACTGTCTTTAGGTGCCGGTCATGATCTTCCCGACTCCAGGAATATACCAGAATGTCATCAATAAAGACAATGACGAATGAGTCAAGATATGGCCGGAATACACTGTGCATCAAGTGCATAAAGGCTGTTGGGGAATTGATCAGCCCAAATGACATAATAAGGAACTCGTAATGACCATACCGAATCCTGAAGGCAGTCTTCAGGATATCTGGCTCCCGAATCTTCATCTGATGATAGCCTGAATGCAAGTCAATCTTAGAAAACACACGAGCACCTAGTAACTGATCAAACAGGTCATCAATACGAGGCAAAGGATAACGGTTATTCACTGTAACCTTGTTCAACTGGCAATAATCAATACACATACGCATAGAACCATCCTTCTTCTTCACAAATAAGACAGGAGCACCCCAAGGTGATACACTGGGCCAAATGAAACCCTTATCAAGCAATTCCTGTAACTGCTCCTTCAACTCCTTCAACTCAGGAGGAGCCATACGGTACGGAAGAATAAAAATGGGCTGAGTGCCCGGCAACAGATCAATGCCAAAATCAATATCTCTATTGGGCGGCATGCCCGGAAGATCAGCTGGAAACACATCAGAGAAATCCCGTACTACTGGAACTGAATCAACTGTAGGGGTATCAATACTGACATCTCTCACATAAGCTAGATACGCGTCACACCCCTTCTCAACCATACGCTGAGCCTTAAGGAATGAACTAACTCTACTGGAAGTATGATCTAAGGTACCCTTCCACTCTACTCGCGGTACACTTGGCATAACCAGCATCACGGTTTTCGCGTGACAATTAAGAATAGCATAATGGGGCGACAACCAGTCCATGCCTAAGATAACATCAAAGTCTACCATGCTGAGCAATAACAAATCGGCTCTGGTCTTAAAACTACAAAGAGCAATCAAACACGACCGATAAACGTGGTCCACAACAAGAGAATCTCCAACAGGAGTAGAAACATAAACAGGAGAACTCAAGGAATCCCGAGATACGCCCAAATGTGGGGCAAAATAAGAGGACACATAAGAATAAGTGGAGCCTGGATCAAATAAAACCAATGCATCTCTACGACAGACCAGGATAATACCTGTGATGACAGAATTGGAGGCGACAGCCTCAGTACGGGCAGGGAGGGCATAGTATCTGGCCTGGCCTCCCCCTCGAGGGCGACCTATACCTCCCCGACCTCCACCTTTAGCTGGCTGAGCAGGTGGGGTAGCAACTGGTGCTGTGATCATAGCTTGAGAACTCTGCGGAGCGCGCTGTGGCTGAGAAGTCTGGGAAGGTGCACCCCTCCCAAGTCTAGGGCAATCCCTCACCATATGGCGTGTGTCACCACACTCAAAACAAGCTCTGGGAGGACATGGCGGTTGTGACTAGCTCGGGCCAGGTCTGCTGGACTGACCATTAAAAGCACCCCGTGCAGGAGGCGCACTAGATACTAGAGGTGCATAATAAGGCTCCTGAGGTCTAAGAGGAGCTAGAATACCACTGGCTGCTGAAAGAGCTGAATGAACGGGGCACCTCATATAACCCCTACCATGACGAGCTGAAGCTGGGGCACGGGCACCAGAATAATGGCCCAACTCTCGAGACCTCTTGGCCTCCCTCTCCTCTCTGTCCTGAGCATGCATACCCTCTACTCTCCTAGCAATGCTCACCACCTGCTGATAAGAAATATCCATCTCCAACTCCCGATCCATACTAGACCTGATGCTGGCTCGTAAGCACGCCACCACTGATAGGTGGCTCCTCGAAGCTGGAAGGTAGTGAAGGAAACCCCACTCGATCCTGATATACCTATGGTATGGAGGATACGGTAGCACTCCTCTAGAAATTCAAGAGCATCATCTGATGCTAGTCCACTGAATGTAGGAGGCTGATACTTCTTGAACCTCTCAAGCCTCTTCTGTTCCTCCTCTGAAGCTACTGCCCTCTCCTCGGGCTGTGCTGGGGCTACAGGTTGTGCCGGTATAATCTCTAGGATCTGCTCAACATGCACTCGCTGCTCAGGAGTGCGGGCGGCGGGAGTCTGTGCTCCTCCCCCGGCCTGGGATGTGGCTGCAGCAAAGGGAAGCAACCCTGCCCGAGCTAGAGTGGTGTACATACTCATAAACTGAGCAAGAGTCTCCTGTAGTGCTGGAGTAGTAGTAGATGTGGGCGTATCAGGCGCCTGGGCTCCAGCTGGAACCACTCGTGGCTCCTCGATAGCAGCTCGCGCGGGTGCTCTGGCTGTAGCGCGTGCGCGTCCTGGGCCTCTACCCCGGCCCCGACCTCTGACGGCTCTCGCAGGGGGAGCGGGTGTCTGGTCACCTCCAGCAGCACGTGTCCTCACCATCTGTGAGAGAATAGAAGACATAAGTTTAGAATTTTTGATATCAAAAATCTCGCACGACAAGGAATTCAAATTAAGTGAAATTTTCTTAATAGTTACATAGCCTCTCGTGGATAAGCACAGACGTCTCCATACCGATCCACGAGACTCTAATAAACCGATATGTGATTCATGACTCCTATGAACCTAGAGCTCTGATACCAACTTGTCACGACCCAAGTTCGTCCTCCGTGAACAGTCGTGACGGCACCTAGTCTCTATGACTAGGTAAGCCTAACAAATGCGGGAAAAGAAATAATTGCGGAAAAGAAACTAATAAAACCGAGATAACAAAGTATAACAGTGTTTAAGATGCCGCCCGACATATAACAATCCAAGAAATTCAACCTAACAATCCCAAAATCCGAAACCCCATGAATCACAACCTAAGAGTACATAAAATGCTCTAACTCCAGAAATGTCTAACAACAACGAGATACAGAAGGGCTATACTACTACAGAGAATGGAAAGGGACTCCTCGGTCTGCGGACGCGACAAATATACCTTGAAGTCTCTATAGAAAGCGCCTCGCCTCAAGGGTGATAAGACTGAGTGAAAGTACCTGGATCTGCACACGCAAAAATATGTGCAGGAAAGGGCATGAGTACACCACAACGGTACCCAATAAGTGCCAAGCCTAACCTCGGTCGAGTAGTGACGAGGAAGGTCAGGGCCCTGCCGATCATGTACAATAATATATAAGGAAGATGAGCAGTAGTAAAGAAATACAAATAATGAGAGAAACAACAACCACAACTAAGGCAAATAATCACAGAAGGTATACAACTCAACATAGAGATAACAATCGGGGGTCTACCAGGATCCCGTCCTGTATCCCCAAAAGTAAATAATCAGTGGATCTCCCGGGGTGTTGTCCCGTAGTCCATATCACTGTGCAGGGGGATCTACTGGAATACCACATCCATAGTCCCAAAAGTAAATAATCAGTGGATCTCCCGAGTGCTGTGCCGTAATCCATATCACTGTGCAGGGGGGATCTACCGGAAAACCACAGCCGTAGTCCTAAATAAATAGAGAAGGTGGAACTACCGGGAACCGCCCGTAGTCCCAATGTAAACACGCAGCAACAACACAAGAATAATCAACTCAATTCAATTTAATATCAAAATAGACACGTAATTCTAACCTAGCATTCTGCACAGAGTTCAGATAAGGCAGTTTGAGCAAGTAGGCAATTTAGTCATTTAGGCATGCTTTCCTAAGCTCAAAGTTCAAGTAGTGTACACAGTGAAGAAAAATGCGAAATATAGGTACTTAAAAGAAAAATAGGATTTTCAACAATCAGCACAAGTACGCGCTCGTCACCTCTCCTACAAGGCATTTCAAATATCACAGTACCAAATCCTAAGGGGAGTTCCCCCACACAAGGTTAGACAAGCCACTTACCTCGAACCAGCTAAATCAAATCTATACCACGTTCTTGCCACGAGTATCCGACTCCAAATGACCCAAATCTATTCAAAGTAATTGCATAATGTAAATAACACTTCAAGTAACTAATTCAACTAATTAATTCTAAGATAATATGCGAAATTAGGAAATGACCAAAACATCCCCCGGGCCCACGTCTTGGAATCGGGTAAATTTTATAAATTCAGAACCCTCACACTCTCACGAGTTCATACATACCAAAATTGTTCCAATCTGATGTCAAAATCTTGATCAAAACCCAAAAATTAGGCCTAAGAACCTTTTCTAAATTTTTCCCAATTTCTCATCCCAAATCCCAAATTAGATGATGAATTCATGATTAGATTAATGGGTTATAAGCAAAAAGGAGTTAAGAATCATTACCAGTTAACTCCTTCCGAAAATCTATCCAGAAATCACCTCCTTCCGAGCTCCCAATTCAATTTTCCAAGTTTTGATTTCAAACCCTCGTTCTTCCCCTTTTCTGACCAGTGAAACCGCATCTGCGGTCCCGCTCCTGCGTAGACCAAGTCGCACCTGTGACTTTTCATTGAACAGGAATTTCCGCACCTGCAGCTCCCTTACCGCACCTGCGTTCTCGCAGGTGCGTTCGACTTCTCGCACCTGCGGCTTCTGGAGCCTGGACCAAAATCCGCTTCTGCGGCGCCGCACCTACGGTCCCATTCACGCAGGTGCGGTTATGACAGGTTCAGCCAACATCAAATTTTTTCTAAGTCCAATTCAACTTCCGTTAAACACCGAAACTCACCCGAGGCCCCCGCGACCTCAACCAAACCTGCCAACCAATCCTAAAACATCATACGAACTTATTCCAACCTTCGAATCACATCAAACAATGCTAAAACCGCAAATCACGCTCCAATCCAAGCTAAGAATTTCCAAAACTTCAAATTTCCGCTTTCGATCAAAAAATCTATCAAACCTCGCCCGAATGACCTGAAATTTTGCACACACGTCACATTCAATACTACGGAGCTACTCCAACTCTCGAAATTCCATTCCGACCCCTAGATCAAAATCTCACTATCGAACCGGAAACTTCAAAAATTCAACTTTCGGCATTTCAAGCCTAAATAAGCTACGGACCTCCTAAACAAAATCCGAACGCGCCGCTGAGCCCGAAATCACCAACGGAGCTAACGAAACCAACGGAATTCAATTCCGAGGTCGTCTTCACACTGCTCCGACTACGGTCCAAATTCTAAAACTTAAACTCTCATTTAGGGAGTAAGAGTTCCAAAACTCTCCGAATCTCCAAATAAATCCTCCCGGTAACTCACAATAGCAGAAACAAACACGGGGAAAGTAGTTAATAGGGGATCGGGGCGTAAATTCTTAAAACGACCGGTCGGGTCGTTACAGACAGCCTGGAAGTAATACTTGGCTAGTTCTAGATCTAAAGGGAACTAAAAAATTGGCTAAGAAATTCCCACAGACGGCGCCAAATTGTTTGACCAAAAAGTATTGAACCTTTTAGTTAAACTAATTAATGAAGAAAATAGAGGATAAATCCTAGCCAAACATAATTAACTTTAGATCTAAGCATATTGAATATGAGAATCACACAAGACCAAGCTTGTATAACATTTCTTAGGATGATAAAAGAGAATCAAATGTATATGGTAAGCTTACATCTTTGATCCCAAATTGTTTTGTATCTGAAAGAGCGAAGAGGAAAAAGAAGGAATCTCGTTGATAACTAAGAGATCTATCTTTATTGATTCAATAGTAACGATTACAACAGCTTGTAACCAAAATCTAGGCTTCTACTTTGTTGTCGAAAGTCTCCTCCCGTTCTTCCATTCCTTTTTCTCTCCTGGGAGAGCCCCCCTCTTCTTGCTTTCTTTATATATATATATATATATATATATATATATATATATATATATATATATATATATATATATATATATTACTCATCTTCCCCTTTGTCCAGCGGTCTTTAACCAGCATACCTCATCTCGACTATACTCTTCTTTACTCGCTCAAGCATGACTGCCTATAATCTGTTGTGCAAGCCTTTCGATGGCTCGATCTCGGCAGTGGCCGAGACACTTCGTCGCCACTGCGCCTTACGGGTACGTCCATGACTTGGTCGACCCCTTACCATTCTTTTTGACGGTAATCCACTTGTGGTCAGATTTTGACATACATCATCAAGAGCTCAATTACTGACGGTGTAATGCAATCATCTGAATGTGATTACCCCCTTAGAGGAAATATTGGAGTAGAATATCGACTCCTACTGAAATTAGATTGAGGCTTTTTGTTCTAGCTTGCCACATTGCCTCGTGATAGATTTGGCTTTTCTGCTTTTACTTTTTTTACAGTTGGTACTTCGAGGAAATGCAAGACCAAGTAATCTTGGATCTGATCTGAATTATATAATTTTGTATATACATGATAGTAAACTACAGTATATCATTCACTTCTATGGAAGAAACAACTTAGAAAAAAAGCATTATTGGATAAATAAGGCAAAAGTTGAGAAGTCTATCAATCTTTTTCTTATTTCCAGTAGATACGAATACACTGAAACAGAGACAAAGAGGAGAAAAAGACTCGACAAAGTCACAGTACCTACTCTAGGAAGAAGACACAAAAACCTTCTGCCTAATCTTCCTCTCCTCTTTATCAACACAATCCAATCCACATCCACACTGTGGGCATTCCTCAAAGTTCTTAATCGGAAAATTCGCCGACGTGAGCCCAACTGAGAACTCAAGATTCTCACCTTTACGCCTAACTTCATAGGCTGATGGCTTCTCATTTCTTGAAACTGCTGTAGCTGAAAAGAAGAGAAAGAGCAGAGAATGCTTGTTAAAGACATTGGCATTTCTCTGAAAAATGAAGTTTTAGGTTGTTCCAGAGTACAGAGTCATATAAACGAGATGGTGTGACATATATCAAACGGAAAAGGTGTAAATATGTCCCTGAACTTTACGATAAGGTCTACAAATAACCCTCGTTAGAAGTTTGACCCATTTTTTATGCTGCCGTTACACTCTTGGCTCAAATACCCCTTAATTTTAAACGGCTGCCATAGTGAATAAGTTATCCACTCATAATTTAACATGTGGAATTTTAATTTTGCACTCAACCATTTTAATTCACACCCAACCGGATTTAATTAGCCAACCCATTACCCGACCCGTATAAGTTAACCCCTTTCTTAAAAACACCGGAACTTTACCCTTTTCATTAATTTAACTACAATTTTTGATGAACCCTAATTACAAATTTCAGTAAATATTTGATTTTTAGGCCTTCTGTTTTGTTCTTGTTTTGATTAGATCCTGATGCAGAGGCTATTACTTTGTCACCTAAAACTCTACTAGCGACGAACAGATTTGTTTGTGAAATTTGCAGTAAAGGGTTTCAAAGGGACCAGAATTTACAGCTTTATAGAAGGGGTCATAATTTTTCATGGAAGCTAAGGCAAAGATCGGGGCAAGAGGTGAAGAAGAGGGTAACGGGCGAAGCTTTACGATATGAGTGAAGAAAACCCCAATAAGAGCCGACTCCGATATTGACTGCACACTTTACTACTCATCAAAAGAAGCCTGCTGCCATGGCTTCCGAGAAAGAAGCTGCTCTTCTCGCCGTTCCTTCATATTCTCCTACCATGTATTCAGCTTTTGTGTAAATAGTTGAGTTTTTTTAATTGATTTTTGTTTTTTCAGGTTTGACAAGATCATTAAAAAGGAAATCCCAGCAAACATTGTCTACGAGTGTGTGTCTGTGCCTTTTGGGTTTAGCTGTTATTTAGGTATTTGGTGGAATAGTGAGGTATATGCAAGTTAGAGCCGATGCCACTTGTTAGTAAGGGAAAAGATAATTTTGAAAATCCGGATCGGGTAACATGTTGGCTAATTAAATTCGGTTGGGTGTGAATTAAAATGTTTGGGTGTAAATTAAAATTTCACATATTAAATTATGAGTGGATTACTTATTTACTGTGGCAGCCGTTTAAAATTAAGGCGGTATTTGAGCCAAGAGTGTAACGGCAAGGTAAGAAATGGGTCAAACTTATAACGAGGGTTATTATTTGGACCTTTTCCGTATATCAAATGGAGATGCTCGATATTGACATATGTTTGCTTCATATGTATGACAAATTAGTTTGTTACTCTGACCAGTTGTCCACGTGCAGATTGATGCACTTACTCTATATAGCAATTACTTTTTTCCGCTATCCATAATTTGTATATACAATTCATTAAATTGGAACTTTTTTTTTTATAGGTTCATTAAATTGGAACTTAGAAGAGGTGTGGACAATGAACAGTTTATTAGTGGATGATTGAATGGTTTTTAAAGTTAAATTATATTTAATTATAAAAATATTTTATTCCTTTTTAAATGAAATAATAAAGAAAAATATATTTATATTATATAAATTAAAACAGAAAAAGTAACATAATCTCATGAAAGAGGCTTTACAGGTGAATTTTCTAATTATTTTGAGTTAGCTACCATTTTGTCTTGTTCTGGTAATTACATTTCTCATAATTAAATGATTCCAGTAGAACATAATAAATATAGAACATTAAAAATAAAGTATTTATAGACTCGAACACAAACTTTTAGATTGAGGATTAGTTTACCAATTGATAAAAGGAATTTTTACCTCCTATAGCAAAGGTTAACACTTTATTCATTTTAAATAAATATCATTTAGAAAAATTATATTCTATAGATACCTTTTAATGTTTATAGCAAAATATCTAATTTCTGTTACCTCCTACCCTTAAGCCACTAAACACGCCATTTTTTATTTTTCTCTCTCCTTTTTCAGATTTTTCTCTCACATAATTACCGTATTTCATATAAACTTCTCAATCCACGTTCTTTCTCTCTCTACTTTAATACACTCCATTCTCTTCCCCCACTCCCTATAAACACGATGCTCAAAATCAGAATTTATCTCACCCACATCACCTAGTTCTTCCCCATTCTCAGTCTCAACCCTGATTTCATACATGCAATCTACATTGTATCTCTCAATTGTCGTTACTTTTTGCTATAATTAGTGTGGTAAGTATTCGCTATTTTTGTTTATTCTGAATATCTCTACTCATCGAGTTTTCTGTATTCAACAGAAAACTTGAGATTTTCTCACAATGTCTGATTCAACGTCCCACAAGTTGGTTGCCAGAGGTATACCCACTAAAGTGCTCAATTTCGATGGGCCCTCTTTCTCTTTGCAAATCACTCAAGGGGAATTGGATGCAGGTTCAGCAGTAAAAACGGCAGCGGAGAAGAGAACAAAATTACGCAATGATAATTTCAAACAAGCCCAAGCTGAGAGATCACTGAAAGAAACAAGACTTCCCGTTGCGGAAAAGAGAAAAAAAACATATTGCTGAAGCTTCATGTGTCAAGGGAAAGGAGGTCGATTCAAGTAAAAGCTCGGATACACAGGAAGAAAAGGTAATTTTTGATGTATTCCTCTGTATTTCAGTCCTCATACACTGATTATTACATGTAGATGTATTTATATGTATATGTATTTATATATATACAAATTTCTACTTCACATATTTGTATGAATCTAAATACATTTATATGTATTTAGATGTATTCGAAAAGTACATTCACTGTATTTTGTACTTATAGAAATCAGCAATAGAAATATGTAGATGTATTTGTATGTATACAAATTTTTGACTTCACTGATTTGTATGTTGCATTTAGATGTATTCAAAATGTTCATTCACTGTATTTTGTACTTACTAGACTGACCTTTTCATATTGTATATAGTTGTATTTATAAGGATTTTCAAAGTTCCCTTCACTATTTTCTACTAATTGCAATGTCTTTTATTGTTGTATGTGGATGTATTATATATATACATCTATTAATATCACTGATTTCTTACTCCAATGTATTTTTGCATATTGTATTCGGTTGTATTTATATGTATTCAGAACAGTTATACTATGAAATATGTATTGATGTTGACATCTGAAATCTTTTTTGTAATTCTTGTTGTATGCAGGAAATTAAGCTATTCGTGAAACAACAGCCTATTTTTTTACCGCATATCAGTTCATATACTAACACAGACATAGTCTCTGACCTCAAAGAAAAACTTACTCCAGAACAGTACAAACAACTGGGTACTACTTGTTTTGGAAGTTTCCTTGAAATGAAGCACTGTGAAGTCCAACATCAATTATTCAAGTGCTTCATGGTTCTGCAGTTAGAAGCAAGTCCTGACGATGTATTTTCAATATACGTCAATGGTACAACATTATCTTACTCAATAAGGGAGTTTGCGCTTGTGACCGGTCTCAACTGTGTTGGTAACCCTGATAATTTTCAGTTCACTGAAAAGGTTCCTAACCGAATTGTTGAGACATACTTTGGCGGTGCAAATCTTGTCAAAAACAAAGAGTTGTTGACATGCTTTGCTGAGAAGAATTGGGGTCATGACAACGATGGGGATGCCATCAAGATAGCTGTGTTGCATTTAATACACACTTTCGTATTTTCATCCGAGAAGAACAGCGCAACCATCCCAAGACTATTAGATGAGGTAGGCGAGGGTAGCTTGCCGGCAAAAGTCGTGTATGGTAGTCTTTTGTTTGATGATAATGGAAAGGGCAATTGACTGCAACCTTTTTCGGCCTATTGGCTATTGGGTGGGGGCAACTGGAGGAAGACAGCACGGGGCAAAGCAAAGGGCAGAGCTTCATGTGAGTTGTTAGGCTGTCGAAGAGCAAAGAAAAAAGTCACTCGAAGAGCCATGGGGTATAAAAGCATTCGAAAACCTTATAAAATCTATTAGCAAGAAGATGGATTCTCAGAAGAAGTACTATAGGATAGCTAGGATGCCTCTCGCTATGCAAGTTTGGTTTTATGAGTGCTGTTCAAATGTTGATCCCACAATTGCACTGCGAGTTGCTAACCGGGTACCCAGACTCAATTGAAGATCCACCATAAATCAGCCAATTTTTGCTTATATGATGAATGGCATGTTCAATGACCAGGGAAACATGGTAATTTACTATTTGTTAGGTGGCTATTATTATTTTATTTTTTGAATATATTTCTGTTAGTCAATACAGTTGTATACAGCCTACATTTGCATACAACCTACATTTTGATTTCAGATTTGCATACAGCAATGGTAGTTCACTTTGAGTGTATTTTGTTTTTCAGATTGTTTGCAATGACATCCAGCCAAGCGATATAGAGCTTGCCGTTATTCAGATTCCTCCAGTAGGCGTTCATGTAGAGAACAGTCCTACTCCTACTCATTGAGAAAAGTGCGTAGAGGATTCGGATGACTTTACTCCTACACCGCATCTTCAATCTAAGAAGAAACATGCTGCAAATGTTGGTCCATCTTCATCACCGCCCAACAAAAAGCGCAAAGAACAGATTATAGATCCCTCAAATGCAGAGACTCAATCCAAGATTCCTCTTGTTGGCGTATCAGAAATAGCACAAAATGTATTGCATGACAAGAAGCCGGCAGATTCCAAAACTGATGAAGTATCTTCTTTGAGGAAAGATTTACATTCATTCAAAGAATATGTGGGTTTTTTATGCACATATTAAACATTACAGTTTAGTGCTTAACATTCATATATTTTTGGGGCACCTATCTAATTATTTCTGTATTGATAAGGTGATGGGCGAGTTCACGTCTCTGAGATCATTGATCAATGAAAACTTTAAGAAGCTTTCTGAACATCTTCAAGACAATCAGCAAAAGGAAAGGGTATATTAGAGAAAGCAAATCACAGGGAGACGTGATGATGGTATTCAAATGTCATCCAATGCCAACTTGCAAGATAATCCTAAAGGCCAAACACAGAGTGATATAGTTGTTGGCAAGAATGTAGAGGTTGACATTTTTTAACCTCTTTAGTATAGGTTTATATCTTGTTTGTGGTCTTATCCAGATTAATCATATATAAAACATCATACACATTATGAAACTGAATATCCAAGATAAAAACTGAATATTACAGGTTGTATATGTATTCAGAATCAGTTGTTTGGATTGTATATCCAAGTCAGAAACTGAATATTACAGGTTGTATATATATTCAGCAGTCTGCAAAGTATGTACCCAACCTGTTGTATTTACATCTATTAAACATGTATGTTCGTATGGCATCAAATGTGTATGTAGTAGTATTTAGATGTATTTGGTTGTCTTTGTATATTATAGTTAGACACAGTGTATAACAGATTGTATAAGTATGTATTAAACAGGATGTATTCAAATGTATTCAACAGGTAGTTTTCAACAGAATTAAACAGACTGTATTCATATGTATACAGATATATTTGTTTGGTTTGTATATTCAGAAAGATTATACAAACTCAAATCCAAACACTTCTTGTATCTAGAATTATTTATATGTATTCACAAAAATATGACTGACTTAGATATTACATGAGATTGATACATGTATCCAAGTATATTTAGAAGATTGATACATATATTCAAGTATATACATATTACTTCCGTATATTTAACTAATTTAACCATGTATGCCGATGTATTATTTGTATGTTGTTTTCTGACTGTATTTATACATAATACTATTAATCTTTGCATGTTGTATGTAGATGTATTCATAAGTATTAAAACAGTATTTATATATATTTAAGCTTGCATTATATGTTTAAGCCAGAAAGCAGTAGTTAGATGTATTTCAAATCTGCCTCAACAAAATACAAATTTACAGTCAAACATGTTTTGTATTTACATGTATTTATATGTATTTATAACATGAATGAATTATGTATATATGTCTTTTATATTACACTAACATACATATGTATACATTAAACAGAATACAGATGTTAATGCTCTTTGTGTTGATGTAAGAGTGGAGGGGAATACTACATCTGAGTTGTCGTGTAACATACCACCTATATGCCAAGAGGGTTGTCACGACCCAAGTTCGTCCTCCGTGAACAGTCGTGACGGCACCTAGTCTCTACGACTAGGTAAGCCTAACAAATGCGGAAAAAGAAACAAATTGCGGAAAGAAACTAATTAAAACCAAGATAACAAAATATAACAGTGTTTAAGATGCCGCCCGGCATATAACAATACAAGATTTCCAACTGAACACTCCTAAAACCCGGAGTCCCATGAATCACAAGCTAAGAGTACATAAAAGGCTCTAACTCTAGAAATGTCTATCAACAAGGAAGATACAGAAGGACTATACTAGTACAGAGAATAAAAAGGGACTCCTCGGTCTGCGGACGCGGCAGATATACCTTGAAGTCTCTACAAAAAGCGCCTCGCCTCAAGGGTGATAAGACTGAGTAGAAGTACCTGGATTTGCACACGCAAAAACATGTGTAGAAAAGGGCATGAGTACACCACAGCGGTACCCAGTAAGTGCCAAGCCTAACCTTCGTCGAGTAGTGAAGAGGAAGGTCAGGGCCCTACCGATCATATACAATAATATATAAGGAAGATGAGCAGTAGTAAAGAAATACAGATATTGAGAGAAACAACAACCACAACCAAGGCAAATAATCACAGAAGGTATACAACCCAACTTAGAGATAACAACCAGGGGTCTACCAAGATCCGTCCTGTAGCCCCAGAAGTAAATAATCAGTGGATCTCACGGGTGTTGTCCCGTAGTCCATATCACTGTGCAAGGGGATCTACTGGAATACCACATCCGTAGTCCCAAAAGTAAATGATCAAAGGGATCTCTCGGGTGCTGTCCCGTAGTCCATATCAATGTGCAGGGAGGGATCTAGCGGTATACCACATCCCAAGTCCCAAATAAACAGACAAGGGGGATCTACCGGGAACCGCCCGTAGTCCCAATACAACATGCAGAAACAACACAAGAATAATCAACTCAATTCAATTTAATATCAAAATATACAGGTGATTCTAACCTAGCATGCTGCACAGAGCTCAGATAATGCAGTTTAAGCAAGTAGACAATTTAGTCATTTAGGCATACTTTCCTAGGCTAACATGTAAGCTCAAAGTTCGAGTAGCGTAAACAGTGAAGTAAAATACGAAATATAGATACTTAAATGGAAAATAGGATTTTCAACAATCATCACAAGTACGCGCTCGTCACCTCACGTACAAGGCATTTCAGATATCACAGTACCAAATCCTAAGGGGAGTTCCCCCACACAAGGTTAGACAAGCCACTTACCTCGAACCAGCTCAATCAATTCTATACCACGTTCTTGCCACGAGTATCCGACTCCAAATGGCCCAAATCTATTCAAAGTAATTGCGTAATGTAAATAACACTTCAAGTAACTAATTCAACTAATTAATTCTAAGCTAATACGCGAAATTAGGAAAAATGACCAAAATGCCGCCCGGGCCCATATCTTGGAATCGAGTAAAATTTATAAATTCAGAACCCTCACACTCTCACGAGTTCATACATACCAAAATTGTCTCAATCCGACATCAAAATCTTGATCAAAATCCCAAAATTTGGCCTAAGAACCTTTTCCAAATTTTCACCCCAATCTCGAATTTAAAGGATGAATTTAAGCATAGATTCGTGGAAATTAATCAAAACCGAGTAAGGATTACTTACCCAAAACACCCAGGTGAAAAATCTCTCTCAAAATTGCCAATCCGAGCTCCCAAATCAATTTTTATTAAGTTTTGAAACTTAACCCTCGATTCTGCCCCTTTTCTGACTAGTGAAACCGCATCTCCTGCGACTTTTCATTAAACAGGAGTTTCCGCACCTGCGACTCCCTTACCGCACCTGCGCTCACGCAGGTGCGTCAAACTTCTCGCACCTACGGCTTCGGGAGCCTGGACCAAATCCGCTTCTGCGGTCACCAAGCCGCTTCTGCGGCGCCGCACCTGCGGTCCCCCAACCACAGGTGCGGTTATGACAGACCTCAGCAAACTTCAGCAACCTTCAGATTTTTCCCTAAGTCCAATTCACTTCTGTTATGCACCCGAAACTCACCCGAGGCCCTCGGGACCTCAACCAAACACGCCAACCAATCCTAAAACATCATACGAACTTATCCCAACCTTCAAATCACATCAAACAACGCTAAAACCACAAATCACTCTCCAATCCAAACCTAAGTATTTCCAAAACTTCAAATTTCCGCTTTCGATCAAAAAGTCTATCAAACCTCGCCCGAATGACCTGAAATTTTGCACACATGTCACAAATGACACAACGGACCTACTCCAACTTCCGGAATTCCATTCCGACCCCGATATCAAAAATCTCACTATCGAACCGGAAACTTAAAAAATTCAACTTTCGGTATTTTAAGACTAATTAAGCTACGGACCTCCAAACATAATCCGAACACGCCCCTAAGCCCGAAATCACCCAACGGAGCTAACAGAATTCCATTCCAATGCCCTCACCACACTGCTCCGACTACGGTCCAAATTCTAAGGCTAAAACTCTCATTTAGGGACTAAGTGTCCCAAAACTCTCCGGAACTCCAAATAAATCCTCCCAGCAACTCACAATAACAGAAACAAACACGGAAAAAGTAGTTAATAGGGGAACGGGTCGTAAATTCTTAAAACGACCGGCCGGGTCGTTACAAGGATGTATCTCGAGAATTCAATGTATCACAATTTGAGCTGGACGAAAAGTTTCTTCCAAGTCAAATTCCTGAAACTAGTATTGTGATACATCATGCAGCAAAAAATGTTGAATAAAACCCATTACCATCTCATAGGAATCGGCGACCAAGTCGATGGTATTCTTCGCCTTACGAGTTGAACTTCGACTCCGCCGGTTAGTGAATTATTAAACAAAGATAATGCCTTATAAAGTTATGATCTATTTCCCCATGGTATCTATAATTAATGTATCTATTCATTACTTCAATGAACAATAGCTACCTCTGTAAAGTTGACTCCCATATTTAAAAAAAGACACCCATTTGAAGTTGATTTAATATCGGGGCCACATCCAACATTAGTCATCCAGGAATACGAGAAATGGGTTCGTGATGGTCTTCCCGCTAGACATGAATAAAAGTGAGTTTTTTCCCCGGTATGTCTATTATGTATTTATTTTTTCAATTCCTTGTAGAAGTGATTTGGAAGACCATTACAAGAAGAATAAGTCAACACTGCATATACCGTTGGATTTTGGCGTTGATCATGTCACTTCAAAAAATGGTTTTACCTTCTCTCGTTTGACGGTAAACTATGGGATGACAATGTAAGCTATACCCCTTCCAAATCCATTTTAATCCATTTTTTTATGATTGGTTTGTCAAATTGTATAATTCACAATTTGAGTTCTCACACAAATTTGTATTTATATTGTGAAAATAGTGAACATATTGTTATTCAGGTGTATTCGTATGCATTTCTATATATTTAAATGTATTCAGATGTATGGGTCACAGGTATATTTAATTGTATGCATTTGTTATTATATTGTTCATGTGCTATTCAAGCAGTATATTCTCTTGATTAGTTTCTGAACTATTTAAGTATTTATATTTATTTAGTTAACAGAATGCATTGAACTGTATTCTGCATCAAATACATATATGTATTCAGCATTATCTATCTTAACAGGTGATGCCAATTTTTAAGTTCAATTTTTTTTTTAACTTTTAATGCACAGAATTATATTCATTCCATTTGTTTTCAGCACCTGATACTTCTATATTCAGTTTTTATATTCAATTTGTTTTCCTTGTTTTCATTCGATGTACTAACGCTATGTATTTAAATTTGTACATAGCATATTGATGTCATATTTTACTATCTGAGAAAGAAGGGCAAGTAAAACCAAATAACCAATTTCAAGTATACAACTGTTGATTGTATATCCAAGACAAGAATCGCTGAAATCTTCGACAGGTATGCTGATACAAATAGTAATGCAAATGTAGCCAAAGAAGAGTATTTGGTATGTGAGTACATAAGGGGCTATAGATTGCTAGCTAATGTAACTTGGCATACTGTTGACAATGTCTTGATACCAGTCAACTTGAAGGACAAACTACACTGGATATTGGCAGATGTCTCATTCAATGAGAGATGTATCAAAGTGTATGACTCATATAAATATGCAGGTCATGATGCCTATGTATCTTTTGAGATAATAAGCTTGATAATCTTGTACCTATGTATCTATCAATCAGTGGTTTTTACAGAGATAAGCAAGGGATAGATTGGTCTTATGACTCAGCATATACTGACAAGTCACAAACTGGTCGATTTGATATTATTTTCATATCAAATCTGCCTCAACAAAGATTTGGGAGCATGTATGTATTCGATCCTCTTCCTTGTCTCATTTAAAAATCTAATAATATGAATTATTTTTAATTATTTCAATCTACATTTTCAGGGATTGTGGGTTGAATGTTGCGGCATACGCAAAGTTTCTGAGCACTCTTGGGGTGGTTCCACAAACAACATTTGATGCCAATTTACTCCGTCGAAGATATGGTCCTCTCCTCTGGGACTATACTATGCGGAAGATAGACGCTGATGCCATAATCGAGAACGAAGTACCCTCAAAGATTGTTAGGCAAATCACGGAGTCAGATTCGTCGTTGAAGATAGTGTTAGAGTAGTTTTAGGTGAATGTAGTTTTGGAAGTTAGGTTTATGTGAATGCTGTTTTTTGAATATTGCTTTGGTAAAGATGGTGTTAAGTTAAGAAAAAACCATATTTTCATTTTAATCACTGTATCCATAGTGTTTATATATGTCATTTCAAGTATTCAATCGATGTTTCAATCTTTTGTGCATCAGTATTCATACTTAAGCAACAAGTTGAATTCGTATATATCCAACAGGTTATATTCATATGTATTCAACAGGTGTATTCATATGTATTATCAGTTGTTTGGATTGTATATCCAAGTCAGAAACTGAATATTTGTCACGACCCCAGTTCGCCCTCCGTGAACTGTCGCAACGACACCTAGTCCCTACGACACCTAGTCCCTACGACTAGGTAAGCCTAACAAGTGCGGAAAAACAATCGAAACCTTGCGGAAATTATAACTTAAAACCAAGATTTAACAAAATGGATATGAAATGTAAAATGTCACTCGGCACATACAGCACAATATCTCAAACTTCTACAATACTATCCCAAAACCCGAAAACTCACGGGAACACAAACTGAGAAAAATATAGTAAAAATGCTCTAACTCTGGAATGTGTACATCAACAGTATGATAGAAGGGCTAATACCACAAGATAGAATAAAGATGGAGACTCTTCGGTCTGCGGACGCGGCAGATGTACCTCGAAGTCTCCAAAAGCTCTCCCTACCTCAAGGATGGTAAGCCTGTGCAGAAGTACCTTGATCTGCACATGAAAAACATGCGCAGAAAGGGCATGAGTACACCACAGCGATACTCAGTAAGTGCCAAGCCTAACCTCGGTTGGGTAGTGACGAGGAAGGTCAGGGCCCTACTGAGGTTAAATAAGATACAGGTTTAACAGTGTGAAATGACAGTGTAATTAAATAACACAAGATATAAAGGACATCAACAACTATTACAAAGGCAAGTAAAACACAGTAAAAGTACATAACTCAACTCCGAGATAACAACCGGGGATCTCCCAGGATACCCTCCTGTAGTCCCCAAATATAAATATCATGTCCAGTGGATCTCCGGGTGCAGTCCCGTAGTCCAACTCATAAATGTGCAGGGGGATCTCTCGGAATGCAATTCCGTAGTCCCAAAGTAAACATACAGGGGGGAGCTCCCGGGATACCGTCCCGTAGTCCCAAAGTAAATACACAGCAACAACAAGAATTCAATCCAATAAATTTTATCTCAAAGTGAAGCAGGTAATCCTAACCTAGCATGAATCACGTAGTACAATTAAGGCAGTTAAGACAGATAGAGCAATTTAGTCAAGTAGACATGTTTCTCTAAGCTACAACAGGTTTAATGTCCAAACAGTGTAAGCAAGGAAAAGAGAACACAATTCAAGGCTATTTTTAAACAAAAACCGGATTTCCAATAATTACCACAAGTACGCGCTCGTCACCTCACGTACGAGGCATTTCAATTACCACAATATCAATCCTAAGGGGAAAAGCCGTAGTCCAACTCATAAATGTGCAGGGGGATATCCCGGAATGCAATTTCATAGTCCCAAAGTAAACATACAGGGGGGAGCTCCCCGGATACCGTCCCGTAGTCCCAAAGTAAATACACATCAACAACAAGAATTCAATCCAATCAATTTCATCTCAAAGTGAAGCAGGTAATCCTAACCTAGCATGAATCACGTAATTAAGGCAGTTAAGACAGATAGTGCGGAGAATACGGCAGCACTCCTCCAGAAATCCCAAGGCATCATCTGATGCTAACCCACTGAATACCGGAGGATCATACTTCTTGAACCTCTCAAGTCTCCGCTGCTCATCCTCTGATGCTGCTGCCCTATTCCGAGGCTCGTAGCTAATTTAGGCTTGAAATGCCGAAAGTTGAATTTTGGAAGTTTTCGATTCGATAGCGAGATTTTGATCCGAGGGCCAGAATGAAATTTCGGAAGTTAGAGTAGCTCCGTAGTGTTGAATGTGACGTGTGTGCAAAATTTTAGGTCATTCGGACGAGGTTTGATAGACTTTTTGATCGAAAGCGTATTTTTAGAGTTTTTGAAATTCTTAGGCTTGAATTCGATGAAAAATAGGTGTGTTGATGTTGTTTGAAGTATTTTGAAGATTGGTACAAGTTTGAATGACGTTTTAGGATTGGTTGGCATGTTTGGTTGAGGTCCCAGGGGCCTCGGGTGTGTTTCGGAAGGTTAACGGATCAATTCGGACTTGAAGAAAGCTGCTGAAATTTCAGCTTCTGCATTTTTCGCTTCTGCGGTGAACAGTAACCGCACCTGCGGTGAACAGTAACCGCACCTGTGGTGAATAGTAACCGCACCTGCGGTGAACAGTAACCGCATCTGTGGTGAACAGTAACCGCACCTGCGGTGAACAGTAACCGCACCTGCGGTGAAAAGTAATCGCAGGTGCGAAAATTGCTGGACAGATTATTTCAAGTTCTGTTTCCATTTTTTGGCGATTTGGAGCTCGGGTGAGGCGATTTTTTGAGACATTTTCAAAGGGAACAACAGGGTAAGTGTTCTTAACTTAATTTTGGTTAGATTACTCGAATCTATTACTAGTTTTGGCATTTAATCCGTGAATTTTGTTGGAAAAGTTTAGAAAACCCTCTCGGATAGAATCACGGATTTGAGGGTCGAAATGTTATGGGATTTGGACAATTTTCGTATGGTTAGACTCGTGAGAGTGCGAGGTTTCTGGAAATATAAATTTTACCCGATTCTGAGACGTGGGCCCGAGGGTCATTTTGGTCATTTTACATAATTTCGCATATTAGCTTAGAACTTAATCGTCGATTCAGCTTCTTGAAGTATTATTTACATTATGAAATGGAACTAAATAGATTTGTGCCATTTGGAGTTGGATACTCGTGGCAAGAGCGTGGTTTCTAGTTGATTTGAGCCGGTTCGAGGTAAGTGGCTTGTCTAACTTTGTGTGGGGGACTTTTCCCCTTAGGATTGATATTATGGTAATTGAAATGCCTCGTACATGAGGCGACGAGCGCGTACTTGTACTAATTGTTGGAAATCCGGTTTTTGTTTAAAAATAGCCTTGAATTGTGTTCTTCTTTTCCTTGCTTACACTGTTTGGACATTAAACCTGCTGTAGCTTAGAGAAACATGTCTACTTGACTAAATTGCTCTATTTGTCTTAACTGCCTTAATTGTACTACGTGATTCATGCTAGGTTAGGGTTACCTGCTTCACTTTGAGATGAAATTTATTGGATTGGATTCTTGTTGGTTTTGTGTATTTACTTTGGGACTACGGGACGGTATCCCGGGAGCTCCCCCCCTGTATGTTTACTTTGGCACTACGGAATTGCATTCCGGGAGATCCCCCTGCATATTTATGAGTTGGACTACGGGACTGCACCCGGGAGATCCACTGGACATGATATCTATATTTGGGGACTACAGGACGGTATCCTGGGAGATCCCCGGTTGTTATCTCGGAGTTGAGTTATGTTCTTTTACTGCGTTTTACTTGCCTTTGTAATAGTTGTTGATGTCCTTTATATCTTGTGTTATTTAATTACACTGTCATTTCATACTGTTAAACCTGTATCTTATTTAACCTCAGTAGGGCCCTGACCTTCCTCGTCACTACCCAACCGAGGTTAGGCTTGACACTTACTGAGTACCGCTGTGGTGTACTCATGCCCTTTCTGCGCATGTTTTTCATATGCATATCCAGGTACTTCTGCACAGGCTTATCATCCTTGAGGCAGGGAGAGCTTTTGGAGACTTCGAGGTACATTTGCCACGTCCGCAGACCGAAGAGTCTCCATCTTTATTCTATCTTGTAGTATTAGCCCTTCTATCATACTGTTGATGTAAACATTCCGGAGTTAGAGCATTTTTACTATATTTCTCTCAGCTTGTGTTCCCGTGAGTTTCCGGGTTTTGGGATAGTATTGTAGAAGTTTGAGATATTGTGTTGTATGTGCCGAGTGGCATTTTACATTTCATTTTCATTTTGTTAAATCTTGGTTTTAAGTTATAATTTCCGCAAGGTTTCGATTGTTTTTCCGCACTTGTTAGGCTTACCTAGTCGTAGGGACTAGCTGCCGTCGCGACAGTTCACGGAGGGCGAACTGGGGTCGTGACAATATTACAGGTTGTATATGTATTCAACAGTCTACAAAGTATGTACCCAACCTGTTGTATTTACATCTATTAAACATGTATGTTCATGTGGCATCAAATGTGTATGTAGTAGTATTCTGATGTATTTGGTTATCTTTGTATATTATAGTCAGACACAATGTATAACAGATTGTATAAGTATGTATTAAACAGGATGTATTCGAATGTATTCAACAGGTAGTTTTCAATAGAATTTAATAGACTGTATTCATATGTATACAGATGTATTTATTTGGTTTGTATATTCAGAAAGATTATACAATCTCAAATCCAAACACTTTTTGTATCTAGATTTATTTATGTGTATTCACAAAATAATGACTGACTTAGATATTACATGAGATTGAATACATGTATTCAAATATATTTAGATGTTTGATACATGTATTCAAATATATTAGGAGATTGGTTGGATTTGTACATTCAAGTCAGTCACAGTGTATAACATATTTGTATTTTTGTATGTCTTCAACAGGGTATTAGTATGTAATCAGATTCAGTTGTTTCGATGTTATATCCAAGTAAGAAACTGAATAATACAAGGGATATAAGTATGCATTCAGCAGGTTGTATAAGTATGTACCCAAGCTGTTGTATTTACATCTATTAAACAGGTATATTCATATGACATCAAATATGTATGTAGCAGTATTCAGACGTATTTTGGTTGGATTTGTATATTAAAGTCAGACACAGTATATAACAGATTGTATACGTATGTATTAAACAGGATGTATTCGAATGTATTAAACAGGATGTATTCGAATATATTCAACATGGATTTTTCAACATAATTTAACAGACTGTATTCATATGTATGCAGATGTATATGTTTGGTTTGTATATACAAAAAGATTATACAATCTCAAATCCAAACACTTTTTGTATCTAGATCTATTTAGATGTATTCACAGAAAAATGAATGACTTATGTATTGCTGAATGAAATATGAAATCTTTTTATAATACACTCATATTCATATGTTTATAATAGTATTTTTTCCGTCTGTAATAACATGTATTCGAATATACAATACGAGTGTACCCTGGTTTATGTATTAACACAATAACTAACTATATCCAGAATCTATTCACGAAAAAATCAAAAATGTATTATTGCAAAATATCGCCGAAATCTATGACACATCGTTGTAGCACTAATACAAGTCAGAATGTGAACTAAGTCCTACGTGGAGCATTTCTACACGTTCGCTTATTATGTCCTCCCTGCCCACATATGCTACATGAATGTTGATTTTTTTGCTGCAGCAATTCACTGAACGGCTTATCTCGCTTCTTCTTTGGCCTTTCAGGAGGTCTTTTCCATTTGGGTGGTAATACAACTTCCTCTGAAATATGTGCTGGAATATTCCATTCATTTAGGTCCAGCAGCGGATACACTGGCACCTCGTATGTCATTACAACAGATTTTGGTTTGTAATATTCAGAGCAATAATCTTCTGGCATTAGAAACTTGCTCTTCAATACAGCCCAAGTGTGTGGGCATGGTGATTCGTCAACTTGGAACCTCCCACAAACGCATTTTCTCTCTAACAGGCACACGGTGTAATGCCTCCCTTCATCATTCATCGTATGCAAGTATTCAGTCGATGATACCACTTACATTTAAACATAGATCTATAAGTTTTGAACACATACAAACCAAAAAATTCATTTATATACCAAAGAATAGACGCATTAAATATACAGCAGGTTGAATTAAATCAAATATGTATTGAATACAAATATATTTCTATATATAGAATGCAGAAATATGCAGTTGAATACAATGGAATTGTTTGAATACAGCAGAATACATCGTATATGTAGACTGGCATGATATTAAAGATAATGACTTCTTACCTTATGAACACATTTATATACATTAAATATCTTCTTATGAAATGCATATGGGTAGAAACAAAAATATTAAATTCAACTAATGATACACTGAACATATGTATTGTAATCCAAAAAGTATAAATTGTGTCAGAAAAAAGTAAACCTTGTACAAGGGCTTAATATATGAAATGCATATGGATAAAAATAAAGTTTACCGTCATGCGTGTAGACATTGCCTCATTCAAAGTAAGCATCTCCTGGTATTTTTTTCCAAGCGTTGTGTATGTCTGTGTAGCTTCTTTCCGGTTGCTGCAATTCCAACGTCCAACATCTTCCTAACTTCTTCGAGGAAGTCGTATATTGAAAATTCCCTTGCTGACACTAGTGCGGCATTGATTGACACAGCAATATTTGACGTCATGGTCCATCCCCTGTTAACAGGTGCATACAACCTAGCCCACTTTTCGTATATTCTTTCACCCTAATATCTACCTTCTCCATTAGACTGTCAAATTCATCCTGTGTGTACGCTTTTGCCATTAAGAAGTATACCTCGCTCAACTTTGCATGGCTCTTTTTGAATTTCTTATATTCGTTATTCCATAGATGCCATATACAAGCAAAATGTGGTACATCTGAATACACTCTCGATACAGATTTAATGATACTCTCATTTCTATCTGAAATAATGCACATGTTTTCCCTCTCACCATATGCTTTCTTGAATTGCTCGAAGAACCACGACCAAGCAGCATCGTTCTCTAAATCAATAACACCATATGCTAGTGGAAATACATGACCTATAAAGATAATTGCATATATATTTTTAAAATATGTATTTCATTCTTTAAAATGGAACACATTTTATATGGCATAGTTATTAATATTAACAAAATTTATTATAATTCGCATACTCACCTGCACTATCCAACGTGCTGACCGAGACGAATGTCCCGGTGTAATAAGATTTTAGGTGACTTCCATCCACAACCACAATAGGTCTACAATGATCGAACCCCTTTATAAAGGCATGCAAAGATATATACACATACATGAACTCATTTTTTGGCGATTTTACCATTCTAATGTGCGAACCAGGATATGTCATATCTATTGTATATAAGTATCCTGGTAATTTTTTGTATGAATCAGCTGGTTCACCTCTCAAAAAATTCTTTGCCTTTTCTTTAGCCTGCCACGCCAACATGTAGCTAACATCCACACCTAAATATGTTTTCACATCATTAATTATATCCTTTGAGGTGTATTACCTCTTATGATTTGTAAGCTTGGGCCTAATCATACCACTTATAAGGCTGCTACTTGCCTGGCGTTGCTCATACACCTTGTCTTTCAATGGACATGTATGCTTATCATTGAACTCTCTCACTTTGAATAGTTTTGATTTGTTAATGCTAGAAGCCTTAAACCTCCATTCACAATCTTCTGACATACATAATAATGCATAGCTGCAAAGAATTTAATTATACATATGATAAGTATAAATGCTTAAAAAATACACTCCTATACATTTGAATACATTATTACATCTATATATATAAATTATTATACAACACTAATATATATACAATGGTATACATTTAAATATGTCTGAATACGCCTATAGTTATATGCATACATTCAAATACAACTAATACACCAAAAAAATAGTGAGAGCCACTGTAACAAGTTTTTACCAGTCAAATACACAAGAATACATGTATTTGAAATACATAAAAAATACAGAATCACAACAGTGAAGGTCAAGTGAAAATTCCCAAATACACCTATATACATCTATATACCAGTTACAACTCCTACCATGAATACAATATACAAAAAAATAATGAATAATTAAGAATACTAGCATTAGACCTATCAACCCGGAATTGAAACCTTTGAAATATAGCATAATGCTCCATCACCTCTTTCAATGTAGCCTTATCCTTATATACTTGTTTAGCCATAACCTCCCTTTGATTAGTTTTTAAAATTATCAAATCCTTGTCCAATTCGAATACCCCAATTGGTTCTCCTGAATTGACAACATCAAGAGCAAGTGTATCATCTGTATCAAAATTATACCTTTGAACTGCTTCGTCTATTTGCACAATGTCACCTTGAATTAAACTACCTCCGGATACAACTTCTTCGTCAATCGTTGTTATGCACAAAGGATACATCCCGAATTCTCTGTTCTCTTTTTCCAACTCTACATACACCTTGTAACCCATATCATTGTGTATTTCTATTGGCGTGTAATTTCCTTCTACTTTGTATTGAATTTTAATAGACTTTGAGCTCAAATTTGTGTCCAGTTGATTAGAAATTGACGCAACCAAATCATTATACGACGTATACTCCTTTATCGGTATTCCCTCAATTGAATAATCGACGTAGTTACTCTTACTATTCCACTTGCCAGAATGATGCAATAACACTGTTAGACTTGCCATATGTATAATCGAATTATACCTTAATTCTGTATACAATTGTATCAATCACGATTTTTCGTGGTTGAAAACAGAACTGGGTACGCACTGGAACAACAGAAAAAAGGGAGAATTGAAAATCCAGAGGTTGCTCTGCTTTTTGCTATTTTTCGGATTGAAAATCTTTCGTGAAAGGAGGAATACAGATTATGGGCGATATATTATGTTAGTTGAGTTATATTAGGAGACTATTTGGTAAATTGATTTCCTTTCCGTTTTAAACAGTTGAAAGGTCCATATTTTACGCAATATATGTTACTGTATTCACGAATACAGCTCGTGAATACAGTTGAATACAACAACTGATTAGCTGGACTTCCCTGATTCACGTCTATTTTTACTACTGTATTCATGAATACAGTAGCTTAAATACATCAAATGCATCTTATAACAACAGAAAACGTATCTACAATCCGTAATATAGCAAATGGTATCTATAGATAGCTAATTACCATTAAAAGATAGTGCTTTATAAAAAATTCTCTTGATAAAAACCAGGGACATAAGCCATTTAGCACATTGTTAAACGTACTGAGCCTAGTGTAACGTAATGGTCTAAGAAGCTGGAAGCACATATTCCCAAGAGGCAAAATCAGAATTTAAACTATTTAAGTTTTAAGTTTTAGGATAGCGACATTAAGTATTAGTAATTGAATTCCAAATTAAATTTGTGTACATATTCAATGAATATTAAATACTCCACAAAGTTTGTACTAAAACTATTGGGTTCGACAAAACATGAACCTCACCTTGTGATTCTGCCCTGCATATATGGCATCTGTGTTTCTGTGAGTTTTAAGGGTAACAGCATCGAGGTTTACATCCATCAAGATTTCAGTTACTCCAAATGCTAAAGGGAAACAATGAGGAAATTAAGAGAAATATGTACTAATTTCTTCAGCCCAACGAGAAAAGTGAGATTCTATTATGTTTACTGTTGAAGTAGTGACTATCGTCATGTTTTATGGTCAACTACCCCCCACTAAAATCACCTTTCAGTAACTAAATAGCTACTTTTTCACAAAGCGATTAATAAGTCAATATACATTCTTTCCCAGTATCAACATTTTGCTTCAACATTATCTTCTGCTTCTTCCCAAACTCCTCCTATCATTAAAGAAACCAGCTTTTCAATGATTTGCAGCATAGCCTTTTCTATCTTTTCCTCAAATTTGCTGTACTCGATTCAATCACTCAGTGGTGACTCTTTCCAGGTGAAGTGGTCTTATCGCCAGTAACTAAAGACCTACTACTAATCATCTTTTTGTGCGCTTATTCTATGTCCAATTCAATAGGAGGATTATATGCATGCTGAAGTCTTGCATAGGCTTTTGTCAACACACGAGGAACAGCAATAAGGAAATGACAGAAAAATCTTATACATATAACAGAGTAAATAAGCAAATTAACAAACGATATATTCAACGAAAAGAACCCATGTGTTCTGCAGAATAACGCTAGAGACCTATCAATGCAAGAAAGTACTAGTTTGTGAGAAAACAAATTATATCTAAGTTGCAAAAGAATATGACAATTAACAAGGAACATAAATGTTCTCTGAAGAAATGAATACAGCAATCAATGTGGAACTATTGAAATAAAAAATACACAAATGGTAGGCAATTTTGAAGAGAAGCTAGATATGATACCAACAAGTAATCAACACAACTACAATATGGAGATCTCTCAAGGAACAAAACATACAGATATTTGCTGATTCAGTTAACATCTTTCAGTCTTTTTATCAATGCATCAAGAGATTTCTTCTTAGTGTTCGTCTTAGATCCCCTTGTGCCAAAAGACCCAAAAAGCCTATCAGATTGATCCCTTAACTTCTCCGAAATAGTCACAACTTTGCGGTAGTCCAAAGCATTATAACTTCTCTCTCTAATAACTGGATTCAGGAAATTTTCTGGATGGTTGCTCAAGAGTAGATTAACCAACTGCCTAGACTCAGCCAATGCTGCTTTCAACTGGCTAGCCTCTGCCTCAGATAAGAGAGTAGCTTGGGATTCAGCAAATGATTCCAACATTTTGACATCAGCTTCAAGACCCATAATAGCATTTATGTTGAACCTTTTAACCGACTCCCCTAGTAAAGCCCCGACAATCATCTCTGATATATGAAATAGAACATCTTGTAAAACTCTTTTCAGAACTTGAACAGGCAAGATCTGCTGGGCAGTAGAAACTAGAGTTTCAAGAAATATGGTCACCTCATGCACATACTCATTTCCACCCTGCGGAGGATCATCCACCATCCAGTTCACATTCTCAATCAGCAAAAGGAACCCGTCAACCTTTTGCTTAAGCAGACCAGAAAGCATCTCTTCAGCAGCATCACGGGCTTTAGTCAAAGGAAACAGTCTCCTCCCCCTCTCTGCCATTCTCAATGGAATCCCTGAAAGCTGTGCAGCATGACGAAAGAAAAAGTCACATGCACGTTCAAACACAGCCATATTAGCTGCCATCTGCATTGCTTGGGTGACGCCACCAATAGACGTATTAATGAGCTTCAACAAGGCTCCATCCAGGACCTCAGTCAAAAGCCGATCCAAGTATTTCTTCACCACATCATAGAAATCAAGCTGACCACCATATGACATGAAACTCACCGAGTCCTCAATAAACGACCGTACAATTCTACAGCAATCAGGCACAGTACATGAAAATGGTGCAACATAAGGAAACGCAGGCATAATATTCGACGTCTGTAACTGAAATGACAGCACATTCATGTTATACTCGTATTCCTTTTTCATATACATTTGCTCAAATTTATCTGCAGCAAGGGCCTCAGTTATCTGCTTTCGACAATCAGATAAAAGAAGTTCATGATACTTATCCCTGTGCTTGCTCAACACATCTAGCAAAGCCTCAACAGGGTATCCATATCTACGCAATGTAACTCCAAGCAAACTCACATAGTCTTTAATCAATAATAAATGATTCGCAGTTTGCATTCTAGAAAACTGATCTTCCAAAACAGAACACATTTTACTCATAGCAGTATCCCATAAATTCTCCACCTCCAATTTCGAAACCAACCCACCACCGGTCCTCAAAACTCTATCTTCCACAATGAAAAATCCAGCAATTTGCGCGAAAAAAGTCTGGTGAGATTCAAGAAAGGGCGTCATTGAAGATACCTGAAAATCTGAAGTCAACTGAAGCTTGCGATTCTCGAAATAGTACTGCTTGAATCTATCTTCAAGTCCTAGAGTTTGGTTTATGTGATAAGCCCTATACAACAGCGTCAAATCAAAACCTAATATTCCATTACCATCGTTTGCCTCAGCACTGATTCCGTTAAATCCGTCATCGTCTTCTTCTTCCAAAGCATAAACACAATCCCTAAGACTGAGTCTACTCTGTTCCTCAGCTTGTCGTTGCTTCATTCTGAGCTCTTCTTCTCTCTGCCTCGACGCCGAGGCTTGTCCTATAGCTAATTGCCCTAAGTTCCGGCTAACCACACGGATCTCGACAAGCCAATCGCCGAACTCTTTGTTGATTTTCCGTTCGATATGCGAACGGATCGCAGGGATCTGCTTCTCAAGCATTCGTTTGAGAGTAGAAGACGGTGTTTTGTTCATAAACTCTCTCTCAATCGAGTCCACACACTTCAACGCCATGTAGAAATTGTTCTCTGAGAGGTGACGATTGGCGCGTGAGCAAAGCTCGACTAACTGTACGCACGTGCGGAGGGATAGGATAGCGAGAGTTATGTTTGTGCATTTGTTTCGAGCTTCGACGAAGGAATCGAGCGTCGTTAGCAAAGGCACGGCGACGGACTGGAGTTGAGAGTTGGAGTTGGAGAGTGAAGATTTGAGAGAATCGACGTCGGAGAGAAGAGATCGGAGATCGTCGACGGCGGTGATGAAGTCTTCGTAGTGTGCTCTACAGACATCCTCGATTTCGGATTCCTTGGATCGAGCGAAGTGGCGGAGGTGGTGAAGGAGGGTTTCAGGCTTGCCGGAAGCAAACGCCTTTCGAACGAAGGGCCCGACGTCTTCACCGTTGCAGATGGAGGCGGAGAGGAGGAGCTGGTCAAGTTTGTCGGCTGAATCGCCGTTATCTACCGCCGCCGGAACAACTTTCCGGCGCATCTTCGACGTGTTCATCGCCAGCTGTGTTCCTCCGTTATCTATTTCGGTCACAGTAATAGTGGTAACTGCTAGAGTGACGGAGCCGTTACAGACGGAGAGGATTTATAATTAGGACAGAGAAAATGAATACGGGAGAAAATTATGGACACGAAGATATAGTTGGGACATTGAAATGAGAAAGTAATGATAAATGGTCTTTATTTGACTATTTAACCCCCTTGGTTTTAGCCTGATGCTTCCATTGGCAAGTCCAGAATATAGGGGTATGATAGTAACTATGATTGAAAGGGCCAGCCTTGTGTAATAATTAGAGGCAAGTACAAGTATTTGGTGATTTATGGAGTACTAATTATTTGAGCAAATGACATCATTTACCTTCTAGTTTAACTACGGTAATTACACAAAGTGAATACAACTAAAATCAAATGATTCCTTTTGACAAACATGTTTGTTCATGTGGAATAAAAACAAATAAAAAGTTGAAAATCCAAAAAAGGAAAGGAAAAAAAAAGAGTCAGAACTTTTCAAAGTTTTATGTTACGGACTTAAGTCTAGTGTATTATTTTGTAGTAGTTGAAATATTAACTTAGTACTAAAGTATTTCCTTTAAGAGCAGTAGCGCAATAGACAGGAGCTTGTTATCTTTTGTACTACTACTAGTAGTGATGCCATTTATGATTTAACCGATAAATAATATTTATATTCATATTATTCGTCACTTACTAATAAAGTCATTTTTAGCTTTTTCTTCAACGGCATACTAAAGTACATAATTTAAGCTCATCACATGATAAGCTAGTCAAATAATATATACTGCACTTAATAGACATAGAGCTAAAGAAAATAAATCAATTTCAGTACTCTTGCATTTGTTTTCTTGTTCATCAGCTCGAATTGATAGGCTACAAAGAGTAACGGCAATTTTTTCCTTAAGCAAACATAGTTCACTTCATTGTACAGTTTGAAATATGATTAATCTTGATTTATCAATAAAGTATATGTCAGATTCTTTAACATGTTCAAATATAGAATAGTAATGTCAGTAATTACCAAAAACCAAAAAGAAAGTGAATAATTTAATCTCAGAAGTTAAAATGAAGGTAATATTACAAAAAAAAAAAAAAAAAAAAAAAAAGAAGATAACTCAATATAATAGTCATAGGAATAACTGAAAGCTCCTCGAACACCTAGTGTGCATTTTCAAGCACAATACTTAATTCTCAACCTACCATCCTTCCCCCAATATAAATAATTTAAGAAACTAAAAAGAATGGCAGTCTTTAAACACTAAAAAAATGAAAAAGGAATTTAAGAGTATCTACTACTAGAATTCAGGTATAACGTGTTCAAGTTGTGTATAAGATTGAGATATAAGTTAGTATTCCCTATTTAAAATCAGAAATGTTAGACGACGACGGTCAAAAGAAAAGTTAGTCTGTAAATAAAACAAAAGGTTAAATTTTATCTATTAAATAAAATCAAATTATAGAAATTAGTGAAAGTTGTGTAGAATACTATTTTAGTAGTTGTTGTTTTGGAGAGCAACTTTGAGAGGAGAAAAAGTAATACTACGAGTACACCAAAAAAGTCAATACGCGTACTTGGTCTTCACAATTTCTAGAATCTCTTACTTTGTCTATGGCAAAGTGCCTCACATCTAACATGGGAAAAATTCTTTTCATAAATACAATGTTAAATAAACTCCTCCTGACATAGATAAATTTAAACTTAATACTGACAGATCTTGTCTAAGCAACCCTAGGGTTGGGGGGATTGGAGGTTGAATCGGAAATAAGAATGGAGATGGGATCATTGGTTTTATGGGAGGAATTTCTTACTCCACTAACATTATGTCTGAACTAACAGCTTTTTGTTATATCTCACATTTTCGTACGTTAAAGTTTCATTTTCAGTTAATCGGCGTAGACTCGGGGATGAGATTATCTTGAGGTTAACGTACTTATGCTATTTATAACAAGCGATAAGTAAGTGCCATGAAGAATAAAGGGTACACGAATTAAAGAAAATGAGTTTCGTTGAAGGTTGTCAATTTGGGATAAAATACGGTCCGAGCTATAATACCCGATATTTATGGACTAAGTACCATACAAGGTACCATATGACCATGATAGTATATTGTATAAAGTATATTAAAAATGAGTAGTATTTTAAGTAATTTGAGACAATTCTTAATTATTTGGATAATTGATTAATTATCGGGTAACGGAATATTACCTAATTAACTTGTGAGTTTAGGATAAGATTAAAACTCCACCCCACCCCCACATGACAGCAAGCCACTAACAAAACAAATGACTCTTAATCATATTAGATTAGGTAGCAACTAATTCCAAGATAAGCCATCTAATTAGAAAAAGCTACAAATCTTTTAATAATCAAAAGATACTTATCTTCCAACATAAGGAATTATTGAATTCTAGAAGGTTACATATCTTTGAATATGAACAATTCAAAGACACACATCTTTGAACGATTAAGAACTCTTAGTGTTGGCAATCTGAAGCTAACAGAGAAGACAACCGGCAGTTAACATAGAAAGGTACGGATCCACAATAAATCAAACAGAGATTTTGCAATTTTAAGGGAGTACGGTGTAATCCTTCGCAAGAATATCATATGAATTTTTTCTTACTCCAGGTATGTTAAGGCTATCCCTTCTTTCTTTTTGGCATGATCCAATGATACAAAAAGAAACGAGCAAACGTACAGCTTTCATAAACGACTCTATTCATAGAAATAGTAGGGGTCTCTATGTTCTTGATTCCCCATGTGACATATTATTATATCTTTTGTTCATCGGTCTCGGAATAATACGCAGTTGATAAGGTTTATCCGAAAGGAATATTGAGATTACTAACATATTTTCATGCATTTCATTTATTTATATATGTACATTGACCCATGAACAGATGGCGTGTTATATATATATATATATATATATATATATATATATATATATGTGTGTGTGTGTGTGTGTGTGTGTGTGTGTGTGTGTGTGTGTGTGTGTGACTCATAGTGATTTTTTATCAAAGAATGACTCTGGTTATCAAATGATTGAACAACCGGAAGCAATTTACTTACGATACTTAGTTGACATTCATAAAAAGCATCTAATGAATTATGAGTTCCTGCTTAGCAGAAAGACGAATATTCTTTGCTCATTATCAGACAGTCACTTATTCACAAACTTCGTGTGGGGAAAATATTTTTCATTTCCCATCTCATGGAAAACCCTTTTCAGCTCCGCTTAGCCTTATCCCCCTCTAGGGGTATTTTAGTGATAGGTTCTATAGGAACTGGACGATCCTATTTGGTCAAATACCTAGCGACAAACTCCTATGTTCCTTTCATTATGATATTTCTGAACAAGTTCCTGGATAACAAGCCTAAAGGCTTTCTTCTTGATGAGATCGATATTGATGACAGTGACGATATTGATAATAGTAGTGAGCACGTGATTTTTGCCCTATATATGAATAATTCCCAAAATTTCAAACAAAATAATTTTTCTAGTATTTTATAAATTTTTGTGAATTTTGTGGCATTCTTTGGTAATTGTTGCATTTTTATTTGTGCATTTTAATCCATATGAAAATATCAAAAATATGCATTGGCATTTAGGGATTTAATTTCACAATTTTAGTGTTCATTAGTTGTAGAATAAAATGTAAAGAAAATTGCAAGAAAATAGTTCTTTGCATTGCTAATTATTGCATTTGTCTTTAAATAGAGTTATAAGTAATTTTAGGAGTTAAATAGTGTAATTAGGTCTTTGCTTTGTTTTAGCATTTTATAAAATCAGAAAAATAAATAAATACAAAAATACAAAAAAAGGGGAAAAAGAAAATTAAAAAAAAATGGCCAGATTTGGGCCAAAATCAGTCAGCCCAAATGAAATCCTCAATCCAGGCCGGTCCATACCCGTCCCCTGTAACCCGGTCCAGCAACCCCATTCAAAACGACACCGTCTGCCCGGGTGAATCTCATCCGTTGATCCTTCAAGATCCAACGGATGAGAACTAAGTCTCAAATCCCATAAAACCTGTCCGAAATTAACCCAAANTCCAATGTTTGATCTTGAAATTTCACACATAGCTTTCATCAGGTCATTGTTATGATTGGCGGTATTGTTAGTAATGATTGACTCAGGTATTCCAAATCGACAAACAGTGTAGTCCTGGACAAAATCTACTACGACCTTCTTAGTTATAACCTTATACGATGCGGCTTCAACCCATTTTGTGAAGTAATCTATAGCCACCAATATGAACCTATGCTCGTTTGAAGCAGCGGGTTCAATTGGTTTGATGACATCCATGCCCCAAGCAGAGAAAGGCCAAGGAGAACTTGTTGCATTGAGTTCGTTGAGCGGTACTCGTATCATACCAGCATGTATCTAACATTAGGGAGACTTTTGAACATAGATTTGGGCCAAAATCAGTCAGCCCAAATGAAATCCTCAATCCAGGCCGGTCCATACCCGTCCCCTGTAACCCGGTCCAGCAACCCCATTCAAAACGACACCGTTCTGCCCGGGTGAATCTCATCCGTTGATCCTTCAAGATCAAACGGATGAGAACTAAGTCTCAAATCCCATAAAACTGTCCGAAATTAACCCAAACCTAAAAACGTTCTTTCAATCTTCCTCGTACCTCCCCAGTAACGCCGGCGTTACTACCACCCTCCTCCGCCCTAGCCCCACCNAATTTCTTTGCATTGCTAATTATTGCATTTATCTTTAAATAGAGTTTTAAATAATAATTTTAGGAGTTAAATAGTGTAATTAGGTCTTTGCTTTGTTTTAGCATTTAATAAAATCAGAAAAATAAATAAATACAAAATACAAAAAAAATACAAAAGCAAAATAAATAAAAGAAAATAAAAAATGAAAATAAATTGAATAAAGAGGATTTTAAAAGGAGAAGGTGGTCTTATGCCCGAATTGGGCTAATTATTCTGGCCCAAAAGAAAATTCCCCAACCCACGTACCAAACCCCAGGCCCAATACCCCCATCCGGTCCAGTTTCCCCCCCTTTTTTGCAAAACGACGCCGTTTGGCGTCAATCAATCCTATCCGTCCATTTCCCATGATCCGACGGTCCAGGATCACCCAAGCCTTCTCAATATAAGTGTAATAAAACATGTTATAGATCAGAGACCAAACTGGTCTTCCTCGTACATCACCCCTACCACCACCGCCCCAGCGTGTCGCCGCCGTCGGCCGGAAATCGCCGCCGCCGGCGGCGATGCTCCGATCAACCCCAAAATTACACCCCAGATTCCCCTTCTCCTCCTTTACCTGAATCCACTGTCCTTTGCTTTCAAATCTTACTGGAACTCGTCGAATATCCCTTTAAAATTTTCCGGCCAAGTCGCCGGTTACGCCAAATGGTCCCAAACTCACACCACAGAACCGCCTTAACTTCCTCTACCCAACTCCCATAGCCACTTGTCTCGAACATGGCCGGAATTGCTCAAATATCCGATCAAAAATCCGGCCAAAATCCTAAATTCTCCAAACCCCACCAAATTGATACCACGTGACCTCTTCACTTCCCTCATGAGGAATTTGTCATCATTAGCATTCAAATCTCACCGGAAATAGTCGAATTTTGAATCTGAAGAGCTATGCGACTTTAGTAGTTGTACAGATGAGTCCTCTTCCCTTTTGTGTTTGATTTTCTGTGCTGTTAAGATTAGATTAGTTTCTAATTAGTGTGTTAGGTTTTAGATTAGGTTTGTAATTACTGGTTCTGAAATCGGATAACTGTTTTGTCTAATTCTCCCCATGTTAATTGTATAGCTTAGTTCTCCTCACCTGATTAGTGTTCCCATGCCAAATGTTTTGTTTCGTTTTGATCCTTTATCTGGTTTAATTCTGTTTTGTGATCTCCATTTTGATTGACTGTCAGTTCGACCCTGTGTTTATTTTGATTAGGGAATGCATGTTTATGACTTAGTTTAATTTTATGGGAGTCACTCGACATGCTCAGTCGAATTAGTGTAGTTAACAGTCGTTGTTGATTTGATAATCCAATAATTTGCTTATTAGCCTATTTTCTTTTGATCAGCTTCAATCAATCTTGTGTGTATTGTTTGTTTCAGTTTAATATGTTTTGGTTAATCAGTGATTGCTGTTAACAATACTTCAGTATAATGCCCTGTTCAATTAGTTGTTAATTAGATGAATTTGGCCATAGCAGATGGATTCAATTAGGGTAGAAAGAGGACTAAAGTCATTTGGGACTATGATAGTAATTTGAGGAGGTTCAAAGGGTAGTTTAGGCATGGGAAAAGGGTACTTTCATTAGATTTGGTAATTTTTGAAGGGGGGTAGGGATAGAATAGGGATTGTAATGGGCATAGAACCTTCTAGGATGGGCTATAGTGTAGTTTCTAATAAACTTAAGGTAGTTACTTGTGACACAAGTCAGAAAATAAGAAGAAAGGTCATAAAATCAGGGACCTAAGGGGTAAATTAAAATCTGAAAGGTTGCCCTATTAGCTTGCCTATAAAGGCACTCTTTCTTGCCTTAGAAGGGGGGAGCCAAAATTTGAGACCTAAAGAGAGAAAAGAGGGCTTACTAAAAACCAGAGAAAACAAAAACAAAAAAAAAGGATTGCTAGGTTACTGTTCCATTGGAATTTTGCTTAAGCTTGGAGGTTTTGATCTTTTGAAATTGTGCTGCTTCATTTGGAGTCGAAATGATTTGAAGTAGGGTTCAAATCAAGTCTGGTTTGGGGTCTGTCGACTCATTGAGTTTCAAACTAAAATCTGGGTTGTTGCATCTCATCTGCTGGTCTCAAAAAATAACCTGCTGGGTCTGAGTAGTCGAGTTGGTTTTGGATTGCATTGGTGCTTGAAATTGTTGCTGTGTTTTGTTTCATTACTGGAATTTCAAGCCTATTCATGAACCTGCTGTGTTGACTGAGCTATTACTGGGTTTTAACTTATTCTTGAGTTGCTGTTGAGAGCTTTCACTGCTGCTGATCTTTTCCTTTTCTTATTACCAGGTACACATTTGAATCTGCCTTGCTATAACCTTAGCTTGAAATGGAATACAAATATTCATTTGTTTGGGCCTGAAAAATGCTGCCTGGCTGTGGTGCATTGTAGTTATATAGGCGTTAGATTTAATCGCACAGCATAATGTCAAATCGATTTGTATGTAAACCTTGGGCTGTATAATTGGACTGTGTAACTGGATTGTACATCTGGACTGTGCAATGGACTTTGATTCTGATTATGTAATTAATTGCTGGGAAGATTGCATCCAATGATTAATCCTATATAGTATAGATCGCATCCAATGTTCAATTTCTAAAACTGGGCATTATTAGGTTGACATCAATAGGATAACTTGAATAAATTTCTGAACTGTTGCGATTCTTGGTTCATAACAATAAGACTGCATATTGGAGCTGAATTGGAATTGGGCCTAGCTTAACCGTTTGGACTCGATATCAGTCTCGGGGCCTCAATGAACAGCCCAGGCTTGGTTAGATGCTTGTGTACGTTTGGGCCTGGGCCTAGATCTGCTTGGTCAGTTTATGGGGTGCACATAGTCTTAACCTTTTCTTTTGTTGGGCTCGTCCTGGAGCCCAGAGGCTGCAACACAGTATAAAGTACTATTAGGCCCAGTAACAAATAGTTAAAGACGATCAAATATAGAAAGTCATAGATTGCCTTAAGATTTACCCTTTAAAATGAACAATAGACGAGACGAGCCTCGCCAAATAAACACACAAATTGCGGGGCCCTCATTAATTGCTTATATCAAAATATTTAGGCCTCGGGATGTGCCATTTAGCGAATTTCATGGCTCCCCACACAGTTACTAAATGCGTAGTTGCTTTAGGCACGTATTTTAATAAATTTACCTTCCTAAATACGGGTGCACATTTATGTGACCCAAATCCAAATCTCAACGACGTCGAAATGTGTTAACAATCATGGGCGCACTGGTGCGGCGTGGTTCGAAACGCATTTTTACGACGTTGCAATTCTTATTAAACATAAAAATAAAAGCGGTTCACTAATAAAAGCATAAATTAGAACATGTCTTGAAATCAGATAAATCAAATACAACAGTTGAGCGACCGTGCTAGAACCACGGAACCCGGGAATGCCTAACACCTTCTCCCGGGTTAATAGAATTCCTTACCTGGATTTCTGGTTCGCGGACTGATAACAGAGTCATAATCTCCTCGGGTCAGGATTTAACCGGTGACTTGGGACACCATTAATTTCCTAAGTGGCGACTCTGAGAATTTAATAATAAATCCCGTTCCGATTGTCACTTCAAGTTGGAAATAACTCCCTTTATTATACCCTCTTCTGGGGGTGTAGTAGGTAAAAAGGAGGTGTGACAATCTGCTACTTGCTTCTTCATGCCTTTCCACCAATACAACTCTTTCAAATCTAGATACATTTTGGTAGCACCTGGGTGGATAGAGTACCTCGAACTGTGAGCTTCTTCCATTATGGCCTTCCTAAGACCATCTACATCAGGCACACATAACCAATCATTCAACTTCAAAACTCGGTCACTTCCTAGAGTGAAGGAAATGATTTATTTGTTTCTAACTCCTTTTTTTAACTTCACTAAGTATGGATCTTCGTCTTGCTTAGCCTTAACATGCGCAACTAAAGAGGATTGCGCTAAGGCATAAGGAGCTATACCTCCTTCTTCGGTCTCATCCAATCTAATTCCATCATTTGCCATTTTTTTAATTTCTCGACCCAAATATCGCCTTTGTACTGCAAGATGGGCCAAGACACCCATTACTTCCGACTAAGTGCATCTGCTACCATATTAGCTTTGATCGGGTGATAAAGGATATTGATGTCATAATCTTTCAATAGCTCGAGCCACGTTCTCTATCTCAAATTTAATTCTTTTTGCTTGAAATTTACTTGAGGCTTTTGTGATCCGTAAACACTTCAGAATGCTCGCCATAAAGGTAGTGTCGCCATATCTTTAATGCAAACACCACCGCTGCAAGTTCCAAGTCGTCTGTGGGATAGTTCTTTTCATGATTCTTTAACTGCCTGGAAGCATAAGCAATAACTTTTCCATTTTGCATAACAACACAACCAAGACCAACTCTGGAGGCATCACAATACACTTTGAACCCACCCGAACCTGTCGGCAAGGTTAACACAAGTGCAGTGGTCAACCTCTTCTTTAACTCTTGAAAACTCTGCTCACAAGCGTCTGACCACTAGAACTTAACTACTTTCTGATTCAACTTAGTTAATGGAGCTGCAAGTGAGGAAAACCCCTCTACAAACCTTCTGATTTTGGTTGGCGTTGCCAGCCTTGGCCAGTTTTTGACTGCTTTTGTCTTTTGAGGGTCTATGTTTATGCCTTCACTAGATACCACATGGCCTAAGAGTGCCACTGACTGCAACCAGAACTCACATTTTGAAAACATGGCATAAGATCATTCTCCTTCAAGGTCTGCAAGGCTATTCTGAGGTGTTCTGCATGATCTTCCTTACTCTTAGAGTACACCAAAATATCTTCTATAAACACAATAATAAAGGCATCCAGGAATGGCTTGAAAATTCTGTTCATGAGGTCCATGAATGCAGCTGGGGCATTTGTCAAATCGAAGGACATTACTAGAAATTCATTGTGCCCGTAGTGAGTTCTAAAGGCTGTTTTAGATACATCTTCTTCTCTATTTCTCAACTAATGGTACCACGATCTCAAGTCTATCTTTGAAAAGTACTTTGCACCCTGAAGTTGATCAAATAAATCATCAATTTTTGGTAGTGGTACTTGTTCTTAATGGTAACTTCATTCAACTGCCGATAGTCGACGCACATTCTGAGAGACCCATCTTTCTTCTTGAGAAACAGGATCGAGGCACCCCATGGTGAAAAACTCGGCCTGATGAAGCCCTTGTCAAGAAGGTCTTTCAATTGTTCTCTCAACTCATTAAGTTCTGCTGGAGCAATCCTATAAGGAGGTATAGCTGAGTGCCTGGCATGAGTTCAATGCCAATGTCTATGATTTTTTGAGGAGGAAGTCTGGGAAGGTCATCTGGGAAAACTTCTGGAAATTCTCTAACAACTGGCACAGACTGAAGAGCTGGTGGTTCTGATTCCGGATTAATGATGTGAGCAAAATAGGCGAGATACCCCTTACCGATCGTTCGTTGTGCCTTAAGGTAAGAAATAAACTTACCTACAAGGGATGCTGAACTACCCTTCCACTCTAAGACTTCTTCATTTGGAAATTGGAACCTGACTATCTTGGCACGACAATCTAACATGCAATAGCAGGAAGATAACCAATCCATACCCATGATCACATCGAAATCTACCATTTCTAACTCTATGAGATCGGCTTTGGTGTTGCGGTCTTGGACCGAAACTATACAACCTCTATAGACTCTTTTGACTTTCACTGACTCGCCACCTGGAGTAGATACTAGGAATGGCTCACTAAGTTGTTCCGGTACTAGCCGGAGGTTAATTGCAAAGTATGGGGTCACATAAGAAAGCGTTGAACCTGGATCCATTATGGCATAAGCATTATGTGAACAGACTAGAAGTATACCTGTAATAACTTCTTCAGATGCCTCTGCACTCTGACGATCAAGTGTAGCAAACAAATGGGGTTGTCCTCCTCCTCGAGTAACTCGATCTGCACCTCTGCCTGCCCCATGCCCGGTCTGATTATGAGAACTACGAGCCTGAGGTGGTGCAACTGCAGTAGCTGAGGAATTAGAAAGATCAGTTGATCCCCCATTGAAATTACGTCTCAACTTTGGGCAGTTGGCCTTTATATGACCAATGTCTCCGCAATGATAGCAACCATGAAACCCAAGCTTGCACTGACCAGAATGTTGCCGCTTACATGTTCCACAAAGACCTTGTTGGTGTGAATGTTGCTCAGCATGACTCTGTCTATGTGAGGATGATGTCCTAAAATTCTGATTCTGGCGAGACTGGTTTCCATAACTCTGAGTACGTCTGAAGGAAGACCCACCACCTGACTGATGACTGGATTAAGCTGGTGTCAAGAAAGCCCTCCATTGGATCTTCATCAGCTATAGAACCATGGAACTCACCAATAGCATTGGAAGAGAGGGAAGTCCTAACCCATAGCCTGCTCGCGTGCAAAAACCGATTTCTACATTGTACCACAGACCAACGTAGGTTCCCAAAAGACAACGTCAGTACCATCTATTGTACTCAGTGAGTCTCAACGAGGTGCCACTCGCTTCATGGTTCTCAGCACTCATGTATCATACCTTAGCCTGGCTAAGTAAATTCTCAGCAACGAGACCCTCCGCTCGTGTGCTCCCTACTTTAGCACAAGTAGTTTCAGGAAGTCAACGCCTTGGTCAAGACCCTCGGCCTAGATGATGACCCCTTCTCAGAATAAAGGATACTCCCAAAAATCTTTTCATTCTAAAACTTCTTCTTGTGAATTTTCAAGTCTAAATCCTTTCTGGAACATACTATACATACTCATACTATTATCCTTAAATATAAAGCATGGCATAAGAATGAAATAAACATTCGAAAGTATTTCTAAAGAATCTTGCTTCTTCATAAATTCTCAACATGAAAATGGCATATAAGAATAACAAAAAAATCTGAAAATTGATGCACATATATCAGAATAAATCATCTAAACTTTGGCTAGAAAATAATTCTAAGCTAATAGGTACTCACTCGCTCCAATTAAGTACACATTGACTCTTTTAAGCAATTCATCAAACACCTTGTATGCGTACTTTTGTGAGTTAAACCACTTTAGTAAAGTGTTATATCAACTCACCTCAAAACTTCTCGAGCCAATACGTAGGCCCCAATCCAATTGACATCAGTCAAATAATGGATTCTACAACAACCAGTGCATTTTAATTAATTTGAAAGTTTCGCACCTAAACACAGAACTTTACTGTTGGTATAGAGGAAGAAGGGAATAACTATTCAGTTCTTACCTATTACTATTGTCGGGTAATTGACAATAAGGAATTTTATATACCTGAGTTCAAGAATTAGTGATTTGTAAAGAACCCTAGATTTTTCATTGCCTACAATATAAGAAGCCTCTGTTTCGTGAGCGAACTGTTCTATTTTTCATCCAAGGCTTTTGCCTTCCGTCCTTTTTGGTGAATGACAGAACTTTGGTTCTATTTCTCTTAAGGCTTGTAGCCTTATGTTTTCCAACAGCCCTTTTATGGGCTTTTAGGCCCTTTTTCCTTTTCTTTAACTTAACTAATAATTAATGATACCCACTTTTAAAAATTAATAATATTAAAATTAATAACATTCCCCTAATTGTATATCCAATTATTTATAAATAGAAAAGTAACTCGAAAATCAATCACAAGGGTTTAAATCCGTAATAGAAGTATAACTTAAGATTAAAAAAAATTAAATTAAATTCTATATTTAGCGCGTCTTAAAACTTTTATATATTTGAGGAGTGTTACAAAAATGTCCCCTTATATCTATTTTAATGAAGTTGGGTCGGGTTTTAAAACCCCAAAAATGAAGCTCCGAAACAGGTTCTGCGGTCGCATATAATGGTTATGCGGTCAGCGAAATGATCGCGAAAAGTGGCCCTGGGAACTAGGCTTGTCTAACTCATTCTGCGGCCGTTATTTGGACCGCAGACTTGTTCTGCGGTCGCATAATGCGCTGCAGAACCTCCCTCTGCAAAAGTCTAAGGACGATTATGCGACCAAAGTGCGGCCCGCAAAATGGTAATGCGATCGCATAATTGGCCATGAAACTTGTGAGCAAGTGATTTATATGAAATACTCCTATAAAATTAAAAAAAAAATAGATGTTTTTCAATTATTTGCCATTTTGTAGGATTTTATTAATTGTTTGCATTTTTTGTGCACGCTTAATTTTTATTAAAATCATCAAAAATGCCATGCATTGCATTTAGATTTTGTTATTGTACTTTTTAGGATTAATTAGTTAATTAATTATTTTATTAAAAATGGCTCATTTTTACATGTTTTGTTTTTAATTATTGATTTTTTCTCTTTTAATTTAGGGTCAAGTAATCTTTATAATTATTATGATTGGATAATTAGTTGGTTTCACAATTTAGATTAATTTAGGAATTTAATTTAGGATTTTAATAAAAGAAAATAAAAAGAGAAAAGAAAAAAAAGGAAATAAAAGAGGAATTGAAGAAAGGGGTTTATGAAGTCTGAAATTGGGTTGATTTTACACCAAAACCGGCCCAAATTTGTCCTTAAAATTAACCAGACCCAGCCCAAATAATCGAATTACCCGGTCCAGTCTTCCCCACCACCAAATGACCCCGTATTAACCCTTCTTAAATCCCAGCCGTTGATCATCATGGATCTAACGGCTGGGAATTGATCTTGTTTTTTGTATATAATTGTCCGAAACCCGAATCCCACCCCCCCAAACCCTGAAACCCTTCTCATTTTCTTCTCTCAAAACTCAGAGATCAGAAACCCTAGCTGCCCCTTTTACCCTCGCCGTCTCCGCCGTGGTCCGCCAATCGGAAATCGCCTCACCACGGCGGATCACCTCCAAACCCCACCGAAATTACACCCTATAATCCCATTTCCCTACTCTTTCCAAATCTCCAAGCCATCACCTCCAAATCCTTACCAAAAGCTTAGAATTTTAGATGTAAATTCGGAATCCCAAAACCCTAAATCGCCCAAACGCCACTAAATTCACACCATGCAATCCTTCCCTCCTCCTCTTCCCAAATATCCCCATGGTTCCTCTCGAATCAACCCCAATCTTGTCGAATCTTAAATCTAAGATTCCGGAAACCCTAATTGTCCCTGCCCGAGTTTTGTTTAAGGTGGGGTTATATGAACCCAAAGCACCCATTAGCCGACTGTTCTCAACAAAGAACAGTCGATTAATGGACAAACAAGTTCATATTTCCCCCTTTCAAAGTTGGTCGAGTTCAATACTGCCTACCCCAAAGCCTCAGGTCCTTTTTTCTTCCTTTTCTTTTTCTTATTATTGATATCAGTTCATCCTTGTATTTTTCTTTCATGTACAAAAGGGTTCTGTCTTAAATCACCAGTAATTAGGTTTTCCATTGTGTTTAATTTTCTTTGCATGATCATATGTTCTCTTGCTTGTTTTCTTTTTTCGATTAGGTTTAATTTGTAGCCAATTGTCAACTAATTTGTTAGCCTAGGGTTTCAGATTTCCTATTTCCTTGTTGTTAGTTCTTAATATGTCCTAGTTAGTCAATTTTTATTTTCAGTAATCATGCATGCTTAGGAATTGGAATTGTTGTTTGAGTTTAATTCTGGACCAAATTGATTGAGCCTAATTTGTTAGTAATCAGATGTTTTCTAAAAATTGAACTCTGATTTTTTGTTAGTTGATGGTTTACTAGTTAAATCTTAATTGATTAGTTAAGGATGACTACTGCTACTGTTGAAGTAATTTGAATAGCAGTTCAGTCTTTAAATTAATTGAGTTTAATTGCCCATTTAGATCAAGTTAATCAATTTGGCCCTCCCTTAGGAATTTAATATAAGCTGCCTGGGTTGGTTTGGTTTCAGGAATTCAGTAGTGTGCTGTTTTGTTTTTTTTGGCAAAGAAACCCAACTAGTTAGGTCCAAAGTTGACCCGCTACGTAGCCCAGGCCTTGAGTAACAAAGGGGTAATTACGAGGGTATTGGAGGGAAGTTTGGGAATGTTAGCTGAGGATTCTTAGCTGTAATGACTTAGGAAACTTCTAGAATCAAGATAAAAGACCAAATTAAAAAAAGAAAAGGTATTAGGTCAAAGTTTCTGGGTAGATAGTAAAATTTCAGAGGTGAAAAGGGTATAAAAATAGAAGAAGTTTCTAGAAAGTATACAGTTGTCCTAGCTGTTGTAAAAGATGCTAAAAATGGACAGCTATACATTTTATCGTCTGTCAAGATGTTGTACTATTCTGAAAATTCAGAATTTAGGTTAGAATATGCTTTTTTAATGCCATTTTAGAAAACACTCTATAAAAGGAAAGCATTCCCTCATTCACACGGACACAATCATTAGCATTCTCTGCACAAAAGTTCTGAAAATACAGATCTACTGCTCTAAAAATAGATACTAATTCTGCAAAATACCAAAATGAACACAAAAATACTCTGAAAACTTGTTTCTTTAGGTGGGATTTTCTGGTTTAAAGCTGGTTCTTTGGTTGAATTTCTGGGTAGCATTTTGGGTTGCTTTTGCTGTTTGGTTTTACTGTTGCTGTTGGGTTTTTGTTTGGCTGTTCTTTCCTCAAAATTCTGACTAGTATTCCACCCTATTCACTATTTGTTTTTGCTGCTACAAGGTACTAATCCCAACTCCCCTCATGTATTGTTTGTTTTGAGGTTATACAACATCAGTGAGTTTGCAACCAATGTGTATAATGAACGAGTTTTTTCATGTGATGTTTGATTGTTTTAGTATGAATCTAGTAGATTTGATTGCTTGAAAATGGACAGTCAATTGCTGAAATGGTCTCCTCTCTATATCTTTCTGATTGTTCATCATTTAGGTCAAAAAATGTACTAGTTAATGCATCTCAATAAGTGCTGAAATCTGCTTTTCATCTTTGCTGTTTAGTATGTGAGTGACCACAAGGTCAAGCAATCTCAAGGCTGGAAGTTGAAATGCTGACTTATGAGAAACAGCTCTATAGCTGATTTCTTGCAAGTTTGAAGCTTGGTTTGAAAGATCTGATGGCAGTGGAAAGCCTGAAGTTAGGAGAAATGTTGCCTTGTTCACCTTAAAAAAAAAATCTTTTTTTAGATGTTAGTTACACTTAGGATTATGCTGTAAATTCAGGGACATTCAGTAGTAAAAATGGATTGTTGGGAATGATTTTAAATTCTGTTTTGTATTATTATTAGTATAGGGTCATAGCAGTTGGACCTCTTTGTAATAAATATTATAAATATGTAATGGTTTGGACATGGCATGAATTGGGCCAGACTTGCAACAAGGCCCAACATGGGACTCATTTGAGCAAGTATGGGGCCAGGCGAATGGGCCTGGGCGTTAAACCCAGTAGAGTGATATTTAATTGTGATGTTTTCCTGGAAGATTATAGTATAAAAACAAGTTATTATGTCTTGCTAGTTCCGTGTTTAATTATTAACTAGCATTGTTGTTTGATCCTTGAATACTGATTTTTACTTAACAACAATTGAATATAATTATTGTGAATAGGCGAATTTGGTGAATTGTAGAGGTGGATAGGCCCGGCTAGGAAACACGTAGTAATTGGGCCTGCCTGCATATAAGCCCAATATAGGCTGTTCCATTTGGACTCAGCAAGACGCCTTTGAGTCCCTTCTTTCTGGGCCAAGTTCCAGCCCGATACAACTTTAAGATTGCTGATTCCCCTTAAGTAAATAATTAATGGAACATTTCTGGCCCAAACTCCTTCTCAAAAGTGATTTAAAAGCTTAGCCCTTCACTTTAAGCATGTCCTTGATTTGATAGATTCCCAGCAAATTCCAAATTAGGAGTTAAAATATGAGTATCCTTATGCCTTGCTTAAGTGAAATACAAACCTCGTTAAAATAAATTTAGGTGTGCTAAACACAAATAAAATCCATAACCTATGGCCCTCACATTAATATTGATTTAGTGTAGAAAACGTGTTTAAAATATTCGTAGTTTGCTTTAGGCGCGTTTTATAAAAAATCATCGTGGCTATGGGTACGGTTCCCGTGGCATAGTCATGATACCTAATTCCCAAAATTGGAGGAGCATTTCATGTAGCCCGATCATAACAACATTGAATATTAATAGAACAAACATGTCGTGAATCGCGGGTGCATTTCATGTAGCATGGTTCGCGATGTGCTCCAAAACAAACAAGTGTCCAACAATCGTAACTTGTTCAAGAAATAATTCCATAAATCCTAAAAGCGGTTAAAATTATTAAAAGCAGTTTGAAAGAGTTAAAAATGCTCAACAAGTTTTAAACAGGTGATTAATCAGATAATTAGGCCAATTATTAATAGTTGAGCGACCGTGTTAAAACCACAGAACACGGGAATGCCTAACACCTTCTCCCAGGTTAACAGAATTCCTTACCCGGATTTCTGTGTTTCGCGGACTGTAAAACAGAGTCAAACTTCCTCGATTCGGGATTTAAACCAGTGACTTGGGACACCATAAATCATCCCAAGTGGCGACTCTGAATGTAATATAAATAATCCTGTTTCGATTGTCACTTAAATTGAAAAAAATCCTTATACCCCTTCTGGGGGTAGAAAAAAGGAGGTGTGACAGCTCTGGCGACTTTGCTGGGGATAAGAACCCAGAACCTCTGGTTTAGGGTTCAGGGTTCAGAATTCGAGCTTAGAATAACTGTTATAGTTGGCTTTATTTATTATCTTATTCTTATATGTTTGAGCCTAATGTGCTAATTGCTGCTTTTTACCGCTTTGATATTGTTTTGACTGTATATAAATTATTGCAAAACCTTCTTCTCTCTGAGTCTTCTAAATCATTTGGGAAGTGTGCACTTCTTGTGACTTCTCTTCTGTTAGAGTCATATCCAAATATTAGGATGAGGTTCCGACAAGTTGCAAAACCGGTAAAGCTTTTGTATTCCTGGTACGCTGCCCCCTCGGCTCGAGCTGTCCGCTCGGGTAAGCCAGGTCTAGAACAGTACACCAAGTTTAAACCTAGAATAACATAACCTGATGTCGGATCCCTAGTAGGAACGCTTGTTTGCATCACGTGCATTTGACTTAGCGGACTCAACATAGGGGTTAGGTCCATTTAGGACAGGTGTACCCGAAATAAAAGACCATCCTGATGCATTCTACGTGCTACTTGTGCATTTATTTGATTCGGTTTGCATGTTGACCGGCTTCTAAAATAGGGAAGAATAATCAAGAAAACCCAAGTTCGAGGTAGGAGAGAGAATCACCCGTTTCTAAAAATCCCGGTATCCAAAGTACCCTGAAACTCTGCCGAAATTTTGAAAAAAAGAGGAAAAAAGGAAAGTCATTTCAAAATAAGTCATATTTTCTTGTTGCGTCATAACTAACCGAACTACGCGGGTTTGATTCTCACCGAACGTGGGATACGTAGGCAACCCTCATCGGGTCCAGCCCTATTTTTGCAAAAGTAACCAAAAAAATTAAAACGTTGTCATTTCTGTCATAAATAAAATTAGGCGATGCCATTTTTGTCTAAATAGCCAATGTCATAACAGGGCACCGGAAGGCTATTTTTGCAAGAATAGCCACCTAAGGTCTTTTTCAAAATTTGGTCAATTGGAAAAAATAACCCTAATATCTTCTTCCTTGAGGTGCTGAAGGGCCGTATTTGCAAAGGTGTTTTGTTTCGAGTTGCAATTTTTGAAAAATGATAATCTTCTTTTAAATCAAAATAAGTCATAGGTTTTTAACCAATCACTTTTAATAAATGTGCAGGGTGAGCACTATTGAAAATGAACCTTTCAAAATCGTAGAGGAAATCTCGCTAGAACTCCATATATGGTGGAATGATCTAGGGGAGGTCAGCAGAGGTGTTGCGGTAAAGGATTTAGGTGGGCTCATTGGTTTGTTAAAGATTAAACTGAGGTTAGACATAATTGAAGCTTTGATACCTTTCTGGGACCCGGCGCATAATGTGTTCCATTTCTCCGATTTCAAGTTAACCCCTACACTTGAGGAGATAGCAGGCTATGCTGGCTTTAATGGGAATCTCAGGAGCCGATACCCAGTAGCACCAAGGGCTATAACCCCTAATAAATTTCTGGATCTTCTGAGTATTAGTCTGGAAGTCAAAGATGGAAAGTTGGATGAAGGATTTTGCACATTCTATTTCCTATACCGCCATTATGGAGACCCCACGATTTTGAGGCACCAGATACCTGTCTAACTCATTCAGGGAACAAAGACAAATGGGAAGCACGTCGGGGACTGGCCTTCGTAGTAGCATTCTTAGGCACCTTAATTTGCCCGAGGAAGGAAGGACATATAGAGTCGGGGCGTCGTCGGAATGGCCGACTTCATGATTAAAAGGCCAATGGCACTATTGTACCAATGATCCTAGCAGAAATTTATCGAGCTCTAATTGTTTGCCGAGCAGGGGGGAAATTTTTTGAGGGTTGCAACATGCTTTTACAACTTTGGATGGTAGAGCACCTTTGCCATCGGCTAGGGTACATGAACTATGGTATGACCGGTCTTAACTGCATTGAAGAACATGAAAATCGGGTGGATGGTCATGAGTTTCCGGAAGGTACGGAGGCATGGTTAGCACATTTGCGTTCCTTGACAGCAAGCAAAATCGAGTGGACATTCGGTTGGCTCCCAGTCAATGAAGTCATCTATATGTCGGCCAAAGTATGCTTTCTTTTATTGATGGGTCTTCGGAGTATTCAGCCGTATGCTCTACACAGGGTTCTACACCAACTGGGTAGATGCCAAACTATCCCTCATGATGAAGATCTGAGTCAGCAAGTCATTGAACTGGATCCAAAAGCTGTATTCCCAGAAGAAAAAGTTTGCCAGTTTTGGCATCACTGTAGGTTCATGGAGCCACAAACTCGGGTTTGGGATTTGTCCAAGGGTGAGCTAGAGCCTAATTACACGGCCTGGTATGGTAAAAGGGTTCAAGTCCATCAAGAGCCTGAACGGCCCGCCAAAAGGCCCCATGTTCAACAATTCACTGATGGGGCACAAGAGCAATGGAATTTGTTAGCAAAAGAGAAAGACTACAGGGCCACGATAAGCAAATTAGAAGGGAAAATCAGAGATCTTAAATCTGACAGTGATGTGCAAGCTGCTTTAGATGAGGGAGAAAAGAAAAAATTAGTCCAAGAAAATGAAGCCCTCCGGGCCCAAATCCAAAAGACGAAAATAGCAGCCGAAAACCAAGTAAGAAGCAGAGCAGATGAAAGACTCATAAACGGTATTAGGAAGAAAATATGTGAGTACAGGAATGAGTTGGAAAAATCCGAAAGTAGTCTGGCAAGAGCCTGAACATAGTTGGCAAAGAACGTAGAAGGACGGGCGGAGTTCGTTCGGCAACTAAAAGGGAAATATGATAAAGAAGTCATAAATCTAAAGAAGAAGCTGAATACCCTTGAGAATGAAATGGCTAAACAAGCAAATCACTTCAAGGCAGAGAGAGAACATTGTTATGCAATAATGGCCCAAATGGAGGAGGACATGCAAAAATTGCAGGAGCAAACCATAATCACGCCCAAGTTCTGGAAGCTAGATCCCAACAAATTGGGTGCCTGCTCCAAGAGAAAGGCATTATTAGAGAGAGGATTAGGGGAATTGCTGACTACATCGTCATGAAATGCAATGAGTGTGAGCATAAGACTAGATCCACTTTCTTCGCCGCAGTGATGACTTTTGTTCGCCAGATAATGGCTGACTTGGATCGTCTCCAAGGAGATCTTGCACGTAGGCCCGTGGCGAGACCGACTGATGTCCCGCGGGCCCCTGGAGCAGTTTCGGAAGCACTTATGTACTCTTGATTTTATCTTTCGAGTCTGTATTTTCATCTTCTCTTTGGAGTCTGTCGGTTCACTTTTGAGTCTGTAGTTTCGGTTTCTTTTGGAGTTTGTTAGTTCACTTTCGAGTCTGTATCACAATTTCTTTTGGGAGTCTGTTAGTTTTTATGTTTAAATCTATAGTAGAGAAAATCAGAATGTTTATTTTATGAAATTTGAAAAAAAAAACCCTGAAAAATTTTTCTTTCTTTTATTTCATATTTATTCCCAGAACTATGCTTGGTCTGATTCATGCGGCGTCATGATACGTAGGCAATCGCCATAGGATTCGATCATTACCCTAAAATAAGAAAAGAAAAGAGAGAGAGAAAATAAAAGAGGAAAGAAACTGAGTAAGAAATGAGAGTGGCAAAAACAAGAAAGGAAAGAAATGCAGGAATAAAAGAAGACCAACAAGAACCAAGCAAAGAAAGGCAGGAATGAAAAGGAAAGAGAGAAAGAAAAATGCAAAATGAAAAGAATTAGTTAAAGCCGGGATGAAGCATGCAGCCGTTCAAATGCATAATAGAAACGGTTAGGTGCATTGCATTCCCAACGTGTGGTTGCCTATCTGTTAAGCTCTTAATCGCTAACAAGTTTGCTTGTTGTCATCAAGTACAGGAAGGTGGTTAGTTTGTTTGGCATTCTGGCAAGTCAACCGTATAATACCAGATCTAAGCACAAGGCGAACATGGCTGGCAAAGAATTGGACGCGAGTGTTATTGACCCGCCAAGGGAGGTAGAGGAGTCTGAGCCCGGATTTAAAGAAGAGCTGCATAAGCTGAAACACCAGATGGCTGAGATGTACCAGGCATGGATGAAAGGGCATCCTCCACCATCACACCCCGCTAATCCCGCTTTCGTCCCACAATTAGCTCAAGAACCCCCTGTCATCGATCTATCCCCACAACATGTCCCATGCTTCAACCCTTATCACCACTATACAGGCTCCTCTTCCCAAACTGTCCAAGCTCCATTAGCCAAATCAACCGCATGCCCCCCTTCACCAGCTACCCTGTCTTCATAGCACCTCCACCAACCACCCTCCACCGATCTTCCATTGAGCCGGCACTCAAATCCCAAGACAACCAGTACTACGCCCCGGAGCCCACCTTCAAAGTCCAAGATCACTACTCATACACCCCCCGTTTTGACCTTCCTGTCGAGGCTGAGAAACCACCCAAAAACCCGGAACAGGAGGAGATGTTCAGGAAGGTGAGAAGCCTGGAACAGTCGCTAAGAAACATGCAGGGGTTGGGAGGCCAAGTGAGTGTAGCTTACAAAGATCTGTGTCTATTTTCAGATGTCCAGTTACCTGTTGGATTCAAAATGCCCAAATTCGACTCATATGACAGGCACGGGGACCCCGTGGTCAACTTAAGGGGATTTTGCAGCAAAATGAGAGGAGCCGGCGGAGAGATGAGCTGTTAATGGATACTTTAGCCAGAGCCTGAGTGGCACGGCATTAGAGTGGTACACGCGTCAGGATCACAGCAGATGGTATACTTAGGATGATTTGGCCCAAGCATTTGCGCGGCATTTCCAATACAACATAGAAATTGTTCCAGATCGTTTGTCTTTGACTAAGATAGAGAAGAAACCGGGAGATAGTTTCAGGGAATATGGTTTTCGTTGGAGGGAAAAGGCAGCAAGAGTCAACCCTCCGATGGAGGAAAGTGAAATGGTAGAGTACTTTCTTCAGGCTCTGGAGCCTACTTACTTTGTTCATCCGATATCGGCCATAGGTAAGACTTTCAATGAGGTAGTGAAAATGGGAGGTATGGTAGAAGAAGGGCTTAAATCGAGCAAGATCATGAGCTACTCAACTATCAAAGCAACTATTCAAGCAATTCAGAATGGTACTGGAGGAGTAATAGGAAAGAAGAAGAAAGAAGATTTTACAATGGTTGACTCGGGATCGTGGCATGGTCCGAGGAGCACACCACACCATTACACCCAACCTCGACCCCATCCCCGAACTTACACCCAAACACCATATAATCCACCTCAACATTACTTTCCATCACCACACCCTCAATTTTCTATCAAACCACCTCAATACCATGTCCACCTCGCCCAGGCATACACCCAACCTCCCTCTTACCCACAATGGTGTGCCCCAGCCCCACAGAATACCTACCCAGCTCCACAAAATGCCTACCCATCTCCACAAACATACCAAAACCCTGCCGGTCCAGGTTTCTGGCCCAAGTCAGTATTCCGAAATGAAAGGCTGCAGCGGAAGAAAACTTTCACCCAGCTCAGGGAGTCTTATACCAGCTTATTTCAGAGATTAAGGCAGTTGGATGTGCTGAGGCCAATTGAGTCAAAATTTCCAAACCCTCCTCCAAAGAATCTGGATTACTTCCTTAGCTGTGCATACTGTTCTGGTGCTCCGGAGCATGATACGGAAAAATGCTGGCACTTGAAAAACGCCATCCAAGAGCTCATCGACACAAACCAGATTGTGGTCCAAACTCCGGAAGCACCCAACATCAATCAGAACCCATTGCCAGCCCATGATGAAACAAACATGATCGAGATAGTTCACAAGGATGGGGAGCCCAAGAAGCCTTCACAATCCGTCATGATGATCCGGTCTAGTGTGGTTAAGCTAGTCAAGGGCACAGTTGCCACAGAAGCAACCTCTTCGATAGCTAAAGGATCAACATACAAGTTGAGCATGCCAAACGATAAGCCATCTGTGGTAGTTTAGAAGAGATCCCCAAGTGATGCTGTAGCAAAGCAAGAAAAGTCAAAGGTGATCGTGCCAGGGGTGGTGAATAAGCCTATAATAAGTGAAAAGGGTGCCCGCACAGACCCTATCATTATCAAACATGTGACCCAGTTGCCGGTAGTCAATGCCAAGGCTGTCCCATGGAACTATGAGCGGGTAATAGTGACATATAAGGGGAAAGAAGTGAAAGAAGAAGTTAATGAGGCACAAGGATTAACTCGTTCGGGGAGATGCTTCACCTCGGAAGAGTTAAGGAAAGCTAAAACACTCAGAGACAATCAAGTTCTAGTGAAGAAACCAGTCACTGAAGAAGAAGCGGAGGAGTTTTTGAGAAAAATGAAGGTACAAGATTACTCCATCGTGGAACAGTTGAGAAAGACTCCTGCTCAGATTTCCCTGCTATCATTGTTGATCCATTCAGATAAGCACCTCCGTGCCTTGATGAAAATTTTGAACGAAGCTCATGTCCCCGACAAAATCACAGTGAACCATTTGGAGAAAATTGCCGACAAGATATTTAAGGTGAATAGGATCACCTTCTCGGATGACGAGTTTCCTATGGAAGGTACCGAACACAACAAAGCTCTCAATCTTATAGTGAAATGTGAAGATTCTATGGTTACTAGGATGTTGGTGGATAATGGTTCCAGTGCGAACATTTTCCCTCTCTCTACTCTGCACAAGTTGAAGATTGATACTGAACGAGTCCACAAGAAAAGTGTATGTGTCCGAGGTTTCGTTGGAGGGGGAAAAGATTCTGCTGGCGATGTTGTGCTCTAACTGAAAATAGGACCAGTTGAATTCACCATGGAGTTCCAGGTACTGGATGTGGCCATCTCCTACAATTTGCTGTTGGGTCGGCCCTGGACATGCTGCCAAAGCAGTTCCGTCTTCTTTGCACCAGATGGTCAAGTTCGAGTGGGACAGACAGGAGATTATCGTGCATGGTGATGAGAGCCTGGGTGCTCACAATGATACCTCTGTCCCGTTTATTTAGGCCGAAGATGATAAAGGGCCTTGGGTCTACCAAGTTTCTGAAACAGTGCCAGTTGAGAAGGTTCCAGAAGGGGAATGCATTCCAGGACAAAAGCTAGCCTCCGCATCTGTCATGGTGGCATCTGAAATACTGAAGAACGGTTTTGTGCCAGGCAAAGGTTTGGGAGTTTCTTTACAAGGTATCGTGCAGCCAGTGTCTCTACCTGAGAAGTTGGGTACGTTTGGTCTAGGATTCAAACCCACAGGGGAAGATGTGAAAAGGGCTAAAAGGTCAAAAAAAGACGTGGGCACTTCCAAAGCCAATCTCGCGCCTCTCCAGGTCCTTTGTTAAAACAGGGACCGTGAGGCGCCCTGTGTCTGCAGTCCCAAATCTTGTAGTTGATGTGGATGAAGAATTAATTGAAAGGTTCAAGAGGTTATTTGATGAGGTAAACATGGTAGAAATTGGAGAAGGTTCTAGCAAAGTGGATGTACAGTTCGTCGGGCCGAAAGTGAAGCCTAACAATTGGAAGGCTACCCCTCTCCCTACTCGGAAGGAGTTTTGGTAGTTTGCTTTGTTTTCCTTTCTATCTGGGTTATTCCAGGGTTGTAATCCTATTTTTATTTATCGCTTGTTTGATATACAAACCCTTCTATCCTTTATTTTCAATGAAATACAATTTCCCTTTTCCATTATTCCTAATTGTTTTTATTTTTGTTTTCTTTTCTTCTTTGTACAGTTCTTTTTACGCTGGTTTCAATGACATGACATGCATGAGGAATCTTCGGCCAAGTCTTAAAAGTCAATCTAATTTTGAAATAATAATCCAAGAAATAGAGTGTGATGATGAAACAGAATATGATGAGGAAGAGGCATTTGAGGAAATTAGTAAAGAACTAAATCATTTTGAAAAAAAACCCAAGCCTAACTTGAATGAAACTGAAGCAATCAATTTAGAAGATCCTGTCAGAGAAACCAAGATAAGTGTCCATCTTGAACCACAAATCAGGGAAGAAATAATCAAAGCATTGTTTGAATATAAAGATATTTTTGCATGGTCGTATGATGACATATCGGGTTTGAGTACCGACTTGGTGGTTCACAAATTGCCAACTGATCCAGCTTTCCCTCCCGTCAAGCAGAAATTAAGGAAGTTCAAAACTGACATGAGTGTGAAGATTAAGGAAGAGGTCACAAAGCAGCTTGATTCAAAGGTCATTCGAGTCACGCGGTATCCCACTTGGTTAGCTAATATTCTGCATGTGCCGAAGAAAGAAGGTAAGACCAGAGTATGTGTTGATTACCATGATCTCAACAAAGAAAGTCCGAAAGATAACTTCCCATTGCCAAATATCCACATTTTGATTGATAACTGTGCCAAGCATGAGATTCGGTCTTTTGTGGATTGCTATGAGGGATATCATTAGATCTTGATGGATGAGGAAGATGCAGAAAAGACGGCATTCATCACGCCGTGGGGAACATATTGCTACTGGGTCATGCCATTTGGTTTGAAAAATGCTGGGGCAACATACATGAGGGCAATGACTACCATATTCCATGATATGATACACAAGGAGATTGAGGTCTACGTAGATGATGTGATCATAAAGTCCAGGAAGCAGTTCGACCACGTCAGAGACTTGAGAAAGTATTTCCAGAGGCTCCGCAGGTACAATCTTAAGCTCAACCCTACAAAGTGTGCATTTGGTGTTCCGTCTAGGAAACTGTTGGGGTTCATAGTCAGTCGGCGAGGCATTGAGTTGGATCCGTCAAACATCAAAGCTATCCAAGAATTTCCACCCCCAAGGAATAAGACCAAGGTGATGAGTCTGCTCGGGCGCTTAAACTACATCAGCAGGTTTATTGCTCAACTCACGACAACTTGTGAGCCCATCTTTAAGTTGCTGAAGAAGGATGTTGTGGTCAAATAGACCGATGAGTGCCAGTAGGCATTTGATAAGATCAAGGAGTACTTGTCAAACCCACCTATGTTGGTCCCGCCGGAACCCGGGAGGCCTTTAATTCTTTATTTGACGGTCTTGGACAATTTATTCGGTTGTGTGTTGGGTCAACATGACATCACTGGCAGGAAGGAGAAAGCCATCTATTATCTCATCAAGAAGTTCACATCCTATGAGGTTAAGTATACTCCCCTTGAAAGGATATGTTGCGCCCTGACTTGGGTGGCACAAAAGTTGAAGCATTATCTGTCGTCCTACACTAGTTACCTCATTTCTCGTCTGGATCCTCTAAAGTATAGAAGTATGTGCCCACATGAAGATTTGCAAAGTGGCAAAATTTGCTCACGGAGTTTTGCATTATCTATGTAACTCGGACCGCGATGAAAGCCCAAGCATTGGCCGATCATTTGGCCGAGAACTCAGTAGATGAAGAGTATGAGCCATTGAAGACTTATTTTCCTAATGAAGAGGTGATGCATAATGAAGAGGTGGAGCAAGACGAAAAGCCAGGTTGGAAACTTTTCTTTGATGGAGCTGCTAACATGAAAGGTGTCGGAATAGGGGTTGTGCTCATTTCCGAAATAGGGCATCATTACCTTGTTACGGCCCAGCTTCGTTTCTATTGTACTAACAAAATGGATGATTACGAGGCATGCATTCTGGGTTTAAGGTTAGCTATAGATATGGGAGTCCAGGAAGTCCTGGTCTTGGGAGTTTCGGATCTGTTGGTGCACCAGATTCAGGGAGAATGGGAGACTCGGCATTTAAAGCTCATACTGTATCGACAATGTTTGCATGATCTTTGTCAACGGTTCAGATCAGTAGAGTTCAGGTATATTCCTAGGATCCATAATGAGGTTGTTGATGCCTTGGCTACCTTAGCATCAATGTTACACCATCCGGATAAGGCTTATGTTTATCTTCTGCATACTCAGGTCCGTGATCAGCATGCTTACTGTAATTCGTGACCAAGAAGACAGTGGTTGACTTTGTTCACTCGAACATCATTTGTCGATTCAGAATTCCAAAGGTATTCATCACGGACAATGGTGCTAATTTTAACAGCCATTTGATGAAAGAAGTATGCCAGCAGTTCAAGATTATGCATTGAAATTCCACCCCGTATCGCCTCAAGGCAAATGGAGCGGTTGAGGCGGCCAACAAGAACATAAAGAAAATACTTCGGAACATGGGGCAAGGTTCTAGGCAATGGCATGAAAGTTGCCCTTTGCGTTGCTGGGTTACCGCACTACTGTTCGCACTTCAGTAGGTGCAACTCCTTATTTGTTGGTATATGGAACTGAAGCGGTTATACCCGCGGATGAAATTTCATCCGTTCGAATTGTTGCTGAAGTAGAGATTGATGATAATGAGTGGGTCAAAACCCGATTGGAGCAACTAAGTCTGATTGATGAGAAAAAACTAGCGGCAGTATGTCACGGCCAGTTGTATCAAAAGAGAATGGCGAGAGCATACAACAAGAAGGTGCGTCCCCAAAAATTTGAAGTGGGTCAGCAAGTATTGAAACGCATCCTTCGACATCAGGCTGAAGCAAAAGGCAAGTTTTCCCCAAATTGGCAGGGGCCGATCGTGGTAACGAGAGTGTTGTCCAATGGTGCTTTGTATTTAACAGATATAGAAGGCAAGTGTGTAGATATGGCTATCAATTCTGATGCAGTCAAAAGATATTATGTATGATTTCTTTGGTTTAAATTGTGTTGTTTGTACTTGGCATGTTTTGAAGATTGGAATGATGAAGATATTTTATTCATCTATCTAAACACTTTATCCTTTGTTACACCTTTTGAGCCTTTTATTTTCATTCATACCCCTCTTTTGGAATCAGAAGCAGAGTTTAGAAATATAAATATAAAAAAAGAAGAGAGAAAAGAGGAAAAGAGAGAGAAAAGAGAAAGAAAATGGGAAAAGAGTAAAGAAAAAAAAAGAAAACAAAAATAAATAAAAGAGAAAAAGAAAAAAAAAAGAGAGAAAGTACAAAAAACAAAGCAACTCCTATGTCATGAACTACGTTCTACCTGATTCCTTTTAAGGATACGTAGGCAGCCTCATGGTTTGGTCCCATCAAAATAAAAATTCAAAGTTCCCCAGGCCAAGAAACTGGGCCAGAAGTTGGGGTTGCGAAAAAGATCTGGTTCCAAAAGTTGTAATTCTGAACTCATTCAAGTTCGTTTTGAGCCTTTATGATATCCTTTTCTTTCTAACCCTATCCAAAGCCTACATTGTGGTCCAAAGAAAGACCTTCGGATCAGTCTTTGAGAATTCCAAGTCAAGCGAGATAGAGGTATTGTTCACAGCAGGGGCAACACTCCGTTTTACACAAGGGAAGTAAATAAATGAGAGAGTCCTATTGGTGAAAACCTTCACGGGGCACCGTAGGGCGGTGGAAAGATGAGAGAAATTAAAATGAGAGAGTTTTATTGGTGAAAACCTTCACGGGCACCATGAGGCGACGGTGAGTTGAGAGATGAACAAATGAGAGAGGTTTGTTGGCAAAAACCCTTCAGGGCGCCGCAAGCCGAACAAGGTTGGTGACTTTGCAAAGAGATTGGAATATGGAAATCCCGGGGCATAAAGGATGACAACTGAAAGGTGATTGGTTGAACAGGCTAGGTAATCCGGAATGCATGTTATGATCATTGGTGCCAGCTGCCTCACTCAGATAAGTATCTTCTCCTTTTCTTCCTCAAGCAGTCCTCCTGTTTCGAATTTTCTTCTTTATTCCTAACTCTCGATGTCATTGCATTTCATTTTCTTTTGGGTTCATTTCTCTAAGGCTTTTCCCAATGTCGGACTTGTTTAAGCAAGTAAGAAAGGATTTCAAAGCTTACTACCAACTTCCAAATTGTACAAAGCAAAGTGCGGCCAAAACATACCAGAAACAGCATGATGCAAAATGGAAAATAATGTGTTAGTAAAAGTTCAAGTGGTTGAGTGGTTTGTGAATTTTGTGGAAAATACAGAGGTTCAAATTGGAAGGACATGGATATAAAACAGCGGGTTGATTCCAGGGCACTTGGGTCATTCTGGGTCCTGTGGTTGAGATTCAGTCAGAATGTCAAACAATTCTTTGCCAGTCCAAGCAGCCAGTCAGAACAAAGCACGGCAGTGGAAGGGCCACCTTCAGCAAGAATGCCGCAAACTAACCACCACATTTTCAAACTGATAAAATTTTCTTTGATTAAAACAGGGGCAGGAAATTCCATTTGTTCCGAAGGGACCCTCCATGAGGAAAAACATGGGCCAGACAGGTTCGACCGTGAAGTTTCAGGACCTTCCTGGATAATGGGATTTAGTTTAAAAATTATGTTTTTCAAAACCCTCCTGGATAATGGAATTTAATTTTTAAAGTTCTCAGGACCCTCCTGGATAATGGGACCTAGTTAAATTTCAAGACCTTCATAGATAACAAGATTTAGCGTAAGTTCTACCTTTAGGAAATATAATTTAGCTTTAAAGTTGTCACTCTTAAGATGAGATTTAATTTGAAGTTTTCAGGTCCCTCCTGGATAACGAGATTTAACTTTTAAATTCTTAGAGCTCTTCATAGATAACAAGATTCGATTAACACTCACATATGTGCCCAGATACCAAACTAGGGCAGGATAGTTTCTTTTGTTTTGTCTGTTTTGTTGTAATGGCAGGCGCCCACCTGGATAACAAGGGAATACAGTTCAAATTTTGGCAATAAGGCGCCCACCTGGAGAACAAGGGAATACAATTCACGTTTTGGCAATCAGGCGCCACCTGNTGGCAATCAGGCGCCCACCTGGAGAACAAGGGAATACAGTTCAAGTTTTTGGCAATCAGGCGCCCACCTGGAGAACAAGGGAATATAGTTTAAGTTTTGGTAGTCAGGCGCCCACCAGTAGAACAAAGGAACATAGTTTAAGTTTTGGTAATCAGGCGCCCACCTGGAGAACAAGGGAATACAGTTTCAAGTTTTGGCAATCAGGCACCCGCCTGGAGAACAAGGGAATACAGTTTCAAGTTTTGGCAATCAGGCACCCGCCTGGAGAACAAGGGAATACAGTTCAAGTTTCAACAATCAGGCACCCATCTGGAAAACAAGGGAACTCATTTCAGAATTCAATTCGAGTTAGCAACAACAGAAATTCGCCTCGAGAGTGCAGGTCAACAGTTCAAGATGCACAACAAAACTGTAGAAGCGGCAAGACCAAGTTTGAAGATGGTAGATAGGATTCTTGTAATTCATAGGTCATAGTTTAGCCTAGCTTCTCTTTATTTCGTCTCGGTGTAATAAGGAGTTCAGCAAGCAGTAGCAGCAGCAACAATAGTGAAATCACAGCCTCCCGGTAGTCCCAGCTACCGAAATTTCCCGAACTACACTGACCTGATTCCTTTATAGCCAAGGATATGTAGGCAACCTCCGAAGCAAGGTTCGGTCAAACCTTTTCAAAATATGCTTCTCATGGAGTTTCAAACGGGCAAAAATCGCTCGTAATTGCTCAATTTATCTTTGCCCGAAAACCCTTCGTGTTTCCGAGCAAAGAGGGGCAGCTGTGAGCACGTGATTTTTGCCCTATATTAAATACTCCTATAAAATTTTAAAAAAATAGATTTTTTCCAATTATTTGCCATTTTGTAGGATTTTATTAATTGTTTGCATTTTTTGTGCACGTTTAATTTTTATTAAAATCATGAAAAATACCAAAAATACCATGCATTGCATTTAGATTTTGTTATTATACTTTTTAGGATTAATTAGTTAATTAATTGTTTTATTAAAAATGAAAATAAAAAAATGGCTCATTTTTACATGCTTTGTTTTTAATTATTGATTTTTTTCTCTTTTAATTTAGGGTCAAGTAATATTTATAATTATTATGATTGGATAACTAGTTGGTTTCATAATTTAGGTTAATTTAGGAATTTAATTTAGGATTTAATTAAAGAAAAAAAAAGAGGAATTGAAGAAAGGGGTTTTTGAAGTCTGAAATTGGGTTAATCTTTCACTTAAACCGGCCCAAATTACTCCTTAAAATTAACCCAGACCCAGCCCAAATAATCGAACTACCCGGTCCAGTCTTCCCCACCACCAAACGACCCCGTATTAACCCCTCTTAAATCCCAGTTGTCGACGCCCCCTTTTTCTAAATCGAAATCGGTTTTACGACATTCGGGAAGACAACTCTATTCCCATTTGGGAATTGGATTTTTGGAATTGAAGAGTCGCCACCTAATGATTGAGTGCATTAGGACACTAAGAAGGGTTTTTGAGTTGGAAAACCAGAGTTCGGGTAAGGGCTAGAAATTATCTCAAGGGGAAGGTGTTAGGCACCCCTCAAGATCCACTAGTGTGGTTCCCGGCCATGCTATGTTGTGACTTTAATGCAAATAGGTACACAAAGGATTTTACACATAAGGGTTGCAAATAAATACGTGACAAGTATGGGGATCAGGGTCTAAATGATCTACAATTTGTTTAAAGGGGGGACTAAACACAGAAAATTAATCAATATATTGAATAAACAAAGAAGAAAAATCTGGAAGAAAAGGCTTAATGCAGTAAAATTAAGGAGGAGTTTTGAGTAGTGAAAAAGACAGGATTTTATTGGTATTAAACAAAGTTGTATAAGAAAAGGGGTCCTAGGTTTATAAATCACATGGATCATCCACACAACACCGGTAGTCAATGGTACGCGTAGTGTTATCGTGTGATCATCATCTTCATGTCTACCCTTCCCACCCCGTTAAGGTATTAAGCGCGAAATAGTCTCATTTACTTATTGCATGCTATTACCCGTCCCACCTATCAGTCCTGGAGGCTTTTAGGACTACTAATCCTAAAGGAAAGAAGCTTGGGCTTTTCAGAGGTTTTAAAAGGTTAAAATACTAAGGCGTCAAACAAAACACATGAAAGCAGTTATGGGAGCACAAAACAATTAAGTCTCGGATAAACCTCCTTTAATCACAGAAAATCATGTAGTTTAGAACGTCTTACACGTACTGATTAGGTCAAAATTATGCTTAACGTTAGGCAGGCTGGTTCATTACATATTTTCAGGCAAGAAGTTCGCATTAGGCTCGCCTGGCTGCAACTTATCGAAGACCAGTGCAATTAATTAACTACATACTTGTTTGCCTATGTGATGTCCTATAGGCATGGCATCTACTGGTTTAAGGAATAAAGAAACAAACTGATTAAGAAAGTTGCCAGTTTTAACAGAATGATGCGAGTTCTGTAATTAGTGCTAATCTTAAAACGGGTGATTCAGATTTGATTGATAATTCCTATAGGCATGCTTTCTAGTGTCGTTAATTTAAACACTTTTTATAGGCGTAGAGAAAGCGCAGAAATACTATAAGCATGGTATCTGAGTACTGTTAGTTCTTAAAGAAGTTTGCCTAGTGAACAATGCATGCGTAGAGTCTGGATTTCTGGTTACTTATGGGCGTGGTATCCATAGGGAGATGCAAAATTCCTATAGACATGGTATCTATATGGATGCATAAACCAATAGACATGATATCTATGTGGATGCATAAACTTATAGACATGGTATCTACGTGTGATATGCAAATGTGCAAAGCTGTAGGCAAGATACATGAGTACAGAAATGTGGTAATTCCATATGAGCATGATATCTACCCCTTTACATGCATGGTTACCCTTCCCTTTTCACTAATCACCCCTGAGGTTATTACAGAATTTTATTACAGACCAAGATGAATCAAAAACTGGAAATAAAATTACAATCAGAACTCTTAAGCTGCATCCAAGCAGCCTAATTCAAACCCAAGGTATAACAATATGATATGAGCCAACTGCCAGGATCAGGTTCCAAATCCTTTCTCTTATCTAGGATGTGTCAAAGTTCCAAGGAACTTCAAGAACTGCAGGCAATGCTCACACCCAGATTTCAGAACTGAATGAAAGTGCGGTGTGGAAGGGCCAGCCCTCCAATGTCCAAGTTTAGAGGGAGCTCAAGGTCCCAAGCAAGGCTTATTGGATGGGGGCAGAACTTAGAGTCTAGGAACAAGTGTAAGTGCAGTAGAGGGGGTTAGGGAGTGGAAAGGCAGGATAGTGGTCATGCCCAGTCATGTGGTAGGCTGGCACACCCCTGACCAGCCTGTCAGCCAACAATTAAGAGTAAAGACCTATTGAAGGTCAGACTATGGTCTAGACAGTGATTAGGACACTGCCAGACCAAAGTCTCAAACTCAGCATACAAATAAAGGGGAATGGGGATGGGAATTGAAAGAGTTTAGGACTCAAGAGAGTCCAGTTCATGTCCATGGACAATAATATCAAGTATTTCCATGTTTTTGAACCATAACTCAGCCATATAAAGGGGATTAGGGTTTGGGATTCATATAAGAACAGAAATAATGAAAGTAAAACTTGCAGAAAGTTACAGCATGTAGACAGTAAACCCAACAAGGAATGGACAATAGAATAAACACATAGGGGGAGAGGCGGGAATTAAACATAAGAACATACCAGTTGCAGAAAAGTAAGCAAAGAAAAGCAGGATTCTTTCAAGCAAAGCCACAATCAGAGAAAGCCCTTTATGCTTGTGAGTTCAGAGAACTCGAGTGTTTGTGAAAATTCTAAGTGTATTTGAGAGTATTCAGTGAATGTAATTAGAATTGATCGTGTGCTGAAAGTGTAAAAGGGCATCCCCTTTTATAGTGTAGAGAAACAAGTAAGAAAGGTAAGAAAACCTTTTAAAAATCAGTCACAAATATTCTCCCTTTAGTCAAGGGATTTAATTTCAAACGAGAGAATGTAATTAAGGAAAGGGAATTTCAGTAAAATCTTTCACAACAGCATAAGAGAGGAAAATACATAAGGTTTATTTAAGGAAAGCATTCAACAGTACTTGATTTGTAAAGAGAAAGGAAAGGGAATCAATCAGACAACTAACAAAATCAAAGTAAACAAGTTTGATTCGAATGAACCCAGTCAGGAATAGGTAGAGGAGGGCTCAAACAAAGAAAATCAGTAGCAATCAGTCGAGACCCCATCAAAGGAGTCCAAAATCAATCAAGTAGTTGTCAAAACCTTTTGAAAGAGGAGTTTCTCATATATAAAGCAAACAAATCAAACAAAAAGTCTAGCATTGCAAGGTTTAGGATCATAAAACAAAAGAATACGAGTTCAGTCATAGATTCATAGTGCGTCTGAAGGTCCAGGGTCCCAAAGTGAAACCCTAATCCAGTTTATCAAAGAAACCCCCCAAATTCTAGGGTTTCAAATCGAATCAAACACAGAAACGAGAAGGCAAGTAAACAGACTCAAGGAGTCTCATGAGAAACAAATAGACCATGATAGCAGGTTTGAAACAATTAGAGAAAGAAAATCGATTTGAGAGTATAAAAGGACACGTTTTGGAAACTCGGAACTTAGACAAGTCCAGAATAGACGAAACATGCTTAACAAGAACACAAACAGAGTTCAGAAAAGCAAAAATCATGAAACTCAGTAGTAAACACACATGGTAGAAGAGTGAGGAAAATTTAACACAGATTAATCATGTGAGCACACATATAAAAGAAAAGAAGGACAATACATGCGTAATAGAGAAGGAAAACATACGAGCATAATACAGACAAACATCTAAAAGAAAAGAACAGCAAGAATCAAAAGACTTTCAGAAACCCTAATTTGAAATCAAACGATTTTTGAAAAGGAAATTTGGGGAAAACACTCAAAACGTCAAGAAGAACATAGACATAGCACAGATCTAAACAAATAACGGTGAAAGAACCTCGAATGGCTTAGGGTTTCAGAGAAACCCTAGAAGCGAGAAAGGCTTGGAAGAACAAGATCAGATCCTGAGTCGAAACGGTCAGGAATCAAGCTTCCAGTGCTTGAACATGCTGGAGCGTGGTCGGAAAACCATAGATCTACGGATCTGAGATGGATCTGAAAAGAGACCATCGAGGTCAAGCCTCCAAACCTTGAGTAGCTTAGGCTCAGGGGTGATAGAGGGTGAGTACAGGCCATCTATGGCAGGAGATGCCATGGATTCCGATGGGAATGAGGTTAGAGAGCGTTTGAGGGAGACGGAGGGAGTTAGAGGCGGTGTCTCTATGCAAATGAGGTAGGGTTAGAGGGGTTAGGCGATTAAAAAAGGAAAGGAAGGATATTGGCCGTTGATCAAAATGATCAACGGCTCAGATTTAAAAGAAAACCGGGCGGGTTTAGCAATTGGGTCGTGGGTTGGGTATTTTTAGGAATTGGGTCGTTTAATTTGGGGCGGAATTGGGTCGAATTGGGGGATAAATTGAAAGGGGCGAAGGGCTGTTATTGAAATAGAAATAGGCTAAGTGTTAAATAGCCAATTTTCCCCTTTTTATTTTATAAAAAATAATAATAATGATTTCAAAAGCAAATTAAAAGTACTGGGCCAACAAATACTATATAAATATTAGTTTAAAAATACTGAAAATAATTTTTGTAGTTACAAAATGCTATTAACCATAAAATAGGCTATAATTGCAATTACACGCAATTTAACTTTAAAAATACCAAATAAATTTGTAAAAATGTACAAAAATAACCTTAATTATATTTTGGTGTAAATATTAGAATGAAATAAGTTATTCACCAAAAATGATTATTTTGGGAATAATTATTGAATTTTGTAGTATTAAAATAGGCAATAAATTGGTTTAAAAATTATTTAAATTTTGGAAAAAGTACCAAAACTTGGGTATGCTCATATATGCATATATATGTTATTTTGAAAGTATTTTGAGTATAAAAATATCTAGGGAAAAAATTGGGTATCAACACCAGCCGTTGATCATCATGGATCTAACGGCTGGGAACTGATCTTGTTTTTTGTATATAACTGTCCGAAACCCGGTTCCCACCCCCCAAACCCTGAAACCCTTCTCATTTTCTTCTCTCAAAACTCAGAGATCACAAACCCTAGCCGCCCCTTTTACCCTCACCGTCTCCGACGTGGTCCGCCGACTGAAAATCGCCTCACGGCGGCGGACCACCTCCAAACCCCACCGAAATTACACACTATAATCCCCTTTCCCTACTCTTTCCAAATCACCAAGACATCGCCTCCAAATTCTTAGCAAAAGCTTCGAATTTTAGATCTAAACTCGGAATCCCAAAACCCTAAATCGCCCAAACGCCACCAAATTCACACCATGCAATCCTTCCCTCCTCCTCTTCCCAAATGTCCCCATGGTTCCTCTCGAATCAGCCCCAATCTTGTAGAATCTTAAATCTAAGATTTCGAAAACCCTAATTGTCCCTGCCCGAGTTTTGTTTAAGGTGGGGTTATATGAACCCAAAGCGCCCATTAGCCGACTGTTCTCAACAAAGAACAGTCGATTAATAGATAAAAAAGTTCATATTTCCCCCTTTCAAAGTTGGGTGAGTTCAATAATGCCTACCCCAAAGCCTCAGGTCCTTTCTTCTTCCTTTTCTTTTTCTTATCTTGATATCAGTTCATCCTTGTATTTTTCTTTCATGTACAAAAGGGTTCTGTCTTAAATCACTAGTAATTAGGTTTTCCATTGTGTTTAATTTTCTTTGCATGATCATCTGTTCTCTTGCTTGTTTTTTTTTTGTCGATTAGGTTGAATTTGTAGCCAATTGTCAACTAATTTGTTAGACTAGGGTTTCATATTTCCTATTTCCTTTTTGTTAGTTCTTAATATGTCCTAGTTAGTCAATTTTCATTTTCAGTAATCATGCATGCTTAGGTATTGGAATTGTTGTTCGAGTTCAATTCTGGACCTAATTGATTCAGCCTAATTTGTTAGTAATTGGATGTTTTCTAAAAATTGAACTCTGATTTTTTGTTAGTTGATGGTTTACTAGTTAAATCTTAATTGATTAGTTAAGGATCACTACTCCTACTGTTGAAGTAATTTGAAGAGCAGTTCAGTCTTTAAATTAATTGAGTTTAATTGCCCATTTAGATCAAGTTAATCAATTTGGCCCTCCCTTAGGAATTTAATATAAGCTGCCTGGGTTGGTTTGGTTTCAGGAATTCAGTAATGTGTTGTTTTGTTTTTTTTGGTAAAGAGGCCTAACTAGTTAGGTCCAATGTTGACCCGCTATGTAGCCCAGGCCTTGAGTCACAAAGGGGTAATTACAAGGGCGTTTAAGGGAAGTTTGGGAATGTTAGCTGAGGAGTCTTAGCTGTAATGGCTTAGGAAACTTCTAAAATCAAGATAAAGGACCAAATTAAAATAAGAAAAGGTATTAGGTCAATGTTTCTGGGTAGATAGTAAAATTTCAGAGGTGAAAAGGGTATTAAAACAGAAGAAGTTTCTAGAAAGTATACAATTGTCCTAGCTGTTGTAAAATATGTTGAAAATGGACAGTTGTACATTTTATCCTCTGTCAAGATGTTGTACTATCCTGAAAATTCAGAATTTAGGTTAGAATATGCTTTTTTGATGCCATTTTAGAAAACACTCTATAAAAGGAAAGCATTCCCTCATTCACACGGACACAATCATTAGCATTCTCTGCACAAAAGTTCTGAAAATACAGATCTATTGCTCAAAAAATAGATACTGATTCTGCAAAATACCAAGATGAACACAAAAATACTCTGAAAATTGGTTTCTTTAGCTGGGATTTTCTTGTTTAAAGCTGGTTCTTTGGTTGAATTTCTGGGTAGCATTATGGGTTGCTTTTGCTGTTTGGTTTTACTGTTGCTGCTGGGTTTTTGTTTGGTTGTTCTTTCCTCAAAATTCTGACTAGTATTCCACTCTGTTCACTGTTTGTTTTTGCTGCTACAAAGTACTAATCCCAACTCACCTCATGTATTATTTGTTTTGAGGTTATACTACATCGGTGAGTTTGCAACCAATGTGAATAATGAACGAGTTTTTCCATGTGATGTTTGATCGTTTTAGTATGAATGTAGTAGATTTGATTGCTTGAAAAATGGACAGTCAATTGCTAAAATGGTCTCCTCTCTATATCTTTCTGATTATTCATCATTTAGGTCAAAAAATGTACTAGTTAATGCATCTCAAAAAGTGCTGGAATCTGCTTTTCATCTTTGTTGTTTCGTATGTGAGTGACCACAAGGTCAAGCAATCTCAAGGCTGGAAGTTGAAATGCTGACTTGTGAGAAACAGCTCTATAGCTGATTTCATGCAAGTTTGAAGCTTGGTTTGAGAGATCCGATGGTAGTGGAAAGCCTGAAGTTAGGAGAAATGTTGCCTTGTTCACCTTAAAATTTTCTTTTCTTTTATTAGATGTTAGTTTCACTTAGGATTATGCTGTAAATTCAGGGACATTCAGTAGTAAAAATGGATTGTTGGGAATGATTTTAAATTCAGTTTTGTTTAATTATTAGTATAGGGTCATAGCATTTTGACCTCTTTGTAATAAATATTATTAATGTGTAATGGTTTGGACATGGCATGAATTGGGCCAGACTTGCAACAAGGCCCAACATGGGACTCATTTGAGCATGTCTGGGTCCAGACGAATGGGCCTGGGCGTTAAACCCAGTAGAGTGATATTTAATTGTGAAGTTTTCCTAGAAGATTATAGTATAAAAACATGTTATTATGTCTTGCTAGTTCCGCGTTTAATTATTAACTAGCATTGTTGTTTGATCCTTTAATACTGATTTTTACTTAACAGCAATTGAATATAATTATTGTGAATAGGCGAATTTGGTTAATTGTAGAGGTGGATAGGCCCAGCTAGGAAACACGTAGTAACTGGGCCCGCCTGCATATAAGCCCAATATGGCTGTTCCGTTTGGACTCAGCAAGACGCCTTTGAGTCCTTCTTTTTGGGCCTAGTTGCAGCTCGATACAGCTTTAAGATTGCTGATTCCCCTTAAGTAAATAATTAATGGGCCATTGGAGGCCCAAACTCCTTCTCAAAAGTGATTTAAAAGCTTAGACCTTCACTTTAAGCATGTCCCTGATTTGATAGATTCTCAGCAAATTCCAAATTAGGAGTTAAAATATGAGTATCTTTATGCCTTGCTTAAGTGAAATACAAACCTCGTTAAAATAAATTGAGGTGTGCCATACACAAACAAAATCCATGACCTATAGATCTCGCATTAATATTGATTTAGTATAGAAAACGTGTTTAAAATATTCGTAGTTTGCTTTAGGCGTGTTTTATAATAAATCATCGTGGCTATAGGTACCGTTCCCGTGGCATAGTCATGATACCTTATTCCAAAAATCGGGAGTGCATTTCATGTAGCCCGATCATAACAACTTCGAATATTAATAAAACAAACATGTCGTGAATCGCGGGTGCATTTCATGTAGCGTTGTACGCGATGTGCTCCAAAACAAATAAGTGTACGACAATCGTAACTTGTTCAAGAAATATTCCATAAATCCTAAAAGTGGTTATAATTATTAAAAGCGATTTAAAAGAGTTAAAAATGCACAACAGGTTTTAAACATATGATTAATCAGATAATTAGGCCAATTATTTATAGTTGAGTGACCGTGTTAAAACCACGGAACCCGGGAATGCCTAACACTTTCTCCCAGGTTAACCCGGGAATGCCTAACACTTTCTCCCGGGTTAACAGAATTCCTTACCCGGATTTATGTGTTTCGCAGACTGTAAAACAGAGTCAAACTTCCTCGATTCGGGATTTAAGTCGGTGACTTGGGACACCATAAACCATCCCAAGTGGCGACTCTGAATTTATTATAAATAATCATGTTTCAATTGTCACTTAAATTGGAAAAACTCCTTATACCCCTTCCGGCGGTAGAAAAAAGGAGGTGTGACAAAACTGACCTCAAAATTGGCCAAAAAGACTGCTTCACTCTGCCGCCATTCTGCGGCCCGCAGAGTGATTATGCGGCCGCAAACTGGCCGCAAAAATGCCTACTTATGCAAAAATATTTTCTTCAACTCCCTGTGTACTATTCAATCCCAAAAGTCTTAACTGCAGCGAGCTTGAAGAATTTATACTACTATTAACCCCTACGCCTACTTCGGCATCAGGGAATCGGGATTTTTAGAAAAAAAATTACGGGGCCTTACAATGTGGTTTCAAGTGAAGTAATCAAGGTAGATCGGAAGAAGATTGAAGTAGTGCAGAGTTGGCCCAGACCGTGTTCGGCCACTGAGATTCAGAGTTTTCTTAGTTTGGCCGGGTATTATCGTCATTTCATAGAGGGTTTCTCATATATTGCTGCAACTATGACCAAATTCACCTAGAAGGGTGCTCCTTTCAAATGGTCAGAGGAGTGTGAGGCGAGCTTTCAAAAGCACAAGACTGCTTTGACTACAGCACTAATGTTGGTGTTGCCTACAGGCTCGGGGTCTTATACTGTGTATTGTGATGCATCATGAGTTGGCCTTGCTGTGGTGTTGATGCAAGATGGTAGGGTTTACGCGTCTCAACAATTGAAAACCCATGATAAGAATTATCCGGTCCACGACTTGGAGTTGGCAGCCATTATTCATGCATTGAAGATCTGGCGGCATTCTTTGTATGGTTTCCCTTGTGAGGTATTTACCAACCACCAAAGTCTACGACATCTGTTCAAATAGAAAGATCTTAACTTGCGGCAGCGGAGGTGGTTAGAGTTGCTTAAGGATTATGGTATCATCATCTATATCATCCCGGTAAGCCAATGTTGTGGCCTATGCCTTGAGCTGAAAGGCGGAGAGTTTGGGTAGTTTAGCATATCTACTGGCAGCAAAGAGGCCATTGACATTGGATGTTTAGGCCTTACCTAACCAGTTTGTTAGATTGGATGTTTCGGAGCCCGGTCGAGTTCTTGCTTGCGTGGTTTCTCGATCTTCCTTGTATGATCGCATCAAAGAGTGTCGGTATGACGAACTACTTTTTCTTATCCTCAAGGACACGGTTCAACACAGTATGCCAAGAGGTTTCTATTGTGGATGATAGAGTGTTATGGATGCAGGGCCAATTATGTGTGCCCAATGTAGATGGGCTACGTGAGTTGATTCTTCAGGAGGCCCACAATTTGTGGTACTCCATTCATTCGTGTACCGCTAAGATGTATCAGGATTTGAGGTACCACTATTGGTGGATGATGATGAAGAAAGACATAGTGGAGTATGTAGCTCGGTGCCTAAATTGTCAGCAGGTGAAGTATGAGCATCAACGGCTGGGTGGTTTGCTTCAGCGACTTGAGATTCCCGAGTAGAAATAGGAGCGTGTTTCCATGGACTTTGTTGTTAGGCACCCACGAACTCAGAAGAAATTTGACGCAGTATGGGTGATTGTGGACAGGTAGACCAAGCCAGCTCATTTCATTTCAGTAGTGACTACCTATTCTTCAGAGTAGCTGGCTCAGGTTTATATCCGCGAGATTGTCCGACCTCATGGTGTATCAGTATCCATCATCTTTAACCGGGGTACACAGTTCACATAGCATTTCTAAAGAGCTATACATTGTGAGCTAGGCACACGGGCTAAGTTGAGTACAACATTTCACCCCAGATGGACGGACAGCCCAAGCACACCATTCAGATATTGTACGATATGCTTCGCGCTTGTGTAATGGATTGCGAGGGTGCTTGGGATCAGTTCTTGCCACTTGCAGAGTTTGCCTACAACAATAACTAGCAATTGAGTATTCGATGGCTCTTTATGAGGCCTTATATGGGAGACGGTGTCGTTCTCCAGTTGGGTGATTTGAGCCAAGAGAGGCTAAGTTATTAGGAACAGATTTGGTTCGAGATACCTTGGGGAAGGTCAAGAAAATCCAACATCGGCTTCGTACAGCCCAATCTAGACAAAAGAGTTATGCGGATCAGAAGGTTTGCGATGTTGCATTAATGGTTGGAGAGCGAGTCTTGCTCCGAGTTTCACCTATGAAAGGGGTGATGAGGTTCGGGAAGAAGGACAAGTTGAGCCCTAGGTATATCGGACCTTTTGAGATCCTTGAGAGGATTGGTGAGGTGGCCTACAAGCTTGCACTGCCACCTAATTTATCTGCGGTTAATCTGGTATTCCATGTGTTTATGCTTCATAAGTATTATGGTGATTAGACTTCAGAATAGTCCAATTGGATCTGACTTACATTGAGGAGTTTGTGGCTATCTTTGAAAGAAAGGTCCAGAAGTTGAGATCAAAGAGCATTGCTTCAGTAAAGATTCAATGGAGGTGTCATCCGATCAAGGAGGCGACTTGGGAGACCGAGCACGACATGAGGAGTCATTATCCTAATCTATTCACCACTTCAGGTATGTCTTTATGCACGTTCGAGGACGAACGTTTGTGTTAAGAGGGGGAGAATTTAATGACCCGATCGATTGTTTTGTGTAATTGCACCCCGTAACCCCTTTTTATGCTTCACACATGTGTGCTTATGATTTTATGACTTGCAGAGTTGGTAAGTTTCATTCCAGGAAGCTTTCAGGTTGATTCAGACCCTTTGATTCTTGACTTAGAAGTTTTAATTAGAAATGTTGATCAAACTTTGACTTTTGAAAAAACGACCCTGGAACTATGTTTTGATTGATCCGATAGCTTCGTATCGTGATTTCGGACTTGGGCATATGCCCGGAATTGATATTGGAAGTCCGTAGGTCGATTTCTGTTGATTTGCCAAAATTTGGCAATTTGAAGTTGAAAGGTTTATAGTATGTTGACTTTTAGCTATTGAGTCGGAATTTGATTTTGGGACTTGAATGGGTCTATTATTGTATTTGAACTTGCCTGCAAAAATTGGTGTCATTTGGAGTTGATTTGATAAGATTCAGACATTTGGTTGTAATTCTTGAAATTTTGAACTTTACTTTGAAGTTCATGCGTTTAGGCTTCAATTCGTAGTTTTAGATGCTATTTTTGTGTTTTGATCGCGCGAGAGAGTTTTTATGATGTTTTTAGACTTGTATGGATGTTCGGTATGGAGCCCCGAGGCTCGGATGAGTTCCGTACATGTATCCAAATGGTTTTGAACATAAAATAAACTATTGATATGTTGCTGCTCGGTTATCGCAATTACGAGCACCAGCCTCGCAATTGAAAAGGTAACAGTAGGTTGGCAGTTGTCGCAAATGTGACTTCCCCTTCACATTTGCAAAGGCAGCAAGATTTTGTCTATGTTCGCAATTGCCAACAATTGTTTGCTTTTGGGTTTGGTCCAGCTTCAATTTTGCGAAGCCTCTATCGCAATTGCGATAACTTCTTAGGATGTCAAGGTTCGCAAATGCGAGCCTTGGTCCGCAATTGCAAGGGTTCGCAATTGCGAACACCGTGTCGCAAATGCGACATCAGCAGGTAGTTAAAGGGCTGGGAGTCGGGATTTTGAAAATATTCTCTCATTTTTGAACCCTAGACTCGGTAGGAGTCGATTTGGAGAGGGGATTTTCACCTACAAACTTTGGGTAAGTGATTCTAATCCATTTCTAATCATATTCCCTCAATATATCTTAGATTTTAACATCAAAATCATGTGAATCAAAGTGAAAATTTGTGAAACTTTTCCAAGTTTTGGAAAATTAGAAATTGAGTTTTGAGAGTCGATTTAGACTCGGATTTTGAAGCTAATCACATATATAAACTCGTGAGGTCATGGGTAGTCGGAATCTACCATTGGACCCGAGTTTTTGCGGGCGAGTCTCGGGTTGACTTTTGTTGACTTTTTGGGAAAAGTGTAAAGATCATAGTTTTTTCTATTGTAATTGATTTCTCTTTCATTGTTTGATGATATTAAGTCGATTTTAGTTAGATTTGAACTTGTGGAGGCGAATTTTAAGGGAAAAGCTATTTCGAGTGTTGAATTTACCTAGTTGAGGTAAGTATCTTGCCTAACTTTGTGTGGAGGAACTAACCCTTAGGATTGGTATTGATTGATTCATTTATGCTATGTGAAAATCGTGTATGCAAGGTGAGGAGTGGTGACATGGGATGCACATTGTATTTGACTGGTTTAGGCTACTTAGACTATTTCCATGCTTTAACTGAAATGCCATATCATGTTCTAAATTCTCATATTCAATCTATTCTTGTTTATGTTAGTCTATCCTTACATGCCTTAATTGACTTTTTTAACACTTGTTCTATATCCTACTTGATAAATTGCTCTCATGACTTGGTTGAACTTGTTGCGTTTATTTGATACATGTCTCATCTCTTGAAGTCATTGTACGTATTATCTCTTTCATTGTTAATTTTTATTATTGAAGTCATTGTTACTAGTTTTCTCTTTCGTTGCTATTATTCTCATTTGAAGTCATGTTATTCCTTCCATTGTGAGTTATTTGTATTTGGTTCGTAGTTACACGTTATCTTTCTTACTGTTGGGTTATTGCTGTTGAAGCTGTGGAACCGAATCATTTTGAAGCAAAGTTGATAATGTTAAGATATCTTTCTTGTTGAGAGTTTTACATTTATTGTTATTGTTGATATTCATGTACACATTGTGGTGGAGACATGGGCTATTGTTGTGAAAATATTGATAGTGTTGAATGTTCGCATGTTGTGATATATGGGCACTTGTGGTGCAAGTTGTTATTGTGATGTATTATTGACGCGCATGCGCCGGTATATGGCTTGGGGTTAATGTGCATGCGATGGTATAAGGTGGGACTTATGTGCGCGTTGCTTGTAGGGGAACTACGTGAAGCCACATGGCATCATAAGGTGGGCTAAAGTGCGTGTAGCTATTTCGGGAAAACTGTTTTCAAAACCCAATTCAAATGTAAGGCTCACGCACGGTATAAGGAAAGATAGTGATTGAGATTGTGAATTGTAAATAAGAGGCGGTACTAATCACGCCCAACTATGCCTTATAAAAGACAAAGCGGTCGTTGCAAATATAATCTGGTTTAAAAGTCCGGAGTTGAATCATCAGGGAACTAAACCTATCGATTACAACTCTTAGTGATGCTAGTACAGGCTCAAACAATTTTCGGATGCAAGATTTTTATCAATAAATATTGGGATTTGTTTAACTAAATTAAAAGGATATTAAAACTAACGATATTCCAAATTAAAAGATAATTCAATGGTAAAAAGATCTAGGGTATTGATTTCCCCAATTGCTAGTTTAATTCTTAACTCTTTTGCTATAATCTCGCCGTAATACTATATGAGGATTATGAGCTATGTGTTACCGCAATTATCTCTCGATCAACTACAATAATTTACTAGAGCATTCTCTCGAACTACTCTAGCTGATAATTTATGCAGCTCTGAATTATCCCACCAAAGTTCCGTTATTTCTAACCCCACTTTTAAATTCAAATAATGAATCTCTTCAATTACCCAAAAGTGGTGTTGTTCAACAACAATCTAACCTAGTATTCTTTCTCAAGCAACACGAGGCAATTAGACACGATTAATCAAGGGCCCATTCAATTAATCACTATACAAAACACAGTTGAACAATCATATAATAAACTCGGCTCGATTATAACAAAACTGAGTCAAAACTTCATCTAACAATTGGTTCCATCAACACTAGACTAAATGTTTAGCTACTCATAGTAAAACAAAATAAAACCATAAAATCATTCATAATTCACAAAATAATGATAACAAGAAGAGGAATGAAAAACTCTAATGCTGTCTTGATCTTCTCACACTTGTTCTTGCCTCTAATTGAGTCTAAAAACAAGCTTAATCTTGACTTGGGCGAGTTTGTTGAGTTTATATAGGGTTAGGATCAGTTTCCCACGCTTTACACTTTAGCCCTTAAACATTCTTGGGCTTCTCCAGATCGACCGCGGTCGCAGGGCAACCGCGCCACGACCACGGTCATTTCAAACACTCTATTTTCCGCTTTTCTTTCACCGCGTTCCAGCCGCGGCCCTACCGCTGTCGCGATGGGCTGTTACCCGATTTTTTTCTTCGCCTTATCTTGCTCGTTTTCATCCGGGCTCTTCTTGATTGGACTTGTATCTACATAATTTACCCCAAAACACTCTATATCCTCCTCCTAACTCGGGGTAGTTCCTGTAAAGCATAAAAAAACTCAATTAGACTCTATATCCTCCTCTCTAGCCATGTAATGTCCCTAACCGGCTTTCATACTCTCAGTCAGAGGTCCAAACTTACCTTTCCTTCATGAATCACGTGCCTACTCACCACAAAAGAGACTTGTTCCATGTCATTATAAATCACACACTGAGGAATTCAAATACGTAAGATTTCACTCACCCTCGGAAATAAATTCTTATGCCACAAGCAACGCACCATAGGCTTGCCCGTAGTGTAATACTCGACTAATCGAGCTCTTTTGGTCTAGAATCAAGTAGGACTTTATTTGGTTGTAATGTTGGATGTGGGACAGGTAGGATATATATGGGTATAGTGACTACACCTCCCTAAGCACTCAATACACTTTCCGCTTTCAAGCCCATACCTTTATCAAACCTTCATTCCACCTTAACATTATTGAGTTAAACCCCTACTTCTTTAAGCACACTTTCTCTTTTATTTGAGACTTATTCTTGTAAAAATTATTCAGCTTAGTCTCTTTTTTTTTTCTTTTTTCAGATTCTTGTGGCTTGTTATATTGTTTATCACATAGTACACCCCTTTTGTTTTTATGTCTTCTTGGTTCCACTCGAAAGCCCAACCAGCCACCCCACACTTTAGCTTTTCCATATTCATTAAAATCAAGTACTTCTAAGAGGTTATAGGGTTCAAAAAAAGATAGACAATTCACAACTTGGATAAGGCTTGTACTGTGGTTGCCAAATAAACAGGATTACAGGCTCAAAAGGGTTAACTAGGATATACACAATCAGGTGGGTGAAAACATATATAGATAGGTTCAACAAGGAAACGGCTATATGACTTTCCAGACCAATTAAGACTACCATTTCTCTTCGTACACACACAGGGCAAGTACTAGGCATTGAGTGTTAACATAGAATACACAAAGCCTCACTCACACATGGCACATGACTCAATTCAGTTAGGACCATCAGACACTCTGCTCAAGTTGCTTAAGCCAACTCAAGAACACACAATTTAAGGCTTTATTGCTAGATTCAACTAATGATCCTAAGTGTCACACTAAAGCAATCTCTATTCAAGGTACCGTGGAGTCAAGGGATCCTATTTCTAGTCTTTCCTCGCCCAAAAATTCCTAAACTAACAAAAAGAAAAAAAAACTAACTACAGCCGATTCAAATAGAAACCCTTGGAAAAGAACCGTGGTTTAAAGAAAAACCAAGGGGGAGTTGATACACTACCTAATAGAAGAAGATCTTTTTTTTGTTGGACTTAAGTCCCTCAAGAGACCCGTCGAGAGGTGTCCGTCTTCGGGCCAAGTCGAAGTTAATTAACAACAACCAAAAACACCAAACAAATTTATACAATTGTACAACAACAACAACCTTCACCCACCCCACACTTCAAGATTAGGCATGTCCCCATGTCAAAGAAATTAAAGCAGAGTAAGGTAAGGGGACTTCCCTGGTGCTCAATCCTGATCGAAGACGGTGCCAGGATCGAGGTGACACGCTCATCCTAGCGCCCGGAGCCAGCCCATGATCTTTTTCTCTGACCTGGCATTTTGAGTTGCCAAGGTGTCAACTCTAGCATTCAGGTCATTGACTAACGTGCGTAGGCCAGCCATCTTCTGTTCCAAAGCTGTCATCCGTGTACTCCGGCGGGCCTGTGATGGGCCTGCCTCATCAACAATCTACACCGATGGGGCGGCAGCATGCATAGCTCCCTCATCATCATCGTCGGTATCATCATCATCTGCTACAGCCTGCTCTTTCCCAACTATGATTTTGCTAGCCTTGAATGGGCTTTTAATGGCACTTTCCCATCTACTATGGGATTTTCAGGAACTCGTAAAGCATGACGCAGCTTAGTGACAGGGAAGGGATGTAGAACCCTTTGAGTATTTTCGGGGAGCGAATGAACATTTCATCCCGAATGAGCCGGGCCACATCAAAATCGTGTTGGGTCATAAAAAAATAAATCGTCGCTGCTCTTGGCCCATTAACATCCGTAGTGTTGCTGGATGGCAGCAAACGGCTATTGATGATTGTTAGCCAACACTTAGCTTCCTAAGTGAGAGATTGGGAGTTCAGGGTAATTCTCTGCTTTATCCATATTGGATCCCGGCCAGCCACACAGATTGTTTCAACAATTAGTTGCCACAGACAGGTGGGCGTTGATAATCTTGGTAATAATTCGTCTCTCCAGTGAATACCGGTAACCTGTACACTCGGCGGATGGCTTCAAGAGACGCATTCACCGGGGTGTTTCATACAGTGACAACCCTATCAACATATTCTGGGCAATTTGCGTAAAATTCCCTGACCATCGGTACATTGCCCTCTTCCAGTTCATTAAAGAAGATGTCCAGCCGACGCCTCCTCAATTCTTCATAGATGCTTGGGCATTCAACTCTCAAGGCATGCCTATCAATGTGTACTTCAGGCAACAGCTTCTTGGATGACTTTGCATTAAACCTATCTTGAGCCGCTTTGGAGACAAACCGAGTGCGCTCAAACTGGTCTAAACTAGCCTAAGCTCGAGCTCTGGATGAACCTCCTGGTCCAGTAGTGGAGGAACCTGTGGCACGTCTTTTCCTTGACTGATGCATTGTACCTGACAAAACAAAGGCTACTATTTGTGAGGGTGCGAGTTGTGTGAACCCTGGGTGGTTACTCAGACTTTACCACCACCATGGTCACATTAGCCATTACAGATCCATTAGGGCAATTTCACAAGCACCTAGTGTCCATGGAACTATGATTTAACACACCTATCCCATGGAAGTATAAACTATCCCCCCAAATCAACCACAATCACTTCACAACTCCACCCTACCACAATTAACTTCACACAACAACACCATGCCCTTCTCTACTACATTATACACATTACCCACTAAAAAGAAGAGAAGAAAACTACAAATCTAACTATAGATACTACAACAGATCAAACATTAAAATTGCAAAAGAGAAGGGGAGAAGAGGAGAGAAGAAAATCATAACATACCTGATTCTTGTAGAGTTGGAGTGTAATGGAGGTTGGGGAGGAGAGAGTCGGAAGTGTGGGGTGGGAGAATTGAGTTTGTGAGAGATGGGAGGAAGAAGAAGGGGCGTGGGGTTAAGGATTTAGAGTAACAAGAGGAGTGGAGGAAGTGGGGGGGGGTAGGTTTTATTTTTAGTGGGTTTAGAAGAGAAAAAGAAAAGAAAATAATAAAAAAAATTTAATTACAACTTACCTAGGCGGCAGAATGGTCGCGATTCACCACGCCCGTGCCGCGGTCCGACCGCGGTCGCGATGAAAGAAGAATGACAACGGTGGCCCAGAAGCAGAATACGTCAAATTTGCCGCGCACGGGCCACGGGCCACGGTCCCACCGCGGTCGCGGTCACGGGCTTCCGAGAAATTTTTTGTTTTTCTCAGTTTTTTACCTTTCCAGAGTTGGTTCTTAACCCCGACTTCTCCTAATATGCACCAATCTTGCCCTATACACTAATAAAAGGGTTAGTTTCATACACATCAAGTACAACATCAAAACAAAAAACAAAATAAAAGAAAAAGAAACAAAAGAAAACATGGGTTGCCTCCCAGCAGCGCCCGATTTAACGTCGCGGCACGACGCTGGCTCATATCATCACTCCTCATTTGTGTATTGGGGCTCCTCCAACGTTATCACCACGTTGTCCCCTTTTTCTTCTGTCATTCCAAGGTAATGTTTCAACCTCTGCTTATTCACTGTGAATTTGTTCGTCCCATCTTCATATTCGATCTACACAGCTCCACTTGGGAACATTTGCACCACTCTGAACGATCCTGACCATCGGGACTTCAACTTACCGGGGACAACCCCAATCTTGAGTTTTACAGCAGCACTAATTCTCCGAGTTTGAAGTTTCGATCTAAGATGTGCTTGTCATGCATCAGTTTCATCCTTTCTTTATATAGTCTAGCACTCTCGAATGCTTGGAATCGGAATTCCTCAAGCTCATGCAACCCATTAACTCTGTTGGTGCCCGTTTTCTCTATGTTTAAGTTCGGCTGCTGCAATGCCCACAGTGCTTTGTGTTCGAGCTCAACTAGAAGGTGTCATGCCTTTCCAAATACCAACTTGTATGGTGACATACCAATTGGAGTTTTGAAGGTTGTGCGGTATTCCCACAATGCATCATCTAGCTTCCTTTCCCAATCAGTTCTTGTTGCATTCACTGTTTTTGAGAGGACACTTTTGATTTCCCTATTGGACACTTCCACCTACCCACTTGTTTGTGGGTGGTATGGTGAGGATACCTTGTGGCGAACTCCATACTTCTCCAACAGGCGTGCAAACGCTCTGTTGCAAAAAAGAGAGCCACCATCACTGATTATGGCTCGGGGGTGCCAAAACGTGTGAAGATGTTTTTCTTGAGAAAACTGGTCACACCTTTCGCATCATTGGTTGGGAGAGCAACTGCTTCGACCCACTTGGAGACATAGTCAATGGAAACCAGTATATACTTGTTACCATATGAGCTGACGAAAGGCCCCATGAAGTCGATCCCCCACATGTCAAACACTTCCACCTCTTGGATTATGGTCATTGACATCTCATGACGACGGGATATGTTGCACGTCCTTTGACATTTATCACAGCCTTTGACCCAAGCATGGGCATCCTTGAACAATGTAGGCCAATACAGGCCTGATTCCAGCACCTTTGTTGTTGTCTGAATTCCTCCAAAGTGTCCACCATATGGCGAAACATGGCAAGCCTGCAAAACAGAGGGTTGATCTTGCTCGGAAATACACCGCCGGATCATGTTATCAACACAGATTTTGAACAATAGGGGTTCATCCCAAAAATACGCACGACAATCACGGAAAAATTTCTTCTTTTGAATTGAGGAGAGATCATGAGGTACAATACCACATGCTAAGTAATTAGCAATATCAGCATACCATGGTGCCTCCTCCATTATCACAGCAAGTAATTGCTCATCCGGGAATGTCTCAATGATATCTTCAACCTCCGTTCTCTTTTCTGCCCATTCCAACCTCGAGAGGTGGTCTGCTACTTGGTTGTCTGTCCCCTTTCAATCACGAATCTCCAGGTCAAATTCTTGTAGCAACAGAACCCAGCGAATCAAGCGGGGCTTTGACTTCTTCTTTGCTATCAAGTACCTAATGGCTGCATGGTCAGTAAAAATAATAACTTTCGAGCCAATAAGGTATGACTTGAATTTGTTGAAAGCAAACACTACTGCGGGCATTTCCTTTTCCGTGACCGTATAGTTCAGTTGTGCACCGCTATGCGTCCTGCTTGCATAGTAAATTGTGTGCATAATTTTCTCCTTGTGCTGCCCCAAAACCGCTCCTATAGCGTAATCACTGGCATCGCACATCAGCTCGAATGGTTGCTCCCAGTTGGGTGCAAAAATGATGGGTGCAGTCACCAATCTCTTCTTCAGCTCCTCAAATGCTAACCTGAAATCATCAAAAAACATAAAGTGCTGGTCTTTTTCAAGCAGCTTACATAAGGGGTTAGCAATTTTTGAAAAATCCTTGTTGAACCGCCTCTAGAATCCGGCGTGCCCATGGAAATTTCTCACTGCTTTTATTAAAGTGGGTGCTGGGAGCTTCTCAATCACATCAACTTTTGCATGGTCTACTTCAATCCCCTTTTTGGACACTCTATGCCCCAACACTATGCCTTCTTGTACCATAAAATAGCACTTCTCCCAGTTCAGCATCAAATTTGTCTCCACACATCATTTGAGCACTCTTTTAAGGTTGTGAAGACAATCTTTGAATGAATCTCCTACCACAGAGAAATCATCCATAAACACCTCCATAATTTCTTCGACCATGTCGGTGAAAATGGCTAACATACACCGCTGGAATGTGGCCGGTGCATTACAAAGTCCAAAGGGCATCCTCCGAAAGGCAAAGATGCCATACGAACATGTGAAGGACATTTTCTCTCTATCTTCCGGGGCTATTGAGATCTGATTGTACCACGAGTATCCGTCTAAAAAACAAAAATAGGATCGCCCAGCTAACCTGCCAATATCTGGTCAATGAAGGGCAAGGGGAAATGGTCCTTTCGGGTAGCTGCATTTAATTTTCTGTATCTATGCAAATCCGCCACCCTGTGACTGTACGAGTCGAGATCAACTTGTTCTTTTCATTTTGTACAACTGTCACTCCACCTTTTTTCGGTACACACTAGACGGGGCTTACCCAATTGCTGTCAGAGATGGGATAGATGATGCTCGCGTCCAGCCACTTGATTACCTCCTTTTACACTACCTCTTTCATATTTGGGTCCAGCCTTCGTTGATGTTCCCTGGAAGGTTTGTTCCCTTCTTCCAGATGAATCTTGTGCATGCAGAAGGCCGGGCTGATACCCTTTATGTTTGCCATGGTCCAACCAATGGCAGTTTTGCATTCCTGCAACACCTGCAGTAATTGTTCTACCTGCACAGCTAGCAAACCAAATGATATAATAACAGGCAAAGTAGAATTGGGACCCAAGAAAGCATACCTGAGGTGGGCTGGAAGCGGTTTCATCTCTAGCTGTGGTGGTTCCTCTATTGATGGTTTTGCAGGTGGTGTAGCCCGCTCTTCTAAATTCAGGGGCTCGAACTCAGGTTCCCTCTTCCAGAATCCTTGGCCTTCAAGTGCCATGAACCACTCTGCCAACCCTTCACCATCTATCTCCTCTAAATTTGTCAAGAAATCTCCCAATGGATCTTTGGCATTCAGGGTCTCATCGTCTTCGTATAGGATCACATCCACAGCTTCCACTAGTGAACAATTTGCATATTCACTGGGTCTCCTCATGGATTGTTGAACATTGAATATTACTTCTTCATCGTTCAACCTCATTTTTAATTCCCCAGTTTCACAATCAATCAATTCACTCCCAGTGGCTAAGAATGGCCTCTCCAGAATGATGGGTATCTCCTCATCTACCTGGCAGTCCAAAATAACAAAGTCTGTAGGGAATACAAACATTCCCACTTGTACCAGCACATCATCAAGAATCCCCGTCGGTCTTTTAACCGTGCGATCAGCTAGTTGTAACAGCATCGATGTCGGTCTAGCTCTTCCAATGCCCAGTTTTGTATATATTGCCAAAGGCATCAAGTTTATGCTAGCTCCTAAGTCACACAATGCTTTTGCAAAAGCATAACTCCCAATAGTGCAAAGAATAGTGAAGCTACCTGGATCAGACATCTTTTGAGCCATGGGTCTTGTCACTACCTCGTTGCATGTCTGTGTTAGAGTTACTATGGACGGGTCCTGAAAGTTAAATTTTCGTGATATCAAGTCCTTCATCATTTTTGTATAGCTTGGCATTTCCCTGGAAGCATCCATCAAAGGGATATTCAATTGAATCTGACGAAGCATCTCCGTGAATTTCTTGTATTGATCTTCTTTCTTTTGTTTTTCCAGTCTGTGAGGGAATGGTGCAGGCATCACTCTTTGTCCATTGCTTGCTGACTGTTCTTTATTGGAATTTTGTGGCACAAGAGGTACCACCTGTTCTGCAACTTGTTCACTTTCTTTAGCCTTACCCTTATCAACATGATCCTGTTCAACCACCACTTCAGTGAGTTCTGCTGATTCATCTATCTCTAATGGATCTAGAGTGGCTGGTGTAGTCTCTCGTCTGGATTGAGCAACTTCTTGCTCCCTGTCTAAGTCTCTCCCATTCCGGAGACTTACTGCCATCAGCTGATTCGGGTTTGGCTCCTTAGGGTTAATGTTTATGTCGGCTGGCAATGTTCCCTGGGGGCGGTTATTTAAGGCCATGGACAGCTACCCCAATTGAGTTTCAATGCCTTTAATTGCTGAGTCATGCACTACCAACTTTTCCTGCATTTTACCATTTGCTCCAATGAGTTGTTGCAGCATACCCCTGATTTCTACCATGTTTCTATCCTGTTGTTGATGAGGTGGCTGATATGTCAACTGTTGTTGGTGCTGCTGTTGATAGCCCTATTGTCTCTGACATGGCACCATTTGGCCTTGGGGCCGCATACCTCCCGGTTGTGGCATGTTCGGTATGTACTACTGGTTGGGTGCTGGTGCCTATTGTTGTCCTCCTTGCCTGTGACCCCCAAAATTGCTGACATAATTCATATCCTCTCTTAACCCTTGGTTGTCACCTTCTCCACTCCATGAACACAAATAAGACTGATTAATGCAAGGTGTACACAGTCCTCTATTTGTTGTGCCAACTATATGTACTTGCTTTGTAACCATCTCATCAATCTTCTTTGTTAGTATATTCATCTGAGTCATGAGTGTGGCTATGTTCTCTGCATGTGAATAATTTGGGTCAAGAGGAACTGAATGCACTATTGGTGATAGGGTCGTACCTCTCGTCATTCACCCTGAATTCTGGCCATCTTGTCAAGAAGGATTTTACACTCTGTGAATGTCTTGCTCGGGAATGCACCCCCAGCTTAAGCATCTACATTAGCTTTTAAAGTGTCTGCTAACCCCATCTAGAATCTCTGGCCGAGCATCTGGTTTGGAATACCATGATGGGGACATTTCACTAGCATCCCTTTGAATCTTTCCCAAGTTTCATGCAAGGTCTCAGTGGGCGTCTGCTTGTACTGCAATATCTCATTAATCTGTCTTGCAGTCTTGTTGGGCGGGTAAAATTTGTTCAGGAACTGGTTGACTAATTCCTCCCAAGTGGTAATAGAATTTATTGGGAGCGAATTTGCAAAGTCTGAGCCTCTCCAGTCACAGAGAACGGGAATAGTAACAGCTTGATGGATTCTGGGGTCACATTTGGCTGCCTTTGGGTCACACAAATTGACAGAAAATTTTTGAGGTGTTGTTGAGGGTCTTCAATGTGTGACCCGGAGAACAATCCTTTATTCTGCAGAAGATGCAGCATGTTGTTAGTAATCAGGAATGTCCCCGCTTGTATTTGGGGCACAGCAATGGCGGTGGCCAGGTTGTCAGCTGTTGGTTGTGCCCAATCATAAAGTGCAGCTTCTAGCACAAAAGGTGCCACCACTGCTTCGTTTGGCACATTGATGTTTTCCTTGTTGTCCATTTCAGTTGCGAGTTGGTGTGTTTGTTGTGATTGTTTGTTCTTCTTGTTGACACAGTTTAATGCCCTGAATGTTTTTTCGGGGTCTGAGAGTCCTTCAAGCAGTTCACCGATCCTCGAAGAATTTCTAGGCATACACCTGAATCACACAAGAGTTCAAACGTGAGAATTTCAAAGAAAAATTATTTAACATCGTAGAAAATTGATCTAAACTAATAATTCTAGCACTACTTCTAAGTTGCAATAAATAACACCGTTAGTTCCCCAGCAACGGCGCCAAAATTTGATCATGCCCAACTATGCCTTATAAAAGACAAAGCGATCATTGCAAATATAATCTGGTTTACAAGTCCGGAGTCGAATCCTCAGGGAACTAACCTATCGATTACAACTCTTAGTGATGTTAGTACAAGCTCAAATAATTTCCGGATGCAAGATTTATCAATAAATATTGGGACTTTTTTAACTAAAGTAAAAGGATATTAAAAACTAACAATATTCCAAATTAAAGATAATTCAATGGCAAAAAGATCTAGGGTATTGATTTACCCAATTGCTAGTTTAATTCTTAACTCTTTTGCTATAATCTCGCCATAATACTATATGAGGACTATGAGCTATGGGTTACCACAATTATCTCTCGATCAACTACGATAATTTACTAGAGAATTCTCTCGAAATACTCTAGCTGATAATTTATGCAACTCTGAATTATCCCACCAAAGTTTCGTTATTTCTAACCCCACATTTAAATTCAAGTAATGAATCTCTTCAATTACCCAAAAGTGGTGTTGTTCAACAACAATCTAACCTAGTATTCTTTCTCAAGCAACACAAGGCAATTAGACACGATTAATCAAGAGCCCATTCAATTAATCACCATACAAAACATAGTTGAACAATCATATAATAAACACGGCTTGGTTATAACAAAACTGAGTCAAAACTTCATCTAACAATTGGTTCCATCAACCCTAGACTAAATATTTAGCTACTCATAGTAAAACAAGATAAAACCATAAAATCATTAATAAATCACAAAATAATGATAACAAGAAGAGGAATGAAAAACTCTAATGGTGTCTTGATCTTCTCACACGTGTTCTTGCCTCCAATTGAGTCTAAAAACAAGCTTAACCTTGACTTGGGCGAGTTTGTTGAGTTTATATAGGGTTAGGATAAGTTTCCCACGCTTTACACTTTAGCCCTCAAACTTTCTTGGGCTTCTCCAGATCGACCGCGGTCGCGGGCCAACCGCGGCACGACCTCGGTTATTTTAAACATTCTGTTTTCTGCTTTTCTTTCACCGCGTTCCAGCTGCGGCCCTACCGCGGTCGGGGTGGCTGTTACCCGGTTTTTTTCTTTGCCTTATCTTGCTCGTTTTCATCCGAGCTCTTCTCAATTGGCCTTCTATCTACATAATTGACCCCAAAACACTCTATATCCTCCTCCTATCTCGGAGTAGTTCCTGCAAAGCATAAAAAACTCAATTAGAGTATTTTGTTATCATTTAGCACTTAAGACATCTATAAAGTATGGTTAACTTCGAGCATGAATAGCATCTACATCGCATAATATAGGCTACTATCAGGTACCTCATTTGTGATTCTTGATACAAATACACGAGGTAGGTTCATATTGTACATGAGGCGGTACCTCATTGTGATTCTTGTTGTTTTCTTCTATCTTGGTTTTGTTAGTTGATTGTCTATATATAATCATTATGGTTCTCTTTAACTGATTTTGTTTATGTTATTTTCGTGCTTACAATTTCAGTCTACTTCATGCTTTTAACTGTTTCGTATCAGTAATTTCTCCGCTTTACATTATTTATCCTTATTATATTTTCATACTATTTATTTATATCCTAGTAGGTGTCTTGACCTGGCCTCGTTACTACTCTACTAAGGTTTAGACTTGATACATACTGGGTACGATTGTGGTGTACTCATACTACATTTTTGCACATTTTTGTAGAGATCCAGGTACGTCTGCTCGTGCCGGTCATTAGAGATCATCTATTAGCTGCTTTACGACGACTTCAAGGTATGCCTGATCGGTGTCTGCAGGCCTCGGAGTCACCTTCCTTTATTTTTTTTACTATTATATTTTCTTTCAGAGTGATGTTGTAGTAATTTTAGTTATACTCTGTAGAGCTTATGACTCAGTTCCACCGGTCTTAGGGAGTGTATTGTTGATGATTCTGTTTTCGGAAGTTTATATCAGTTATTCAACCTTGTTTTAGTATTCAGTTAACTTTTTCCATCAAGTTATTATTAACTGTTAGGCTAACCTAGTCGTAGACTAGGTTCCATCACGATATCCTACGGAGGAAAATTAGGATCGTGACAAGTTGGTATCAGAGCTCTAGGTTCATTGGTTTATGAGTCATAAGTAGCTTTAGTAGAGTCTTGAGGATCGGTTCGGAGACGTCTGTACTTATCTTCGAGAGGCTACGGAACAGTTAGAAAAAACTTCACTTCTTTGATTCCTTATTCTTCGCACCATGGGTATTGTGGAGATGAGTGGGGTTGCTTTTACTACATTCTAGCTGTTCGGAGCAACAAATATCTTGTAGTGAGTGTATGAGGAGGGTAGCCCAGCCGAAGCAACTTCACTTACATGGACTCGATTGTTAGAGTTGTTCTTGAAAGAGTTTGTACCTCAGACCCTTCAAGATGCATGGCACGCAGAGTTTGAGCAGTTGCGCCAAGGTACTATGACAGTGTCGGAGTATGTTGTTCGATTCAGTGATTTGTTAAGACATGCACCCGCCATGGTTTACAATCAGAGAGCGAGTTCGTCAATTCATCGAGGGGCTCAACTATAGGATTAGGTTCAGCATGGCTCGAGAGTTGGAGACAGATACCCCATATCAGCAGGTGGTAGTGATTGCACGGAGGTGGGAGGGTATGCAAGGCCATGAAAGAGAGGACAGGGAGGCCAAGAGGCCTCGAGTGTCATGCCCCAAACCTGGGGAGGCGTGGCCGCACCTGGTGCCATATATGGCCCGGGCGTACCATTGTTTAACTATGAACTCTGGAGGGGTAACCCTCAATATAGGATGACGAGGCCTGCCTGCAAACTAATAATACCAATCAAGGACGACAAGGCCACCATGAATGTCTACAACCAGCCATACCAAACTAACATGTACACAGGACTGGTAAGGCCACAATACTTATATACAAAATATACAGGACTCGTCTACAATCCTCTAGAAATAACTAAATTGTATCATGGTAGGGACAGGGCCTCGACCTACCCATCAAACCTGTATATATTAAACAGACTCCAAGGTCTAGACCTGGTAACTCCGAGGAAGTGGAGCTTTCCAACCAAGCTGATGTTTGCCTTTGTCTACTGGAAAGGTCTATCCAGTTGTCTATTAGGACCTGCAGGCATGAAATGCAACGTCCCTAGAAAAAAGGACGTCAGTACAAATAATGTATTGGGTATGTAAGGCATAAAAATTAGTAAATAAAATATGTGAAAGAAACATGGAACAAAGGATTCAACCTGTAAAGCTGAATAGCTTGGTGAATCATGAAACATTTATAATCTCATGTATATGCGTATAGTTGTCATACCATGCATAGGTATATGCGCACATAACATCATCAAGCCTCTGAGGGCATCCCATCATATTATCTCAGCCTCAATGGGTGAAATCATCAATGTATGCTAACTGATCAGGTGGTGGTGCGTATATAACGCCATATCCTTTTCCCATACACCATATCGTAAAATATACACGTTGGTTCAGCCCGCGGTTAGGGCAGCAGCATTTGAGGAGGAGCTGCTTAGACTTGAGAGGTTCAAGAAGTAGCACCCTTCTACTTTTAGTGGTTTATCTTCAGAGGATGCACACGATTTTCTAAAAGAGTGCCACCGTATTCTCCGCACCATGGGTATTGTGGAGATGAGTGGGGCTTCTTTTACTACCTTCTAGCTGTCGGGAGTAACATATAAGTGGTGGTGAGTGTATGAGGAGGGCAGCCCAGTCGATCCAACTTCACTTACATGAACTCGATTTTTAGAGTTGTTCTTGAGAGAGTTTGTTCCTCAGACCCTTCAAGATGCATGGCGCGTAGAGTCTGAGTAGCTGCGCCAGGATACTATGACAGTGTCAGAGTATGTTGTCCGATTCAGTGATATGTCAAGTCATGCACCCCCTTGGTTTCTATAGTCAGAGAAGAGTTCGTTGATTCATCGAGAGGCTCAACTGTAGTATTAGGTTCGGCATGGCTCGAGAGTTGGAGACAGATACCCTATATCAGTATGTGGTAGTGATTGCACGGAGGTTGGAAGGTATGCGGGGCCGTGAGAGAGAGGAGAGGGAGGCCAAGAGGCCTCGAGTGTCATGCCCCAAACCTGGGGAGGCGTGGCCGGCACCCGGTGCAATATATGGCCCGAGCGTACCACTATTTAACTATGAACTCTGGAGGGGTAACACTCAACTTAGGCCGACGAGGCCTACCTGCAAGCTGACAATACCAATCAAGGCCGGCGAGGCCACCATGAATGTCTACTACCAGTCATACCAAACTAACATGTACACACGGCAGGTAAGTCCACAATATTGATATACAAAATATACAGGACTCGTCTACAATCCTCTAGAGATGACTGAATTGTATCATGGTAGGGACAGGGCCTCGACCTACCCATCAAACCTGTATATATTAAACAGACTCCAAGGTCTAGACCTGGTAACTCCGAGGAAGTGGAGCTTTCTAACCAAGCTGATGTTTGCTTTTGTCTACTGGAAAGGTCTATCCAGTTGTCTATTAGGACCTGCAGGCATGAAATGCAACGTCCCTAGAAAAAAGGACGTCAGTACAAATAATGTATTGGGTATGTAAGGCATAAAAATTAGTAAATAAAATATGTGAAAGAAACATGGAACAAAGGATTCAACCTGTAAAGCTGAATAGCTTGGTGAATCATGAAACATTTATAATCTCATGCATATGCGTATAGTTGTCATACCATGCATAGGTATATGCGTACATAACATCATCAAGCCTCTGAGGGCATCCCATCATATTATCTCAGCCTCAACGGGTGAAATCATCAACGTATGCTAACTGATCAGGTGGTGGTGCGTATATAACGCCATAACCTTTTCCCATACACCATATTGTATAATATACACGTCGATTCAGCCTGCGGTTAGGGCAGCAGCATTTGAGGAGGAGCTGCTTAGACTTGAGAGGTTCAAGAAGTAGCACCCTTCTACTTTTAGTGGTTTATCTTCAGAGGATGCACACGATTTTCTAAAAGAGTGCCACCGTATTCTTCGCACCATGGGTATTGTGGAGATGAGTGGGGCTTCTTTTACTACCTTCTAGCTGTCGGGAGTAACATATAAGTGGTGGTGAGTGTATGAGGAGGGCAGCCCAGTCGATCCAACTTCACTTACATGAACTCGATTTTTAGAGTTGTTCTTGAGAGAGTTTGTTCCTCAGACCCTTCAAGATGCATGGCGTGCAGAGTCTGAGTAGCTGCGCCAGGATACTATGACAGTGTCAGAGTATGTTGTCCGATTCAGTGATATGTCAAGTCATGCACCCCCTTGGTTTCTATAGTCAGAGAAGAGTTCGTTGATTTATCGAGAGGCTCAACTGTAGTATTAGGTTCGGCATGGCTCGAGAGTTGGAGACAGATACCCTATATCAGTATGTGGTAGTGATTGCACGGAGGTTGGAAGGTATGCGGGGCCGTGAGAGAGAGAGGAGAGGGAGGCCAAGAGGCCTCGAGTGTCATGCCCCAAACCTGGGGAGGCGTGGCCGGCACCCGGTGCAATATATGGCCCGAGCGTACCACTGTTTAACTATGAACTCTGGAGGGGTAACCCTCAACTTAGGTCGACGAGGCCTACCTGCAAGCTGACAATACCAATCAAGGTCAACGAGGCCACCATGAATGTCTACTACTAGCCATACAAAATTAACACGTACACACGGCAGGTAAGGCCACAATATTGATATACAAAATATACAGGACTCGTTTACAAGCCTCTAGAGATGAGTGAACTGTATCATGGTCAGGACACGGCATCGAGAAAAATACTGTGTTTAGGAACAGTTTTGGTCGAGAAAAATGAGTTAAAACGACTTAGAATTGACTTATATACAAGCTGGAGTTTACACCGACTTTGTGGGTCCCAAGGGAGCTGCTTGTGCAGTCTCTCAAAAATGCAAATATATCTTTATTCCAATGTCATATCGACAAATGGTTTAATGAATTAGAAACTATACTTGTAGATCTTAAATTTGGTAGGTGGAACACCCCATAATTCAACGTACATTGGGAGAAAAGCGCAACTGTATTTGACCTAATGTTCAGCACATTTATGAATGTAACTTGTAATGCCCTTTGCCAACTTTTGTTCCACAACTCTCTTGACTTCAAAACATAACACGGGCCTATCATACGACTAAAATAACTCATAACATAACCTCCTTGTCATGATAAGTCCCTTAGTCTCCCCTCCAAAAGTACACATTATAACATTCCCAACTTGTCAACTTTCAACAAAAATTATTTTCTTCAATTCGTTTAGCTTCTAAGCCTTCCAAACCTCTTGGTACTTGTTATCCATGATCTTTAATATTGGTAACCTCCAAAGTAATATTATTAACTTACTTTATGTACTTGTAAAGATGATCTTATTACCGAGCTTACTCAATTGACTTACCATATACTTTTACGTACGAAAACAAGGGGTGTAACATTTTTCCCCCTTTGGAACATTCATCTTCAAATGTTGACTGATGCGCTTATCGGTATCATAACCGGATAGCTCTTACGAACAATTAGTAGTGTTCTTCCCATCTAGGCAACTGCTCTGTGAATAAATCCAAAGGCCAGGGCATTCCCCCTTTAGGCCTGTTTCTCACACCACAACCTGTGGTCAGAATTCTTCAAATCTCGTAACTATTGCTACCTTCTATCATACTGCTTGTACGACTCTGTCCTTGTATCTGCGCCTATACAATCTTCTCTCCTTTATCCTCCAGCTTTTAGCCAATCTCTAGGCCTCACTTTTTGAACATATGCATTACTAGGACAAGCTATCCTTCTGGGCATCTGTAGGTGTACTAAAGTTGTTCGCTTAGTACTTTGTCGAACTTACGACTATTGCTATATTTTGTTTCATAGGCTCGATTATCTATCCTTATGGCTTTACTGCATCTAGGTAGGTCATACTATACCATAACTCTTACTCTGGTTTCATTATTATCGAGGTCTGCTACCCAACTCCAGGTTACTCTCTCGCTGTTTATCCTACATGTATAATTCTATGTCCTTTAATGCTTCCACTTTACTGTTCATCTTAAGAATGACAGCCTAATCTCACCTTATACTTTGGAGCTTTTATCCATCTATTGGTGATTCACCTCGATTTTTATCAGTAATCTACCAATGATAACTTGAAATCTCTTACGTAACACATTGTCTCTAGGGCTCACGTCTCATTGGGGAACATCTGAAGTGATTTTCCTAATCCACCTTGGGGCGATACTATACTTCAATAACCGTATTTTATGGCATCCCAATGTAGTTCATCTTATGGGGGATATTCTAATCCCGTGCAATTCATAAAATCCCTCTCTCTAAATTATTACTCAATCGAAGGCCTAAACGTCATTCTCTTATCATTTTTCACAATTACACTTTCATTCTACTACCAAAGCAATATTCCATCTCTTCTAAATGCTCCTAGTCTTAGACTCCTCTGTGTTCATTCAGACTATACTGAGCTTTCTATAACTTACACAAACCATCACCCTTATTTTCATGGGCTTAATCCCGAGGACTTACCTATTCTCGTCACCTTCTCACTCGCCTTTGCTTATCCTTACTCCTGTCTTCCTAAAACCTTGTCTCTCTACCATACTTTAGCTTACGACCTACGTATCTCTATTTATACTACTCGTAACCTTCCTGGAACCTCAAGCGAGACATCACATCGTCTATAACTCTTCTTTACTCTCTTAACTAGACCTCTCGGTACGTGGAAACCATAGGCTGGAAGAAATGCCACTGACGACACCGCTATTATTTGTGGATACTGAATCCCAGTGCTTTTAGCCCTTTATCTGAAGTGTGGACTATTCACAACCTTCTGCATTTGAGTATCCCGTACCTTCTTCACCTTTACCTTAATTCCCTTAAAATCTCGCATCATATCTCCTATCTCTTTCATAACCTCCCTTCCACATAGGTATAATTCACATCCACAACTTGAATCTCTACTGTTATACTTGCAACTCTGGTGCATACACAATCCGGTGTGAGCTTCATACTGACTTCTTATGAGGCTGGTACCTTCTAATTGGCTTTATCATAGAGCAATTAAAGAATATGGTTGTTGTACTATCTCTCTTGTACTTCCGATATTAAGAGTAATTCTGCAATGTTCTCAATCACGATTTCTATAATTATCTAGGTCCAATAATTAGACTCCTGATTTACTTAGCTGATGTAACTCTTTAGTTTCCTCTTCTCTCTCAGCCTTTATGTAGGCTTAAGCTATCTTCTGATCTGCGGCTCAAGGTATTAGTTATTACTTTAGCCTTTCATGGACATTATGGAATATCTATAATATAATCTTCTAACAATTCAATCCTTTGTCTATGACATGGACACAATTCTTTCTTTTAACTTATTCCGGAGTCTTCTACAGCTCTATGAATACCAACATATATGTTGCATGGATAATACTCCGAACTCTAAAGTGTGTTCATAACATAACTTACTCTGGGTCATTGATTGAATCATTCCTATCATTCCGTCTCAGCTTTCTTTAAATGTAAGCAATTACTTTTCCTGATCTTTCTACCACTTGTTAAGTTAATACTTTGCTTATTTAGTTCCCACGCATGCCGGAATTTTTGTGCAACTCATATGATCTCGAATATTAATTTTTTATTTTACTTTCCATTCATTAGCCATGATAGGTGCCACTTTCTTATGGAATGCATACAATATTGTAATGAGACTGTTGTCACAAGACCATTTCTTCTTCAAGTTATTATACTTAGGTTGAAGCCTTCTTCCTTATTTCCTTAGCTAGTCTTTTGTTGTAGTACTTAGGGGAGGCCCTATGACTCTTATAAAGCGGCGAGCTTATTACCTCGTATACCTGATGCAATTTTTTATGATCTTACTCGCCTATAATTATCTTTAGTTACTTACCTTCGTGCCCTTGTGCTCGTAGGGTTACTTCTGAATTGAAATTTTTGACTGCCTCCCCAGTGGCATTCTCTTTTATTTTTGTAACACTTATACAGTACCTTTAACTACCCCAACTCCTATTTGAGTATTTCTCAAGGATTACGATGTCGTATCTGCGATACTAAATTTCCCATACAGGGTTTCACTACGTTTATGTTGCATGATCTACTACTTTATGTGGAGACCTCTTGTCTAGACATAACTAGGATCTGCCTGAATCAACTACTAACTACTTGTCAGTCCATGCTCATATATATATTCCGCATAACCTCTCTTGGGTTATGTATTTTGTATTAACATACCTTTTTCACTAGCTCCTAATGTATCAAGTGTCCATTCGCACTTTTTTCTAATTAACCTAGCAGGGAACCCCTTATTGCTTATTCTCGGCATCGTCCTTACATAACATTCTGGAGTCATGACATATTTGTAGGATCCCAGTAAATGTGATCTCACCCCTTTTGCCTTTTTACCACATTCTTCCTTTACCATTTCATAGTTACCCGAACCACTTAACTCCGACTTAATACCATATTACACCATCTTTCCCCCTTTAGGGGAGTACTAGCATTTAATGCTCTAAAGTTTACATGCAGATGTTTTACCTCTTCATCTTCGGCGTCTTTCCATATTTTCAATAACCCTTACCCGCCTTGCAGTAACCTTTCTATACCAGGGATAAGTGAATTCCTTACGCACGAGGGGGACACCTAGTGTAACTAGCACACTTTGTCCCTTAAGCTTAACTCTGCTCATAGTTCTTGCTTTTAGTGAAGCGTCTTCTTGAATGACCTTTAAAAGTTATTCTTCTGTTGTCCATTCTATTATTGATTGAACACGGTCTTTGAAATACTCACAAAGTCGCTATTATCAAATCCTGTAGTCTCAAAATTTATCTTATATACTAGCCCATACTGATTTTTATTACTCCAAGGGTCTACTTAGCCTTCTGGTAATCGTGTTGGAATCACCAACTCATTTCTCAAAATAGTCTCAAGGCCAGTCCCTTTTTGTCTTTTCCTTCACTTGATTATAGACTCTGTCATCTTGTCATATTTTCATTTACCGTTATCACCCATTTATCACATCTTACTCATAATACTTCATTTACTCTCTTCTTAATTTCCTTCTAATATCTCTATCTATTACCTTATTCTAAAACTTCAACAAAACATTCTTTCACTTTTAGCTCCCCTTGCTCCATCTCACTGGCTCTTTTGGTCGCCTAACATTCTCTTTTTACTAGGGGCGGGAGTAATACTAAGTTAAATATTTATCCCTTTTAGGATTCCACTGCATATCTTCTGAAATTTTTGAATGTTCTAGTATTCATATCTGACTGTACTATTCTAGAGTGCACCATCTGGGTGTCTCACAAGGAGAACTATTACAAACATTTGCAATATCCTTCGGAAAGTCAGATAACGCTAACAATCCATCTACCATTTTGGGTTACTTTAACCCCAGCTGGATCCTGATATTCCATCATTCTCTTAAACTATATCTGTTAGCTCCCATATGGCATAACTGAGATAGGTGTGGCCAATTGTACATACCTTTGTTACTGTTGAAGGTAACTCATAATGCTTAAATTTCTCTACCTGAATTGTACATACTAATAATATTCACTAACCGGGTACCTCGTACACTCCTTCACCTTGTTCCTGTTACTTGTTGAAACTTATACTTTTACCTTCTGATACTCCCATGCCTTGCCCTGCTATTCGCGAGGCGTGTTAGCTATTCCCATCCTAAGGTTTTAATCAGGAAATTTTCACATCGGGTATGCATGATCTGATAGTGCCTAAATCTAGGCTATGTAGTCAAGACTTCACCCTTTACTAGTGCCCTTACTTTCTACTGTATTAACCCTCTGACCAACTGTGTAAGGCCCCATAAAATTTTACCTAAAACCCCGGATTTCGTGGTGCCGAGGTAGATTTATGTGTTAAAGATAGTACGGACCTTTTTGGGTTGAACAGTGTGCTGAGGAGTTAAGGAAAATGTTGGCAAAAAAAGACATTTCTGCGGTCCACTATGCGGCTGCAGAATCACTCTACGGGCCGGAGAATTTCCGCAGAGTGAAGCAGAAACTTGAGCAAAACTGTTGGACCAATTCGCGGTCCATTATGCGGCCGCACAACAATTTCATGGACCGCACACCGATTGCAGATTCAGCATGGATATTTTTCGGAGGGAGGTTCTACGGTACACTATGTTGTCGCAGAATAGGTCTGTGGATCGCATAATGGTCGCAGAGTGGGGCAGAACTACCCAGTTTCGGAGGGCCATTTCGCAGACTACAAAGCATTATGCGGTCGCATATGCGACCGCAGATCCTGTTTCGAAGCTTCTTTTTTTGGTTTTTATAACCCGACCATACTTCGTTAAAATACACGCAATGGATCGTTTTGAGCAAGAACCTAATACTTTTAAAGTGAGAGAGTGCCCTAGAGTGGGAGAGTGGTCTTCAATAAACTATCCTTCAATTCTTGCTCAAATCTTTGACGACTGACAAGAGAAGAACTAGGTCTTCATCCTAGAGGTAAGATTCTACACCCAAATTTTGAAATTTAACTAGAAATGGGTAATTAAAAAGACTATTCTTGGGTATAGGAGTTGTTTATTTTGCATGCATGTGTTATCAAAGGGTGTAAGAAGATTGTCAACTAAAGATGGTAAAGAATGGGTTGTAGGTTGATGTAATCCTCCATAAAGTGACCTTGAAACCTTAAAGAACACCTAGTGTTTGATAAAATACTCAAATGAGCTAGGACCATGATCATCTTCCTAATTTTAGTGCAATTTGTTATATTTCTAAAATAGATTGAAGTTGCTAAGAATTTAGGAACATTTTAGAGTTTAAGGAAGCTCAATTGAGGTATGTTGGCTAAACTCTTCTCTTAGAATTGAATCTCACGATGTTCATGTAATTGGTGTAAGTCCCAAATTGGTCATTATGAAATAGGCTATTCCGAATTTGCTTGTGTTGAAAGATGTATGTTCAATATGAACTCCAAATACTTTTATCATGTTACCTTATCATTTGAGGATGTGTTCAAATTATGGGATGTGTGTTAAAAATGTTAAGACTTCAAGTAAAGTTCGAATGAAGGTTGTTATATCAAATTGTGTAAAAAGTATCTATGTGCCTAAGATTCTCAATTGCTCACATGTGTATTTAAAGTCTTGAATGGAAATCCTTGTTGTTGTTGTTGATGATAATGATATTAGAATGTGGAAAAAGGAACTTGAATTATGAAATACGGCTAAGCGCCTAGAATGACTTTGTAATTATGGCCACTAGTGCCAATGAATTGAAAAGTTGTGAAAGAAGTATGAAGTGAGATGATTGATAGAAAAGGGTAATGTCTTGGGTGATACAGCCTAACCGATCGGGCCGTGATCGAACGTCATGCCGCACACATGGTGGTGATTATGCTAGAAATTATAATTGAAATGGTGATTGTGGTTGATGTCTCAAATGAGGCGACCTAGCCAATCGGGTCGTGATCAGACTCCGTGTAAAAGTATGATGGTATTGTGAATGACGGTATATCAGTACTAAAAGATCTCCCAACCTAAAAACATGGAAATTTACTTGAAAACTTATGTGATTCTTAACTTGACATTTTGGTATTGTTTGAGGCTTCTACTGATTTCATGATTGTTTCCCCTTGTATTATTGTTCATTCTATTGAGATGGTGTTTAGTTATACATACTAGTACTATTCAACAATACTAACATCCCTTTTGCCGGGGGCGTTGCATCTTTAATGGATGCAGGTGGTTCCACAGCAAGCAGCTTGATAGTAATACACCCTCCTCCCAGCAGACTTGGTGAGCCCACTTCATTCCGGGGTTATACATGTTTTGTTCATTATATTATCACGTTTTGAGGTATAGCCTGAGCCTTGTTGCCGTCACTACTATTGTACTCTTTGCAATTATTAGAGGCTCTGTAGGCATAGTGTGGGTTGTATGTCGGTGTTGGGGAAAGTCAAACAATTCATGTTATGTTTGAATCACTTGTTCCACATTAGACTATGAGACTGTGCATATTTTGAGATATTAAAAAAATGAGGTAACTAATGGAAATGGTTTGGTATTGTATACATGATCTTCGTATTGCTTAATTAATGAGAATATGTCTTCTCTTTATTCATGAGTGAGTTTGGGTAGAAAGAATCTAATAGGCTAGCTCAGCCGGGTTCACTCGGTTGAGCGCCGATCACACTCCCCAAGTTTGGGGCATGGCAAGCTGTAATCTTTCCAATTGGAAATATCTCTGTATCAAAAATAAGTTCTAGCTCAAAATCTTATGACTCAGCTCTATAGAAGGAATTAGATTTGAAAGAAAGGTAACAGACTCATAAATGCCTTATAGCTTCCTGTTTATATAATGTGGTGCATAACACAGCTATAAACAGGGCTCTATTAGACATGGCGTGTAGAATCCCTAGGATAGAATTGCTTTGATACCAAGTTTGTCACACCCCAAACTTGGGGAGGCGTGGCCGGCATCCAGTGCCATATTTGGCCCGAGCGTACCATTCTTTAACTATGAACTCTAGAGGGGTAACCCTCAACTTAGACTGACGAGGCCTACCTGCAAGCTGACAATACCAATCAAGGCTGACGAGGCCACCATGAATCTCTACAACTAGCAATACAAAACTAATATGTACACAGGGCTGGCAAGGCCACAATAGTGATATACAAAATATACAAGACTCATCTACAAGCCTCTAGAGATAACTTAACTATATCATGGTTGGGATAGGGCCTCGACCTACCCATCAAACCTGTGTAAATAAAATGGACTCCAAGGTATAGAGGTGGTAACTCCGAGGAAGTGTACCTTACCAACCAAGCTGATGTTTGACTCTGTCTACTGGGAAGATTTATCCACCTGTCTATTAGGACATGCATGCATGAAATGCAGTGTCCCCAGCAAAAGGGATGTCAGTACGAATAATGTATCGGGTATGTAAGGCGTCAAAATCAGTATATAAAAGACATGAAAGAAACATGGAGTAAAGGACTCGGCCTATATGTCTGAATAGCTCAGTGAATCATGAAACATTTATAATGTCATGCATAAGCATATAATTGACATATCATGCATAGGTATATGCGTACACAACATCATCAAGCCTATGAGGTCATCCCATCATATCATCTCGGCCTCAGTGGGCGAAATCATCAACTTATGCCGGTTGATCAGGCGGTGGTGCGCATATAACGCCATAACCTTTCCCCATATCCCATATACTTATAATATACGCGTATATAATGCCATCTTTTCATGGGTCAATATACATGTATAAATGAATGCAATGCATAATGAAGTAAGTCAATAAGATCTCTCAAAATGTTATAAGATCAATATGCCTTCGGTTAATATCCCAAATAAACTTTATCAACTTACGTATTTTCTGAGACCCGTGAACAGAAGATATGATAATAGGACATATGGGGAATCAATAGCATGGGCAACCCTATTACTTCTAAGAATGGAGTCATTTGTGAAAGTTGCGTGTTTGCTCGTTTCATTGTATCATATGGATCATGCCAAAAGGAAAAAAGAATAGACTTAACATACCTTATCAATGAATTTAAAATTGTTGCTCAAGTCCTCGCACCTCTTACGTATGGTAATCTATATCATACAAAGTATTGGTATCAATATCGACTTCATATTCTATAGGGAAGTTCATTTAGTCATTTTATCGAACAACTTATATGCATAATTTCATGGGGTCTTTTATAGCTCCAATTCAACATGTTCTAGCATAATGATTTTAATCTTCACTTCTCCTCATCCACACCATGATATCCATACCTTTACAATTCCATTGGGTATCTTAAAACATGTAAAAATAGCCCACACAACGTAGCTCAACTTCAAGTTTCATAGTTACTAGTTTCTTCAAGAATCCTCCAACAAATTTCAACCCAAAATTTGCACAAACTTAAGACTACGATATTCTTTACGTCAAACTTGCGTGGTTTATCTTTGGATTCACTCTAGGATCATGGGGGAACCCTTAGAGAGCATCTAGGAGGGTTTAGGAACTGTTTTGGTCTAGAATAATGAGTTAAAACAACTTAGAATTGACTTATGTGCAAGCTAGAGTTTCACACCGACTTTGTGGGTGCCAAGGGAGCTGCTTGTGCAGTCTTGCGAAAAGGCGAATATCTCTCTACTCCGATGCCATATAGATGAACGATTTAATGTGTTAGAAACTAGACTCGTAGACCTTCAATTTGGTAGGTGGATCACCCCACAATTCAACGCAAATTGGGAGAAAAGATGAGCTACATTTGACCTAATTTTCAGCAAATTTATGTATGTAACTTGTGATGCCCTTTGCCAACTTTTGTTCCACAAGTTGCTTGACTTCAAAACATAACACATGACTATCATACGACTAAAATAACTCATAGCATACCCTCCTTATCATATTAAGCACTTTAGTCTACCCCCAAAAGTACACGTTATAACATTCCCAACTTGCTAACTTTCGACGAAACTTATTTTCTTCAATTTGTTTAGCTTCTAAGCCTTCCAACCCTCTTGGTACTTGTTATCCATGATCTTTAATATTTGTAACCTCCAAAGTAACATTATTTACTTAATTTATGTACTTTTAAAGATTATCTCATTTCTGAGCTTATATCAATTGATTAACGATGTACTTTTACGTGTGAAAACATAGGGTGTAACATCGAGGTACTGAAGGATTTAGCGGTGGCCACGCTGCGGCTACAGCCCGCCATGGTAGAGGCTATGTGAGTCGTCCAGTTCACTCAGCACTTCCAGCTTCTAGTGGTGCTCCGGTTGTCCCAAGGTCTCAAGTTGCATATTTCGCTCAGCCACTTCCTAGTGCACCTCTGGTACAGGTTGCATTCAGCGGTTAGTCCAACTGACTAGGCCCGAGTCAGTCCCAGCAGCTCCGCCCACCGAGAGCTTTCTTTGAGTGTGATGATACCCTCCATATGGTTAGAGACTGCCGCAGGCTCAGGAGGGATGCACCTCAACAGACCACTCAGGCTCCACAGATTCAGTCAGGTCCACAGACTTCTCAAGCCATGATTACTGACCCAGTTTCCGCTCCACCCACACAGCCAGCTAGGGGTGGGGGACGTGCGGGTAGAGGTCGCCCTAGAGGGGGAGGCCAGGCTAGATCCTATGCTTTTTTGGGTAGGACAGAGGCAGTTGCTTCAGATGTAGTCATTACAGGTATGATTTCGGTGTGTCATACAGATGCATCAGTCTTATTCTATCTGGGATCCACTTATTCATATGTTTCATCTTACTTTGCTCCGTATTTAGATATATCCCGTGATTTTTTGAGTTCTCTTGTTCATGTGTCCACTCTTATGCGAGATTCTATCATTATGGACCGTGTGTATTGGTCGTGTTTAGTTGTTATTAGTGGTTTTGAGACCAGAGTTGATCTATTATTACTTAGTATAGTAGACTTTGATGTTATCTTGGGTATGGACTGGTTATCACCCGATCATGCTATTTAGATTGTCGTGCCAAGACTATGACGCTGGCAATGCTAGGTTTACTACGGTTAGAGTGGATGGGTGCGTTGGATTATGTTCCTAGCATGATTGTATCATTTCTAAAGGCTTAGCGGATGGTTGAGGAGGGGTGTGATTCTTATCTAGCCTTTGTGAGAGATGTTAGTGCTGATACTCCTACCGTTGAGTCAGTTCCGGTAGTGAGAGACTTTATAGATGAATTTCCAGTGGATCTTCCAAGCATGCCGCCTGATAGGGATATCGATTTTGTTATTGACTTATTGACGGGCACTCAGCCTATTTCTATTCCACCATATCGTAGGTCCCTAGCGAAGCTAAAGGATTTAAAGGAGCAATTGCAAGATTTTCTTGACAAGGGTTTCATTCAGCCTAGTGTGTCGCCTTGGGGTGATCCAGTCTTGTTTGTGAAGAAGAAAGATGGTTTTATGCACATGTGTATTGATTATCGACAGTTGAACAAGGTTACAATGAAGAACAAGTATCCATTGCCATGCATTGATGACTTATTTTATTAGCTACGGGGTGCCAGAGTGTTCTCAAAGATCGATTTGCGGTCAAGTTATCATCAGCTGAAGATTCGAGATCCAGATATTCCAAAGACTGCCTTCAGGACTCGGTATGGTCACTACGATTTCCTCGTGATGTCATTTGGGATGACCAACTCCCCAACATCATTTATGCACTTGATGAACAGTATATTCCAGCCATATCTTGATTTATTCATCATTTTGTTTATTGACGGCATCTCGGTATACTCCCGTATTTGGGAAAATCATGAGCAACACCTGAGGGACGTGCTCCAAGCCTTGAGAGAGAAGAAGTTGTATGCAAAATTCTCAAAGTGTGACTTCTGGCTTAATTCGGTAGCATTTTTGGGTCATGTGGTGTCAAATGAGGGGATCAAGGTAGATCCGAAGAATATTGAAGTAGTGTAGATTTGGCCCAGGCCATCTTCAGCCACTGAGTTTTGGAGTTTCCTTGGATTGGCCGGGTATTATCGCCATTTCGTAGAGGGTTTCTCATCTATTGCGCACATTTGACCAGATTGACCCAGAAGGGTGCTCCTTTCCAATGGTCCGATGAGTGTGAGGCTAGCTTTCAAAAGCTCAAGACTGCTTTGACTACAACCACAGTGTTGGTGTAGCCTACGAGCTCGGGGGTCTTATACTGTGTATTGTGATGCGTGACGTGTTAGCCTTGGCACAGTGTTGATGCAAGACGGTAGGGTGATTGTTTATGCATCTCGATAATTGAAGACCCATGAGAAGAATTATCTGGTCCACGACTTAGAGTTGGCAACCATTGTTCATGCATTGAAGATCTGGCGGCATTATTTATATGGTGTCTCTTGTGAGGTCCTTACCGACTACCGGAGTCTACAACATATGTTCAAATAGAAAGTCTTAACTTGCGGCAACGGAGGTGGTTAGAGTTGCTTAAGGACTATGATATCACCATCTATATCATCCCGGAAAGGCCAATGTGGTGGTCGATACCTTGAGTCGAAAGGCGAAGAGTTTGGGCAGTTTAGCATATCTACCAGCGGCAGAAAGGCCATTGGCATTGGATGTTCAGTCCTTAGCCAACCAGTTTGTTAGATTGAATGTTTCAGAGCCCATTCAAGTTCTTGCTTGCGTGTTTTCTCGATCATCCTTATATGATCGCATCAGAGAGCGTCAGTATGACGACCCCTATTTGATTGTCCTCAAGGACACGTTTCATCACGGCCATGCTAAGGAGTTTCTATTGGAGATGATGGAGCGTTACAGATGCGGGGTCGATTATGTGTGCCCAATATGATTGGGCTACGTGATTTGATTCTTCAAGAGGCCCACAGTTCACGGTACTCCCTTCATCTAGGTGTCGCTAAGATGTATCAGGATTTGAGGCAGCACAATTAGTGGAGGAGGATTAAGAAAGACATAGTGGAGTACCTAGGTTGGTGCCTAAATTGTCAACAAGTGAAGTATAAGAATCAATGGCCGGGTGGTTTGCTTCAGCAGCTTGAGATTCCTGAGTGGAAATGGGAGTCTGTTACCATGAACTTCGTTGTTAGGCTCCAAAAGACTCAGAAGAAATTTGACGCACCATGGGTGATTGTGAATAGGTTGACCAAGTCGGCTCATTTTATTCTGGTAGTGACTACCTATTCTTCAGGGCAGCAGGCTCAGGTTTATTTCAACGAGATTGTCTGAATTCATGGCGTATTGGTATCCATCATCTCTGACCGGGGTACGTAGTTCACATTGCATTTTTGGAGAGTTGTACAGCGTGAGCTAGGCACACGGGTTGAGTTGAGTACAACATTTCACCCTAGACGGCCGGACAGTCCGAGCACACTATTCAGATATTGTAGGATATGCTTCACGCATGTGTTATGGATTTCAAGGGTGCTTGGGATTAGGTTTTTCCACTTGTGGAGTTTGCCTACAACAACATCTAGCAATCGAGTATTCAGATGGCTCCTTATGATGCCCTATATGGGAGACGGTGTCGTCCTCCAGTTGGGAGGTTTGAGCCGGGAGGGGCTAAATTGTTAGGCACAGATTTGGTTCGAGATGCTTTGGGAAGGTCAAGATGATCCAGGATTGGCTTCGTACAACCCAATCTAGACAGAAGAGTTATGCGGGTCAGAAGGTTCGCGATATTGCATTCATGGTTGGAGAGCGAGTCTTGCTCCAGGTTTCACCCATGAAGGGTGTGATGAGGTTTGGGAAGAAGGAAAAGTTGAGCCTAGGTATATCGGACCTTTTGAGATCCTTGAGAGGATTGGTGAGGTGGCCTACAAGCTTGCATTGCCACCTAATTTTTCTACGGTTCATCCGGTATTCCATGTATCTATGCTCTAGAAGTATTATGGTGATTTATCTCATGTTTTAGACATCAGCACAGTCCAATTGGACGAGGATGTGACTTACATTGAGGAGCTTGTGGCTATCTTGGACAGACAGGTCCGGAAGTTGAGAGAAAAAGGCATTGCTTCAGTAAAGGTTCAATGGAGGAGTCATCCGGTTGAGGAGGCGACCTGGGAGACTGAGCACGACATGAGGAGTCATTACCCACATCTATTCACCACTTCAGGCATGTACTTATGCATGTTTGAGGACAAACGTTTTTTTAAAAAGGGGGAGAATTTAACGACCCGATCGGTCATTTTGGGTAATTGCGCCTCGTTACACCTTTTGATTCAGACTCTTTGATTCTTGACTTAGAAGTTTAAATCAGAAATGTTGACCAAACTTTGACTTTTTTGAAAACGACCTTGGATTTGTGTTTTGATGTCTCCGATAGCTTTGTATCATGATTTCGGACTTGGGCGTATGCCCGGAATTGATTTCGGAAGTCCGTAGGTCGATTTGTGTTGATTTTTTGAAATTTGGCAATTTGAAGTTGAAAGGTTTGACTTTAGGTTGACTTTTAGCTATCGAGCTCGAAATTAGATTTTGGTACTAGTAATAGGTTCGCTATTGTATTTATAACTTGCCTGCAAAATTTGGAGTCATTTGGAATTGATTTGATAAAATTCGGACGTTTAGTTGTAATTCTTGAAATTTTGAAATTTAGTTTGAAATTCATGCGTTTTAGAGTTCAATTCTTAGTTTTAGAAGTTATTTTTGTGTTTGGATCGCGCAAGTGAGTTCATATGATGTTTTTAGACTTGTATGGATGTTTGGTTTGGAGCCCCGAGGGCTCGGACGAGTTCCGGACATGTATCAGAATGGTTTTGAACTTAAAATAAACTGGTGGTGCGCTGGTACTTAGTTATCGCAATTGCGAGCACCAGCCTCGCAATTGCGAAGGTGAAAGTAGAAGGGCAGATGTGGCAAATGCGACTTTCCCTTCGCATGTGCAAAGGCAGCAGCATTTTGGCTATGTTCGCAATTTCGAACAATTGTTCCTTTGCGGTTAGGTCCCGCTTCGCAATTGCGAAGCCTCTATCGCAATTGAGATAATTTCCGAGGCTGTCAGGGTTCGCAAATGCGAGCCCTGGTCCACAATTGTGAGCTCTGTGTCACAAATGCGACATCTGCAGCTGGTAAAAGGGCCGGGAGACGGGATTTTTAAATATATTCTCTCATTTTTTAACCCTAGACTCGGTAGGAGGCATTTTGGAGAGGGGATTTTCACCTAAAAACTTTGGGTAAGTGATTCTAATCCATTTCTAATCATATTCCATCAATATATCTTAGATTTTAACATCAAAATCATGTGAATCAAAGTGAAAATTTGTGAAACTTTGTCAAGTTTTTGGAAAATAAAAAATTGAGTTTTGAGAGTCGATTTGGACTCGGATTTTGAAGCAAATCACATATATGAACTTGTGGGGTCATGAGTAGTCTTAATCTACGATTGGACTCTGGTTTTGACCGAGCGAGCCCCGAGTTGACTTTTGTTGACTTTTTGGAAAAAGTGTAAAGATCATAGCTTTTTCTATTGTAATTGATTTCTCTAGCATTGTTTGATGATATTAAGTAGATTTTGGTTAGATTTGAGCCGTGTTGAGGAGAATTTTAAGGGAAAGCTATTTGCGAGTGTTGAATTGTCCTAGTTGAGGTAACTATCTTGCCCAACTTTATATGGGAGAACTACCCCTTAGGATTGGTATTGATTGCTTCATTTGTGCTATGTCAAAGCCGTGTACGCAAGGTGACAAGTGGGTACACGGTCTATACATGGCATTTGACTGGTTTAGGCTACTTAGACTATTTCCATTGTCACACCCCAAACCTGAAGAGGTGTGGCCGGCACCCGGAGCCATACTCGGCCCGAGCGTACTACTCTATAACTGTGAACTCTGAAGGGGTAACCCTCAACTTAGGCCGATGAGGCCATATTCTGAATCGTCTGAAAATAACGTCTCTCTCGTCTGTGGAGTAAACATATCCAAAAGCTGATATATATAGTTCTGCAGGCCGACGAAGCCGCCATGAACATCTACTGATATACAAAATATACAGGACTCGACTACAAGCCTCTAGAGATAACTGAACTATACCATGGTCGGGACAGGGCCTCGACCTACCCATCAAACCTGTATATATAAAATTGACTCCAAGGTCTAGACCTGGTAACTTCTAGGAAGTGGAGCTTACCAACCAAGCTGATGTTTGATTCTGTCTGCTAGGAGGGTCTGTCCAACTGTCAATCAGGACCTATAGGCATGAAATGCAGCATCCCTAGTAAAAGGGATGTCAGTACGAAATAATGTACCGAGTATGTAAGGCAACAAAATAACTGAAAGCTAAAACTAAACTGATAATATAATAACTGAAAGTTACTGGGAGTCAAAGATAATATGAATATAGGCTTACCTGCTAATACTGACTCAACTCTCTCAATATAGTAAGTAAAATAGTTGTTCGGCCTTATAAGGCTCGGTATGTGTAACTGCTCTGCCATAGTAGGCTCGCTCATAGGCGCTCGGCCATACTAGGCTCTGTATCTCGGCCATTCTGGACTCGCTTATAGGTGCTCGGCCACAGTAGGCTCGGTATATAACTTACCATCTGATCAGAGGTTGTCCAATAGGGGCCTGCCCGCCGATTATAGCTCGATGGTGGTGAAAATACTGTAATACTATATATATATATATATATATATATAACCTCTGTTCTCTTGACTGGAAGAAGACAATACTCAATTGAATATAAATTCCCAATAAGGGAGAATACTGTAACTTATGAGACTAGGATAATGTATATAAATTCAGGAGTATGAACTTCTCTTTGTGCCTCGTTATCAAACACATGTAGTTACGAGATCATGCCAAAATGAAGGAAGGGCTTAGCCTTAACATGCCTTATCACAATATGTCCAATAACCCCGTTAAATTCGTCTCGTTGCACCTTAATCTACAACAATGATAACAATACTATCATCAAGTATGGAAGGTACAATTGCACACAATGAACGACAAGCTTATTTTATAATAAAACGGGAAGCATCTCCCCTATAATCTTTACTTCCTACCAATTTGACATACACCAACAACAACAACAAGAACACAACAATAACAACGTGTATAAATTATTTTTCAACCTTATATCCATCAAAAAATACTACAAAACAGCCCACACACCCCAATCAGTTCATACACAAAACAACAACCCTAGTAGTGTCAAACAACCCGAAAATGTAACGATAAACGACCAGCCAACCACCCTGCCATTAGGTGGTGTTTCTCCACACCCTTTCTCCTACCAAACTCCATAAAAACAGTAGCAACATAGATAATCCAACAGCAACACAAAACAGCCCATAAAATAGTCCCACAAGTTCAGCAACTCAAAACTGATCTTTCAGTTTACTAAAACACGTTTCGACTTGTCTTTTCTTTCAAATTGAGCAACACAAATAACAGTACATAATTAAGCCTTTTATCCTATAAAACAGCCATGAATTCAACTTAAAAATAAGTTCACAACCAGCCAAGAGTGACGCAACAACAACCAGCATACCAATCTTTCGAAACTCGCTACGTCTAGTCTTTACGATCGAGTTACAACTCGTACAACCATAGATAATGTAAGGAGAAGCATAACCTTACCTTGGACTAAGTAGAACCCATGAAACCTAGTCCTTCTTCATCAAAAATCAGTCACCCAACGCAGCTACAAGAAGGTGAAAGACAAACCAGCAAGTTGTCTGGGGTTTTCGGCACTAGAATCACATCATAACACCCGAAATAACCTAGGGTTTGTATGGGATTTTTGGGGAGGAGTTGTTGGGGTTCAATCTGGTTTTAGTGGTCTGAAAGATGAGCGAAATAAATGAGTTAAGTATCCCTTAAAAGTCCCCTCTTGGCCGACTTAATTGAGGCCTCTCCTTTTGGCAAGTAGGTGATGCACCTACTTGTCACCTACCAGTCTGCGCAATCTCGCAAAAATGCGAATATCATTCTACTCCAATATTGTATCAATGAACAGTTTAAACCGTTGAAAAGTAGACTCGCAGATCTTCAATTTAGTAGGTATATCATCCCATAATTCTAAGTACATTGGGATAAATGCTCGGCTACATTTGACCTAATTTTTAGTACATTTATGAATGTAACTTGTGATGACCTTTGCAAACTTTTGTTCCACAACTCACTTAACTTCAAAACATAACACACAACTATCATACGACTAACATAACTTATAACATAATCACCTTGTCATGTTAAGCACTCTAGTCTCACCCAAAAAGTACATGTTTTAACATTCCCAACTTGTCGACTTTTGACGAAACTTATTTTCTTCAATTCGTTTAGCTTCTAAGCCTTCAAACCCTATTGGTACTTGGTATTCATGATCTTAAGTATTTGTAACGTCCAAATTAACATGATTAACTTACTTTATATACTTTTAAAGACGATTTCATTTCCGAGCTTACGTCACTTGACTTAAGACGTACTCTCACGTACGAAAACATAGGGTGTACTATCGATGCTTTAATTGAAATGACATATCATGTTCTAAATTCTCATAATCAATCTATTCTTGTTTGTGTTGATCTATCCTTACATGCCTTAATTGACTTGTTTAACACTTGTTCTACATCCTACTTGATAAATTTCTCTCATGCCTTAGTTGAACTTGTTGCCTTTATTAGATACATGTCATCTCTTTCATTGTTGATTATCATATCTTGAAGTCATTATACGTGTTATCTTTTTCATTGTTAGTTCTTATTTTGAAGCCATTGTTACTAGTTATCTCTTTCATTGCTATTATTCTCATTTGAAGTCATGTTATTCCTTTCATTGTGAGTTATTTCTATTTTGTTCGTAGTTACACGTTATCTTTCTTATTGTTGGGTTATTGGTGTTGAAGTTGTGGAAGCCATATCATTTTGAAGTGAAGTTGATAATTGTTAAGATATCTTTCTTGTCGAGAGTTTTACATTTATTGTTATTGTTCATATTCCTGTACACGTTGTGTTGGAGCCGTGGACTATTATTGTGAAAATATTGATTTTGTTGATTGTTGGCAAGTTGTGATATATGGGCACTTGTGGTGCGAGTTGTTATTGTGATGTATTATTGACGCGCATGCGGCGGTATAAGGCTTGGGGTTAATGTGCATGCGGTGAGACTTATATGCATGTTGCTTGTGGGGGAACTACGTGAAGCCACGCGGCGTTATAAGGTGGGCTCAAGTGCGTGTAGCTATTTCCAAAAAAACTGTTTTCAAAACCTATTTCAAATGTAAGGCTCACATGGCGGTATAAGAAAATATTGTGATTGAGACTTTGAATTGTGAATACTAGGCGGTACCTCGGTTGTGATTTTTGATACATATACATGAGGCGGTACCTCGGTGGTCATTCATATTGTACACGAGGCGGTACCTCGTGTGATTCTTGTTGTTTTATTCTACCTTGTTTTTGTCAGTTGATTGTCTGTATATGATCATTGTGGTTCTCTTTAACTAATTTCTTTATGTTATTTACGTGCTTACAATTTCGGTATAGTTCATTTTATTAATTGTTTCGTACCAGTACTTCTCCGCTTTCCATTATTTATTCTTATAACATTTTCATACTGTTTATTTATATCCTAGTAGGTGTCTTGACCTGGCCTCGTCACTACTCTACTAAGGTTAGGCTTGATATTTCTTATTGGGTACCATTGTGGTGTGCTCATACTACGCTTTTGCACATTTTTGTGCAGATCCAAGTATGTCTGCTCGTGCCGGTCGTTAAAGATCATCTGTTAACTGCTTTACGGAGACATCAAGGTATGCATGCTCGGCGTCCGCATGCCTCGGAGTCCCTTTCCTTATTCTTATTTAATGAAATTATGTTTCGATACTCCAAATCAAATGAAGAACACCTCACTTGTATCATTTAATATTGTCACTAATTAAAAGAATTGAAATATATGAGAACAAATTGGGTTTGCTTTATACTTTAATGGTTCACTCGGTGCAAGTTGGTAGTACTAGCTGCTAGCGACGTAGCAATCCATTTTGCAGCGTGACAATAACCTCCAATACGATAAATAGAACAAACCCATATTGAGAACCGCCAACACTGTGGTCTTAATTGTACAACTTTGGTGTGATATCTTTTATATTTGGTTGGCTAGGACGGGCCGGCCCGCCTTATGAACGGGCCTTTAATTGGCCAGCTAAACCCAGTCCTAAGAGGGCCGCGGGCTAGGAAGGGCCGGCCCGCCTCATGAACGGGCCTTTAATTGGCCAGCTAAACCCAGTCCTAAGAGGGCCGCGGGCTAGGAAGGGCCGGCCCTTCAATTTTTTTTTAAGAAAAAAGAATTTTTTTAAATCGTTAGATATTTTTCGTAACATAGTCGATTAATCATGTAAATAACTTCTATTTGCTTAGAGCGTAAAAAAAGCTTGATATTTGACGAGGAATCTTGTAATTGAAATGCAAATTCTCTATATCTCTAACTCTTCTTTTTTAAAGTTACATGAATATTTTCCTAATGCTTTTCTTTAATTTTCCTCAGATTCAGGGATTTCTTCAATAAGTTTAAATGCTGAGGTTTTTTAATTTAGGATTAATATCATTTGTTGATTTCATCATTATAAACCATAAAATTTTTAAAATTCCTGAAACTTGCTAGTGGCCAATTGTTTTTTTTTTTTTTTTTTTTTTTAGGTGTATNTATACTAAAGAGCGGTTTAAATATTAATAGTATATTAAAGTAATCCAAACTGATCATTGGCCACTTAAAGCAATATTTTCTTTTGAAAATTGATTATTATTGGCCAACTAAAACTTTTCGAGTTCGTTATTAATTAAGCAAAAGAAAAACTAATTTTGTCATATTACATGCATGTCAAAAATATAATTTCTAGTTGATATGGAAGGGTAAATGAGCAATCTAAGGTTGAGGAATGAGGATTATAGTTAATAGTTCTTTTTAGTTTTTACTTTTTAAAATATCAAACATTTAATAGTTAATTAATTTGTTAATTTTTAGCCCATGGACCGACCCAAGCCCAGCCTCGGTCAAGCCTCAAGGCCCAGCAGACTGACTTGGGCCGGACTTATAAACCTCAATTTTAAATGGACTCAAAAAATCCTAGCCCAACCCTATCCAAGTAGCGGGCTGCGTTAGGCGGACCACACGGGCTAAGCCCATTTTGACAGCTCTAGGTATTATAGGATGGATTATCAAAGTCTCCTTTAGCTGGACAGTCCAAAAAAAAAAAAAAAAAAAAAAAAAAAAAAAAGCGGGAGGGGTACAAGAACCAACTTCAGGAAACTATAATCTAATGATAAAATTATAAGTAATCAAAATTCCAAGATAGTGAGCAAAGTAAGTACTAACTAATTTTCACACACTCACTTTCCTTTGTCCTATCTTGTGTGTATTAATTTGCTGACTGTTTCTACTGTCCCTACCATCTACATTATCGTCAACATCCACGAGAATAACACCGTCAGTATCATCATCAATGTCATCCTCACCCTCCAAATCGTCTTCCTCATAGTCATCAAAATCATCCATGTCCTCTTCATTTTCATCATCCGTACCAGCACGCAAGGTATGGAACTCAGGAGGAGGAGGACAATCCTCTGTTTCTGCCTTGTCCTGCTTCATCACTAGATGTCGTATGACTCTCTCATCTTTGTCAAGCATGCTCTTGAAGTCGTTAATCCATTTGGCTTCCAACTCAAAATTCATCAAAATGTAATGAGCTCGTGATGCTTTCTGAATCTTGTATGCCAGTCTACGCATACCCCAGTCACTGAATCTCCACAGCTTCCCTTTCTTCTCTTTCAAATATTCTGCATGTTTATAAAAATGTCAAATGTTTAAGGTTATTTTAGTCACCATGTAGAAAACAGAAACGTAAATCACAGGGAAAAAGTGATAATGTTTAGGAAACTAAAAGCTATCAATTTTTTAGAGAATAGGGGATCGAGAGAGCAGAACTGTGGTTGTTGCATCATGTGGTAGATTCGAACCACTTCTGAAATACTAGGTTTTGACATGATTTCCATGAAGTGTTATATAAGTTTAACAAAAGAACTTGGTAAACACACTATCACATTTGACACCACACATCAAAAACCGGACTTTTGTAGAACTAATAGATGGTTGATATATGTAAAAGGGATGGCTAACCTTGAACTTTCGTGTTCACACTCTCGACCTCGTCTGCACGATCCTCATGAATCAAATATACCACTTCATAGTGTCTCACTGCACACAGGGAAGTCAATAGATCATTTCAACTATAAATTGATAGGAAAAGAATGGAGACATAACAATAGATTTCTAGCTAATTTTGCTGCACTCTTTCAATTCAATAAGTGAGTTAATCAAAACAATATTGGCAAGAATTCATGGGTAAGCTACTTTAATCTGATACAATCTTATATTTTAGCTTCCAACGACCAAGAATGTGGTGTCAACTTGTCAATTATAAAGAGGGTGGCCTATAATCTTTCAGCTGAGTCTTCAAGAAAAGTAGGTGACAGATCCCCGAAGCTCATAGATAGTTGGAAGAAACAAAACATTAAAGCATTGGCCATTGGTGGAAAAACAGACCTCGATCTGATACCACAGAACGAGGGACTAGGCGTAAGCATGGTGGTGGAGGATATGACAAGAGTGGTATTTCACGAGCAAATGTCACAAGACAATCTAAAGCATCTCCTTCTACTTGCACTAACAAGCAACACAGATATTATTGTGCAGATGACATGTTGCACAGAATCCAAAATGCTAATTCACAACATACCTTTCGTCCTATATTCTATCAATCAATCAAATAAGTCTCAAATTCAGAAGTAATTGGAAGTAGTGGTATGAATCATCTATATATAATTGGACAGTTTCATAAAGATACTGGTCACTAAAAGTAGAAGGTTCTCCAACCTCACACTTAACAACTAAGCATTAATCACACCTAGAAGAAGAAATGCACAAAGAAAAGAAGACAACATATCCAGCTACTATCTATAAGTTTAAGCATATGAAGCTCATACTTACTCTGTTCCACGTTCAGATCACTCTCCAGCTGCAGATTTAGAGCCTCAAAAAGTTCCTCTGCAAATTAGACCCTAAGTTTAGTAATGAAAAGTATTCACATAATAAGATATCAATGAGCAACATGTCAATGTCTTACTCTCTTCAGCATCTGCAAACTCAGGTAGAAGTCTACCGTCTTCTTGGACCTTCCTCTGCAAAATTTCAAAAGTGAAAGGGTTCAAAATCAAATCAAAACTCATATACATAAGCAAAAGAAAATTGGACTTATGTCCTGCCCTTAACCACCAACTAGTCCACTGGTGTACCCACTAAGATTATCATTATTTATTTATTTTTCCAAAATTTTTAAGGAAATCGTAATATGTTTGAAAGGGTTCTCAATTCGTTTTCCTCTGAAAAATTGAATAAATTGCAATATTCAAAGGGTTCAAATTACATAAAAATTCATACATATAAGCAAGAAAAAAATTTAAACATGTACAACCATTACCACAAACTAGTCTAACCCCAATAAAAATTCAATCTTTTCCATATTTTTATTCTTTTCTTCTCAATCTTTATAAGGAAATAAGTAACAGTTTTGAAATGGGCGAGGCTCAAAAATTGTTCAGAATTCCGGACAAACAAACCAAAATTACATATGGGTGTAAATTAAAACTAGAATAAATATACAAAATTTGCACAAGCAAGAATTTTTTTTTTTTTAAATTCTAATTACATGTGAGGGGGGGGGGGGGGGGTAGATTATAGAGTAAGGAAGTAACCTCTCTAAGGAGAACAGCTTCAGGAAAAGGACCAGTGGCTTCATCGGGTTTAGGAACAAAACTATGGGAATCAGATTTCTTCTTTTTCTTGTTGTTGTTTGATGCTGAAGAAACAACTGAGGTCCTGAGTTTATGTGAGGAGGGTTTCTTGTGGAGAAAATATAGGAAGAAAGAAGAGTGCCCATTGGCTGAAGAAATGGAAGGATAACATTTAGAGAAAGGAGAGGAAGAGCTGAGCAAATTTCCAATATCAGGGGAAGATGTAAGAAGAAGGGAATCCATTTTTTTGTGATAAGAAAAGAATCGTAGAGAGGATAGGGTTTTCAGGAATTAAACAAACACCAGATTTTATCTATATGACAAATTTTAGTTCAACCTTCTTCTTTTTTAAATCCTTTTTCTTTTATCTTGGACAGTTGGATGGGAGTAATATCGGCGAATGGAAAAAAAAGAAAAAAAAAGTAGTGAAGATGTAAGAAGGGTTTTTGATGACATCTGAACCCGGCAGTGGGTTTAGATTGGCTTATAAAAGAGTACTTTTTAAAGCTAAAATTCAAAAGTAAGTGTTTTTAAGCACTTTTTATCATTGTAAAATACCATACAAATTAAAAAAGTGTTTAAAAGCCAATAACCACTCAAAATAAGTCAATCCAAACATACTATTGCAATGCAAATTTGCATTTATAATCATGACTTTATTACAAAATACGCACTTCACTGTAAACCAACCAAATAATCTACATTGTAGTAAACTAGATGAGGAAAGACCCGTAAATGGGCCCAATATTTTAAATTTAAAATTGTTGTTTTTTAATAAGTAAATGAATCATTAAATCTCACTTTATACCCATTAAGTCTAAATTATTTACTCTTAAATACCCAAACATAAATTATTTACTTTTCCTACCTATGCAACCAAGACTATTTATCCGGCAAAATTTAACGTTACCTCGGGAGAAACCTTCAGAGGAAGAATTTGAGAGGTCTTGTGTGCAAATCTCAATGAAGCAAAAAAAATACCATAATCCTCCCTTCGTAACAACCACACTGTGAAGCAAAATCCAGACCCAAAATTTAAAAAAGATCTTCATTAAGTGGGTCAACCCAAGCTATTGCTCTACCTCCTCTTCTTATGATTTTTATGTGTGTATGAAGACCCACCATTGTTGGGCTTGAAGCTCCACAATTTGAAATTTTATTTTGAAGATTTCTTGTTTGATTCGATGTGGTGCTATAAAATATTGCTTATAGTATTTTCGAGTAAGCTTCCCATATCAAAAATTTTATGTGTATTTGAATATCCACCACTGTTGGGCTTGAAGCTCAATTTTGTTTTTGAAGATTTCTTGTTTGATTCAAAGTGGGTGCAGTTAAATATTACTTATAGTACCTTTTGAAAGTTCATACTGAAATTTGATAGCATTTGGAGCTGATTTGAGGTGATTGAGATCGAAATTTTAAGCTGAAAATCTAAGAAGAACACAGCTACCCAATAGTATACCTCTACGGTATACAATATGCGGTAGCAGTATATAGCTATAATGCAACAATATACTATTATAGTTTACAATATACTGCAACAGTATATTGTAATAATCAAAGAAGAACACAGTTACCTAACAGTATACCTCTACGGTATAGAATATATTATAGGAGTATATAGTTATACTGCAATAGTATACTATTATAGTATACAATGTATTGTTATAGTATATTGTAATAATATGCAATATACTATAACAGTATACTGCAATAGTATACAATATACTATAATAGTATACTTATTATCCGTAAATTCACTTGCCTTTTCCTTTTTAATTTGCTTTAAGCTTTTACCCAACATGAGGGGCAAATTAAAAATGCTAAAAAAAATATATTATAGTATGCTATATAATGTAATGGTATGCTCATACAATTAGACCCTTTTAGAGTTTTTTGAAATTTTTATTGACAATTGAAATTATTTCAGTTTAATAATTGAATTAAATTTTTTTTAACTCTTTGCGTACAATTGTATACCATGTTGTTATAGCTATATAATATACCGATATCATATTTAATTAATATTTTGTAATTGTATTAGTTACATTTAATTAGTACACAATTTGATATTTCTTTAGTAATAGTTTAAAAAAGAATAATAAAAAATAGTGAAAACAATAAATGAAATTAGATTATGAAGAGAAAAAGAATATAAAAAAAAAGTTAGATGAAATTATAAAAGGAAAAAAAATAAGAAGAAAACGAGAAAAGAAGGAGAAAAGAAAAAAATAAGCATAGAAATAAAAAAGAATCGAAGAATAAGGAAAAAAATTCCCACAAAAACTACTATAGGTAGGAAATGTAATTAATTTATGGGTAGACTAGGGCAAATAATTTTATTTTTGTGGTTAACTGTATCATTCCCCCATTATTATATCCATTTAATAACTGATAGAGAATGATATTGGGGATCACAACTTACAATTAGTTTATCTGCTTAAGTTGCTTCAATTAACATAAATAGATTATGTGCTATAATACTCATTTTAACATCCATATCAAATATAAACATCAAACTGAAAAATTGATTTGAATGGTATTATTTTCCCACTGTATTTGAATTTTTAACAAGAGAATACATTAAAGCTACAAGTGCAATCTATATTGACAAATTTTCTAGAATAAAAAGCCTACCAATCAATTTGTAAACTAATTTTGAATACATCCAAATTGATCTTGCAAGTGTTTCCACTGTGGGAATGTGACGACCCGACCCGTCATCTCAGGAGCTACCGCCCGTTTCCCCCATTTTATGCTTCTTCATGTTTCGTTATCGGTATTTGGTGTGTTAGAGTTAATTTGGATTGGTTTTGATAAGAAATGAGACACTTAGTCTCTTTAAGGAAGGCTTGGTTTGGAAAAGTCAACTGGAGGTTGACTTATGAGTAATAGGGCTCAGATGTGATTTCCGGTGATTCGGTTAGCTTCGGGGGATGATTTGTGACTTAGGAGTGTGATCGGAATTGATTTTGGAGGTCCGGTGTAGAATTAGGCTTGAATCGGCGAAGTTAGTGTTTTGGCGAATTCCGGTTGATAGGTGAGATTTTTATCCGAGGGTCGGAATGCAATTCCGAGAGTTGCAGTAGCTTTGTTAGGTGATTTAGGATGTGTGTGCAAAATTTCAGATGATTCGGAGGTGGTTTGGTTGGGTTTTTGATCGAATGCGAGTTTCGGAAGAATTTGAAGAACTTAGGCTTGAATTTGATGTAATTTGATGGTTTTAGTGTTAATCGTGGTGTTTTTATGATTGGAACAAGTTTGAATAATGTTTTAGGACGTATTGGTATTTTTGGTTGAGGTCCCGGGGGCCTCGGGGTGAGTTCGGATGGTTAAAAGGAGAGTTTCGGAATTTTTCATGTGCTAAGTCTGTTGCTTCTGGTATGTTTTCGCTTCTGCAGAATTTGGACCGCAGAAGCGGTATCGCTTATNNTACGGATGACGTTAGAGTTTGGGTTGCGATCGGCACAGGTGTTGGATGTCGATGGCTATTGCGATCGCAGTAGCATGTGTTGTGATCGCGATAGGGTATTTTGAGGGATTGGAAATTTTGTGCTATGTCGATCGCAGAGGTTGAGATGCGATCGCATAGGGTTAGCTACAGTGACCTGGGCTAGAATGTTTATACATTTCATCCGCGATTTTGGGGCTCATTTACTCCATTGTTGATCTTTTTGGGAGCTTTTTGAAGGAAATCGAAGAGGGATTCAAGGAGAATCGATTGGAGGTAAGATTTTTGAACTTAAAACTCGTTCTTATTGTGAAATCCATCTAGAAATTCATGGAAATTAAGCCTAAAATTTAAGAACTAGGGCTTGAGAATTTGAAAATTGATTTGGGCATTTGATAGGCCATTTGAGCTCGGATTTGAGAGTTCTTGGTATGTATGAACTCGTGGCGAGATAAGGAATCCGGTGATGATAATTTTCTAATTTTTCGAGAAGTGGGCCCGGGGCTCGGGTTTTGCTAATTTCGAGATTCTTGATATTTTCGATTGTTTTCAATTGGGTACTGTTCCCTTAGCATGTTGTGATGTATTCGCTCTGATTTTGGTTAGATTCGACGCGCGTGGAGGCCAATTTGATGGGGCAAGGGCGTCGCAAGCTAGAGATTTCACCGGTTCGAGGTGAGTAATGATTGTAAATTATATCCTGAGGGTTTGAAACCCCAGATTTGCATGTCGTAGTGCTATATTGAGGTGACTTGCACGCCGGATAGCGAGCGTGGGGTAGAGCACCGCTGGGGATTGTGACTTGGTCCGTCCCGATTGTTGATTTTATCGCGTATTTGACTGAAACTTATTTGATATTATCATGACTTGGGCTGATTGCCATACTTGGGGCTTATTGCCGACTGTTTGAAATCCTTGTGAGCTATCATCACTGTTTTCCTCACTATTTGAAATATTATTTGAACTCAGTCCATTTGAATTACACTGTTTCATGAACTCAACTATATTTTTACTCAACCTTGAGTGTTAACTGATGTTTGAACTATTGTTAGAGCTGAGCATTATTGTCTTTACTGATTCCTGAGGGGCTTATGATTATTTTTGGACTGATTGAGGCCGAGGGCCATATGTGAGGATATGTCGAGTGATGTGAGGAGGCTTTCAGGCCTCGAGTGATATGTGAGGAGGCTTTTAGGACTCGAGTGTATTGTGAGAAGGCTTTCAGGCCTCATGTTGATATGTACAGGCTTTCAGGCCTTATGATGATATAGTGCTTGGGCTGTAGGAGCCCCTACGGAGTCTGCACCCCCACAGTGAGCGCAGGTACCCATCTAGAGCGGATAAATGTTAGACAGTGGTAACAATGGCACTGTTGTACACGTTTTGGTCAGGTAACAATGATTGACCAGTGGTAACAATGGCACTGTAATACGCGTTTTGGTCAGGTAACAATGGCTGACCGGTCAGATAACAATGACTGACCAGGAACATAAATCATGCCCGAGGGGCGGGTACTGTATTGAGATATTGCCCGATGGGCGAACTTTTATGTGCTCATCTTGCATACTTATTTGCCTCTTTACCTATTATACCGTAGTATTTGTGCCCGAGGGGCGGATTTTCTGCGCGTATCAGCACTAACTGTTTTGAAATCGTTTTCGTAATCACTGAAAAGATCATTTTTAAAAGAGATTTGAACTGAGCCAAGGTATTTCTAAAGATTTCACAGATTTTACTGTTTTTCTCAGAAAATTGCACCCGGCTTTTGTATAGCATGTTGGTTGCTTTACGTGATTTCTTGCTGCTCAGTTATTATTTAGTTTTATTACTCACTGAGTTGGAGTACTCATTTTACTCTCTGCACCTCGCGTGCAGATGCAGGTATTGTTCACCCGGTAGTGGGTTTTGAGCTGGTTGAAGGTATTTCTATCGTAGCTGAGCAGAGTGACCACCACCGTTCGCGGCACCGGACTACTTCCTTTGGTTCTAAATTTTATTCCGTATATTGTTGGCCCTGTAGTTGTATTTAGACTTCTCTAGGTGCTCGTGACTTGTGACACCCCGGTCGGGCTGTGTTGGGTTGTAAACTTCGTTAATTAATGTCCTTAAGTCGTATTTTGCTATTCATTTATGTTTAACTACTTTGAAAGGGACTATGTGGGTTAGTTGGCTGGCCTTGTCTTCACGAGAGGCGCCATCACGACTAGTGCAGGGTTTTGGGTCGTGACAAGTTGGTATCAGAGCCTAGGTTACTAGGTCTCACGAGTCATGAGCAGGTTTAGTAGAGTCTCGCGGATCGGTACGGAGACGTCTGTATTTATCCTCGAGAGGCTGCAGAACCTTTAGGAAAACTTCACATTCTTGAATTCTTATCGTGCGTCCTTGATTCAGCTTGAAAAGAAACTCTTGAAATTCCTTCCACACGTTTGTATGCGCGCATGGGCGCTCAGTATCAGATGTGCCTTGATGTCTTGTGATTCCCCGATCAAGGGGCGAAATGTAATCTCCGTGAGTTTATGTTGGGCTAGTCTGGAGGACTTGAGGTCGGATATTTGCCTATGGCTTGAGCACCGAGGTGCTGATTGTGTGAGCAGGTGTTTTGAACTTATATGTTCGGTATTGTCCCTATTAGCCGGAATGGCGGTTGGATATCCATGTGATGAGTATGTTAGTACTGCGAGATGTATCTATATGACTTGGTAGTGACAAAGAAGTCTGCTGGATAATAGACGAACTGTTAAGTGTTCGTTTCCTATTGTGATTTGATGTGTAGCCCGAGTATGGGCGCGTGAAGAATATTTTCGTGTCCCCTAGTTGGGGAGTGAAGTGCGTTACATGTGGCGGTATGAGTTCAGACTCAGGAAGACTAAATGACTGTGTAATGTGTATGATGGTGGAAGGTATGCTGAAATACTAAATTGAGGCAAAGCAGGTGGCTTATCTCTTGCGGAGTGTTCTTAAGTGGTATGATCCTTATGTGTATGTTAGAAGATCTCGTGTGTAATTGAAGGGTACGTGTTGAAATTTGAAAATTCGGGTCGCTCAAGAGGGTGGACTCAACTGATGTGGGGATGAATGCGAGATTTGTAGAGGATTACAGTACTAGATGATCTGTGTTTTCACAAACTTGTACAGGATTTAGTTTAATCTCACTATGGCACTGTGGCATCATTAGAGTAAAAGTGTTATGAGTCGTTGAGNAATAATGTGATATAATATGCTCAAACAAGATAGATCACAACATGACATATTTGGTAATTTTTTAATATTGACACCGAAACGAAATGCATGTACTAAAATTAAGGGGTTAGGTTACTACAAATAAAAAAAAAGTTGTCTACTACAAGATTTGAATAATAATTTCATATCCTGCTTTATAATTAATAGCTAATGTTATATAACTTTTATCTGAAATGTTTATATTTTAAGGTTATTTGCACATGACTCAAACAACCTACATCACAATGTGACATGATTTGTGTCCGCGCATCGCCGCGGGTACTAATACTAGTTATATTAAAAGGAGAGTAGTATGCATTGTGGTTAAGCCAAGTGGCAAGCTAAAATGAAGCCACTTCCCAATTATAGGACAACATTAATTATTAGAAATCTATATTATATTAAAAGGAGAGTAATATGCATTGCGGTTAAGCCAAGTGGCAAGCTAAAATAAAGCCACTTCCCAATTATAGGACAACATTAATTATTAGAAATTATAAATGGAAACATAATTAAGGGAAGTAGTTTAATGAATCTTATACATAATCTAAATATATCTTAGACAAATCTAATCTCTCTCTCTTTATCTTTATATATATATATATATATATATATATCATAGATTTTCTTCTAAATTAGCTAGAAATATGGAGGTAAAAAAGTAATTAAAAACTATAATAGAAAAAAAAATAAAAAATATAAAAAGACGTAAATTGAGATAACCTATGACTATTTATACGTTGAAGTAAGTTAAAATATAAAATAAAACTAAAATTTACATAAGATATTAAAGATTTATTGACTTCAAAAATTAAAAAACACACGCAGTAAAATAAGATCTTACATAAAGTATACAGTTATTTATAAGATAAAAAAAACTTAAATATTTATATCTTCTATATATATTATATTAAAAAGAAGGTAGTGAGGCATGGCATTAACCAAGTGGCATATTCAGAAAATGTCACTTAGCATTTTTAAGACATAATCTAAATAGATTTTACACAAATTTAATCTATATCTATATTATAATAAAAGGAGAGTAGTATGAATTGTGGTTAGGCCAAGTGGCAAGCTAAAATAAAGCCACTTGGCAATTTTAAGACAACATTAATAATTAAGAATTATAAATGGAAACATATTTAATGTGTGACGACCCAAAGGGTCATCACCTGTTTCCTCATTCATTCTGTGCTTCCGAGGCCTTGAAAATCTCTTTTTTTTACTTGCCTCGATTTGCGTGCGCAGTCCGGGCGCGTAGCCGGAAAGCTTTTATGTTGAAATATGTGAATTCTGTGAAAAACATTTGAAGAATTTTGATATTAATATGTTTAAGGTTGACTTCGGTCAACGTTTTTGGTAAACGGACCCGGACTCGAGATTGGACGGTCCCGGAAGGTCCGTAGAAATATATGGGACTCGGGATGTGCCCGGAGTCGAATTCCGAGGTCTAGAGCCCGAGAAATGAATTTTTCTGTGAAATTGTTTTTCTAAAATTATTAAGGAAAATGGAAATGAAAATTGATTAAAAGACTGTGGTATCGGGCTCATATTTTGGTTCCGACGCCCAGCACAAGTCTTATATATTGTTTAAGCGCTTTCTGTGAAGTTTGGTCGAAATCGGACGTCGTTTGACGTGTTTCGGACCTAATTATCTAAAGTTGGATGTTTATGAAGTTTGAAATAGAAATGATGAGTTTGAGGCTTGATTCAATGATTTTGATGTTATTTTGGCAATTTGATCGCTCGAGTAAGTTCGTAGGATGTTATTGAGTTAGTGTGTGTGATTGGTTAGGAGCCTCGGGGGCTCGGGAGTGAATTGGAGGTGGTTCGGGGTGTTTTTGCACTTAGAATGGTAGCAGATTTTTTCTGCAATTTTTGCTCAGTAATTTCCTCTTACGCGATCGCAATCTTCAGCCCGCGATCGCGTTCCTTTGGCTCTTTGCTCTTTCGCGTTCGCGTACTTGATCACGCGATCGCACTGCCTCAGCACTTCCTTCAATGCGTTCGCACCAATAGGGTTGCGATCGCATAGACCAAGTTTTGGACCCCCCAGTTTTCCCCTACGCGATCGCATTACAACCCACGCGATCGCGTTGCCCATTCTGTGTAACCCTTCGCGATCGCATCCCTATATCCGCGATCGCGTAGGGCAAATCCGCCCAGTTAATTTTTAAGTCAAAAACAGAACCAATGACGGGAAAAACATATCACTTCACGAACTCTTCCTTCTCCAAAGTCCTAGGGCGAATTTTAGAGCACTTCTTCATCAAAGCTTCTTGGGTAAGCATTGTTTAACTTGTTTTCTTCAATTTCCTTCATTAATTACTGAAATCCTAGCCCTAAATAATGAAATCAAGGTAGAAATTATGGGTTTTGGGTAGAGTAGGGTTTTGAGAATTTCGGGTGATTCAACCTCAATTTGGGGTCGAATCTTAAAACAAATTATGTATTTGGACTCGTGGGGTTATGGGTGATCGGGTTTTGGTCCGAGCCTCGAGTTTGGACCATGTGGGCCCGGTGTCTAATTTTGTTATTTGTTTTTGGAAGAATGCTAGAAAATTCATATCTAGGCTATGGGATGTTGCCCTTGAGTCTTTATTGATATTATTGAATTAATCATGCCTAGATATCACTGTTTCGGAGTCGGATTGTAGAGGAAAGGCGGTCTTTGAAGGTTGATTGCTATGCTTGGGACCGAGGTAGAGTGTTTGGTTTAACCCTAGCTTGAGGGAATAGGAGTTGAGTCTTGTTGTTAATTGCTATGTGATCGAGTGCGATGTATAGGCATGGTGNAATCTAATCTTTCTCTCTCTCTTATATATATATATATATATATATATATATATATATTGATCCACTCATAAAATTTTCTTCTAAATTAGCTAGAAATATGGAGGTAAAAAATTAATTAATAAAATATAATAGAAAAAAATATAAAAAAAATATAGAAAGACGTAAATTGAGATAACCTATGACTATTTATACTTTGAAGTAAGTTAAAATATAAAATAAAACTAAAATTTACTTAAGATATTAAAGATTTGTTAACTTCAAAAATTAAAAAATTCATGCAATAAAATAAGATCTTACATAAAGTATACAGTTATTTATAAGATAAGAAAAAACTTAAATATTTATATCTTCTATATATATTATATTAAAAGGAAGGTAGTGAGGTATGGCATTAAGCCAAGTGGCATATTCAGAAAATGTCACTTAGCATTTTTAAGACATAATCTAAATAGATTTTACACAAATTTAATAAGGATTAAAACAACTTAGATTTGATCAAATTTAATTTATGGTAGAAATAAATTAAAATTGACTCGCATTCTTATAGTAAATAAATTTTGATAGCTTATAATTATTCACTAACCACTTGATCTGTTTTCTTTCATTTCATAATTTTATTATTTGTAGAAATAGCACATAGAGAAATAAAATGATAGTGAAAATATTATCATTAGATATAATGTGTTCAAACAAAGAAGAAATTAACTTTTATGATTAATACTAAAATGAGTGTGGTAGAAAAAGATATTAAATTAAACAAGCTAATGAAAGCCATATAACAGTCTAATAATATTATGTGTTGAATAATATAATAGCAAAAATAAGGAATAAATAGAGAGAAATTAATCAAAACTTTCGTCATGAAGAAAAATGATAAAAACTTATTTAAATTTGAGATGAGAAAGTTGTTATTTATCTATTATGATAAGAAAGTTCATATTGTGGATAATATATACCACACAACTTATGTCTAATGGATAAAATAAGAACTTAAAAATATTAAAAATAAATTAGAAGCGTGAGAATATTTATGCTAAGAATTAGTTTAGAAAATATAATAAAGTGAAATAAAATACTTAAAAATACTATTGGAAAATTAAAATAACTTAAGAATTCAAGAAATATTTTTAAAAAAATAGATATTTATTTTAAGATTAAAAAAATTCTGGATTTATCTATATTATATTAAAGGATAGTAATGGATAATAATACTAAACAAAGTGGAAAATTAATTAAAAGCCATATGAAACTGTGATAATACCATATATCTGATGACATAATAGCAAAAGTAAAAAATAATTAAAAATTTAATATTAGTAATGAAAGGAAAATATTTTACTTAATATTAGAAAGTTCTTAAAATTATGATGAGAATGCTCAAACTATGGATAGGACCACCAAAAATTAAAGTCTTACTAGATATAGAATTAAAAATTTAAAAAATATAAAATAAATATCTAATATAAGAAAACTTAATTGATTTGAAATATAATAATCAAAGAACTTATATATTAATATTTTAGACTAATCAAAGTTATAACTTAAAGGCAAATAGGATATTATTTTGACTACAGGAAAAATATTAATTAAAAAATTTTTAGTAGAGAAGAGACTGTATAAAGAAAAAATAGATATAATGTGAGAATATTTATACTTTAAATTAATTTAAAATAAAATAAAATAAATAATTTAATAATATTTAAAATATTATTGATAGATCTAAATAGTAAGATAGTTTCGAGTACGAGGATAAAAGCGTAAAATATATTAAATTTCAAGAATAAAAAAATAATATTTATCTATAATTATTAAAAGGATAAAAAATCACATGAAAGTATAATAATATTAAATAATAAATAATATAATAATTATAAGCAAAGAACAAAATAATTGTGTAAGATTCTATTTAAGCTTGAGATAAAAAAAATACTGAGAATTTTATTAAAATAATATGATTTAATATGTTCAAATGAGACAAATCACCGCATGAAATAGTTAGTATTTTTTAATATTGATAACGAAACGAAATTCAAGTACTAAAATTAACCTATTGGATTATATAAATAAAGAAAAAGAAAACAGGTTATTCCTATGAGATTTGCGAAATGATTTCATGTCTTGCGTCTTAATTAATATCTAATGATTATCTATAAATTTTATCTAGAAGGTTTATATTTTAAAGTTATTTATACAT